>NW_026000102.1:2183773-2202413 GCF_001458135.2 Marmota marmota marmota
AGGACAGCAGCGTGGGAGGAGCTGGACCGCCCGCAGCGCCGA
This sequence comes from Marmota marmota marmota, assembly GCF_001458135.2. Taxonomy (NCBI): domain Eukaryota; kingdom Metazoa; phylum Chordata; class Mammalia; order Rodentia; family Sciuridae; genus Marmota; species Marmota marmota. The sequence continues at coordinate 2,183,816 of NW_026000102.1, forward strand.
GCTCCCAGAGGGACCCCTCTGGCTGCCCGCTTCTTTAGCCAGGGCGCTAGCCACTGCCCCCGCCCTTGGCAACTCGGGCTCTCTTGGGGCCCCTCTCCCTTACCTCTAAACACAGGCGAAACCCAGACCATGTTCCCTACCGCCCCCCTTTTTTGTCCCTCTGCCTACATGTTAATGACCAAGAATGGTCTTCAAACTCATGACATTAAATACTGTACCAACTGCAAATACCAATATATCCACAAACCCAACTCTGTGAACAGGGATCTCAATAAACAGGGGCTGATTTTTCTTTCCAACCAGTCCTGAAATGAGCGCTTGCTGGGGATGGCCTCGCAGCTCCACAACGCAGCAGCACCTCTGATTGCCGAGGCCCTTAGTGCCTGTTACCTCTCTGTCGTGAGTTGGCTGCTGGGTTTCCAGCCAGGACATCCGTACCGAAGGTGGGGAAGACCTGAAGCACCACTGGCCATTACCCCCGTGGCAGAAACCTCCTCAGCAGAATTTTGTTTACATCTTAAAACCGCCCCATGCCAAGAGGGAGCCTGTGGGAATCAGTCTCCAGTACTTAGCCACTGCAGTAAAGAAGGGAGAAGGAGTGAGAGTATGGGCTCACCTGCGACATTAGCCCCCGACACCATCCATATATGTTGGTTCCAAGATTTATATGGGCATCTCTCTTTTTTAAAAATATTTTCTTTTTTTTTTAAGTTGGACACAATATCTTCATTTAATTAATTAATTTTTATGTGGTGTTGAGGATCGAACCCAGTGCCTTACCATGCTAGGCAAGTGCTCTACAACTGAGCTATGACCCTAGCCTTTATATGTGCAGCATTTCTTTCTTGTCTTTTTTTTTTTTTTGGTACCAGGAATTGAACTCAGGGGCACTCCACCATTGAGTCACATCCCCAGCCCTATTTTGTCTTTTATTTAGAGACAGGGTTGCATTGAATTGCTTAGCACCTCACTTTTTTGCTGAGGCTGGCTTTGAACTCGAAATCCTCTTGCCTAGGCCTCCCCAGCTGCTGGGATTACAGGCCTGAGCCACCTCACCTGGCTTATATGTGCATTTCTGACCTTCCCCATGAACTCCAGTCTCAAACATATATATATTTTTTTGTGGTGCTGGGGATTGAACTCAGGACTCTATGCATGTGAGGCAAGCCCTCTACCAACTGAGCTATATCCCCAGCCCCATGTCTCAAATATATTGACAGCTAACTTTGTGTATTATCATTTGTCACGAAATTGTACTTCTCCAATAGTTACTTTATTATCTCTGTTTGACAGAGACAAAACTGAGACACAGAGAAGTTAAGTAATTTGCTGAAGATCATACAGTTGGTGGAAGAGACCCCTGAGCTCATGTGCCACCTGTCACCTTCTACTCTGTCTCCACTTATAAATGTCTTAAAGATATCTGAAACTTGACACATCCTAGAAAGAAAAATTAAAAAAAATATTTATTTATGTATCATTTAGTTTTTTAGATGGATACATTAGTTTGTTTTTAAGTGGTGCCTAGGATCAAACCCAGTGCCTCATGCATGCTAGGCAAGCACTCTACCACTGAGCCACCACTCCAGCCCCAAAGAAAGAAATTTTAAGAACAAAAGTTTCTCCATTTTTTCTCATCTCCATAAACTCTGCCATTAGTCACCTGGTTGCTCAAGCCAAGAACCAGGAAGGTATTGTTGAATTCTCCCTTCTCTAGGCACCCAAATTCAATCAGTCATCAAGTCCTGCTGTTTTGCCATCTTAACCTGAGCTGCCTAGACCACTACAAAAGTGTGTGTCTGGATTTGCTGCTTTTCCTGGGAGTCCTTCCAACCATTCTCCACACTGCAGCCAGGGTGAACTTTTTTTTTTTTTTTTTTTTTTTTTTTTAGTAGAATCTTTTTCATTTAGAAACAAAACACAAAATGAGAAAAAAATTTTCCAACTACACAGGAGGGGTATGGGTAGGGGGGAGGTATCTTTCCATCCAGCCCCAGCCCCAGCCCCAGCCCCAGCCTGTGGTTTTGGCAGCAATAAGGAATATGGGGTAATGGCCCAAAAAATAAAAATGGTGTGTGTGTATGGGAAGGAGGGGGTGCAAAAGCTGTGGGGAGTGGTGAGGGAAGGGACAGAAGAGGTCATACATACATATGTGTCAGAGGTCATATATACATATGTGTGTATATACATATGTACACACATATGTATATATGTATATTTTATATTTATTTTTTTAGTTGTAGTTGGACACATTACCTTTTATTTATTTTTATGTGGTGCCAAGAATCAAACCAGGGCCTCACACTTGCTAGGCGAGCACTCTACAGAGCCCTTCTTGATCAGCCTCTGGCTACTTCACCAACTGCATTACCTTCTATCTGTCCAAACTCAGTAGCTCCAGTCATTCCAGTTTTCCTTCTTCCAGAGCTTGGTATTTGGTATTCTTCTTCCCAGGGTGGGATTGGTTGATTTTTGTATGGTTAAGTCCTTTGGCTTGTAGTTCCAGAGTACTGTTCAGGGAACAGTCTTTCCAATCACACTCTCCAACAGGGAGAATTGTCTCTAGACGCCTGCAGCTTCTGTCCACCATCAGCTTCCTCCTCATGAAGGTAGGATGAGCTACTTGGATGGGGGCAACTAGGATGACTACCTGTCCTGGTTTCCTTGGAACTAAAAGAGGGCTTAGGACATGGAACTTTTCTTGCTGAAAGTACAAAACTTGCAAACTGGAATGAATGCTTGTCCTCGGGGCTGTAGCCACTGAGCCACTTTAATCCACCAGGGAGAGTTAATCTAACAAAATTTTTAACTCCAAAGTGAAACTGGAAGTGTGTTTATTTTACAGATCCAAATTTTCCCTTAGGTAAAAGTCCATACTGGAATAGTGTTTAAATTATTACCCCCCATTAAAAAACAAACAAACAAAAAAAAAAAACCCTGTTAGCCTGAAAATAATAGAAATTGGCTGGGTGTATAGCTCAGTGATAGAATGTCTGTCTGCTTAGCATGTATGAAGCTCTGGGGTCAATCCCTGTAACAAAAATAAAAAAATTCGGGGCTGGGGATGTGGCTCAAGCAGTAGCGCGCTCACCTGGCATGAGTGCAGCCCAGGTTCAATCCTCAGCACCACATACAAACAAAGATGTTATGTCCGCCAAAAACTAACTAAATAAATAAATAAATTCATTAAATTACTCACTAATGTGCAATTTGGACAGGACTCCCTAGGGACAGTTCATCTTAATTCAGTGTGGCATTAGCTGGAGGAAGTTGACTTGAAGGCTCTTCAGAATGGCTTAGGCTCATGACCAGCAAACTGATGCTAGTTGTGTGCTAGTAGGGAGCTCATCTGGGCCTGGGAGGCAGGGGCCAGGTCCCTCTTTATGTGGGACTCTCTAGGGGGGTGCTTGGGCTCCTTCACAGCATCAGAGACTGGATTCCCAGAGAGAGTCCAAGAGAACCAGGAAGCAACTGTACTGGTCTCAGATGTCATATTAAATCATTTCTACCAGAGTCCCAGGCTTTCTGGAACTCTGTAACAGAGGGAGCTGTACTGGGGGTATAGCCTAGTAGTACAGTGCTTGCCCAGAACATGTGAGGCTATATTTCCAGATTGAGAAACCAAAGGGAAGGAACATGCACCTCATCCCTCCATGGGAGGAGTGTCAATGTCACATTGTGAGAAGAGCATTTAGGACGGGAGAGATTGTTATAGCCATCTTGGACACCATACCAACAATGGCCCTCATACTAAGTTACAACTTCTAACCTAGACTATTAGTAATAAGGTGCCATTTAATTTTTTACTTGATGATTTTAAAAAAATCTTATTTCTCCATTGGCTTAGAACTTTAAAAAGTGGCAAAGCACTTGCCCAGCATGTGTGAAGCTCTGGGTTCCACCCACAGCACCACAAAACAAAACAAAAAACCTCTGAGTCCCCTTCTCAGAACAGCCTTCAGTACAATGCTGACATCCACATGCTCCACTTCACAGCTCGGCTTGTGCCCTTCATAACTGCCATATTCTACAAACATCTCTTTTCTCCTTATTTATTGACTGCCCTTTTCATGCAAGGCAGAGACTGTGTTCCTGTCACTCCCCCCTACAGTATTCCCAGGCCTACCACAGTGCTTGACAAGTGACTAATAAATGTCTAAGACTGACTGAATGAATGATTTTGACCTTTCCCAAGGGATAAATGCCATTTTTCTTGAGAAGCCCAAGTAACAGCACCTTGCCCAGAATGAGCTGCCAGTTCTCATGAGATACTGATTTACTTGGTGGAATCTGACAGGCTTAGATATACCTTGCCATTTAAAGGAGACGGAACCATGAACTCTGACCAGATTTCCAGAGCATGGGAACAGGACATGGAAAAATCATACTTCCTCTCCTTAAAATCTTATTGTTCTCAAACTTGACCTGAAAATGAAAGCCATGGAAATATACTAATTATTGTAGCTTTTGTGCTAGTTGGTATGGCTTTGGGCCAGTTTGATCAGGGGTCATCCTGTAGGGATGGACTGAATTTCAGTTGATGTGGTCAGAGGCTGGAGTTGCCTATAGATCTTCCTTCTAGTCAGTACCAAAGGTTAGCTCCGGAAAGAGTGAAGAAATTTATTTGGCCAAAATTGAGCACTTTCTTTCCTTTTGTTTGATGCTAGTGATTTGGCCAAGACATGGTGTTTTTTCAAACTCAGTGTTCTTAACCACTGAGCCATATTCCCATCCCTTTTTATTTTTTTAAATTCAAGACAGGGTCTCGAAAGTTGCTTAGGGCCTCGCTAAGTTGCTGAGGCTGGTTTTGAACTCATGATCTTCCTGTCTCAGCCTTTTGAGCTGCTGGGATTATAGGAATGATTAGATTCTTTTTGATGTAAGGCACTCAGTAGCACATGCCCAACACACAGTAAGGGCTCAATAAGTGTTGGCATTATAAAGTTCAAACAGCACCACTGGCAAACAAGGTGCAGATTTCAGAGATGGGCACTGTTTATGCCTTCTCACAGTTGAGTGGATACCATGGTGGGTGATTTAGATGGAAGCCTTTGGAAACAATCTTGAGTGGCAGAGTAATGAACTTCCTATAATACCCTGAAATAAATGTTAAAGGAGCCCATTTCATAACATAGCAACTACTGGGCTCCTAGAGAAGAGAATCAGTGAGATTGGGAAAAGACAGCAGCTCCCTTTACTTAGATCAGATCGTCAGGATGGCACGGAAAGAAAGCATCCTTTAGTATAAGGAGATAAACCTGATGGATCCTCCGGCTCAATCCCTGTACCTGCATCACCAAAGAGAACCACTCATACCAAATAGATTTGCTGTACACACAGATAAACAACAAAGATGTTCTTCATGCGCTATATTTTTTCTGAAGAGATGCCAGTAAAGGACTTTCACTGCTAAGTTTGGTTGCTGCACTCAAATTATACCATGCAAGGAGCAGAATTCGATCCATAAAACCACCAACATCAAACAAATCACCAACATCACCCATTTCCTATATTCTCAATTCACCTTCCAAAAGCATATTATGAAAAAAATGTTATAGGGAATAAACAATGGTATATTTTTCTCTTACTTAAAGGAAATCCCCACAGTGGAGAATACCTGTTCCCCTGTGAAATTAATTGTTCTAATCTTCATTATCCAAAGAGAATGTTCTGTTCTGGAGGACACCCAAAACTATGCTATTCTGCGACAAATATCCTGGCAGCAGGATCTGTGTACAAAGCTGCTATTCCATAAATAGTGTAACGATAAAATTCTTTCCTAGGTAATACATGTCCTGGGAATGTCCCCTGCCTGCATTCCCAGGGGGTCCTGATGTCAGTATAGATAAACAGAGTGTGGGCACTTGTGTGGGCACTTGGAAGTGGGAAGAAGCTTCTGATGAATGATGTGAGCTTTTTTTTTTTTTTTTTTTGTGGTGCTGGGTATTGAACCCAGGGCCTTGTGCATACAAAGCAAGCATTCTAGCAACTGAGCCATATCTCCAGCCGTGAGGTGAGCTTTTCTGGAACTTAAAGCAAGTTTGATAGTTTCATCTGCCTGTAGATGGTTATTTTTCAGGTCTACTTCAAACTTTAAGCTCCGAAAGTCAAGTGGGTAGAGGAAATGACCCTCATCTCTATGATCTGAGATTCTGACCCTTTATTCACTCAGTGGACTCCGGCTGAATCCCATGGGTGCCAGGTTTTGTGCCTCTCCTGTCTTTGTGAGTTGGCCGGACAGCTTTAGTAAGGATAAGTTTGGCCAGGCGCGGTGGTGCAGGCCTATAATCCCAGCAGCTCAGGAGGCTGAGGCAGGAGGATCATGAATTCAAAGACAGCCAGCCTCAGCAAAAGCGAGGTGCTAAGCAACTCAGTGAGACCCTGTCTCTAAATAAAATACAAAATAGGGCTGGAATTGTGGTTCAGGGTTCAAGCATTTGCCTAGCATGTGTGAGGCGTTGGGTTGGATCCTCAGCATCACATAAAAATAAGTAAATAAACCCCCACTCCTGCAAAAGATTAAGTTGGGTGTGGTAGAGTAAACATTTGTCAACTTTATTTAACATTTTCCTTTTTCCAACTGTAGCTTCATATCTGACTAAACAATTGCACAATTATAAGTATTTTTTTTTTCTGAAGAAGAATTATAAACCTTCATCTGGAGTGGTATAGGTAATAAATATAAATTACAAAAAAGTAAATTATTCTATTTTTGTTGGGAATTTAACCATGATCCTGTTTCTATTGTAGAACAATTTTTAACAAACCATAAGAAGCTCTCTCTGGGGCTTGGCGCAGTAGCATATGCCTGTAATCTCAGCAACTCAAGAGGCCGAGGCAGGAAGATCACAAATTCAAGGCCAGCTTCAGCAATTTAGACACCCTCTATCAAAAGTAAAACAAAAAAATGGGCTGGGGTTGTAGCTCGAAGGTAGAGCACTTGCCTCAAATGCATGAGGCCCTGGGTTCGATCCTTACCCATAAAAATATTTTTATGCACCACATAAAAATAAAGACATTGTGATAATCTACAACTAAAAAAAAATTTTAAAAATAAAATAAAAAAAGGACTGGCAGTGTAGCTCAGTGGTAGAGGGCTCCTGGGTTAAATTTCCAGTACTTAAAAAAAAAAATTTAAAATAAGATGAAGAATTCCTTCCCTTATCCATCCTGGTGGAGAGCCCTGCAATAGGCATATATAAAATGTCAATTCCTTTCATAACTAAAGTTAGGCTTGGTGGGGGTTGATTCTGTTTTGTTTTGAGTCAGGATCTGGCTGTGTTGCCAGGTTGGTCTTGAACTCTGGGCTCAAGTGATCCTCCTGCCTCAGCCTCTTAAGCAGTACCCGGCTAGAATCAGAATCTGGAGTGGACATTTGCTTTTCACACTTTGTTTTCTGTTGTGTGGTACTTATTTGGAATTAGTTTCATTAATATTTCTTCAGGTTTTAGTGAACTACTAGTCTCTTAAAAATAAAGTGATTTGTACATTCTTTTTTTTTTTAAGGCCTTATTAAAAACATTCATCTTAACCACTCTGATAAAAAGAAAAAATAAATCTTATTTTAATTTCCAACTGACTTTTATCAGATTTTTAAAATTTTGTTTATGAAAGATAAAGATTTCTTTCCTGAGTTACAACACCAGATTGTTTAAAATCTCCAGAAGAGTGATCCAAACTGTCAAGCTGTGGCATTTCTATGACTTCGCCTCTGCAGTGTTTCTCTGCAAAGGAGCCAGGACAACCCCAACATTCCTATCTTCGCTCTCAGAGCTGTACAAATCATGCTTTTCAATGTATTCTTGGACCAGATCTGGTACCAAGTAGCGAATGCTCTGGCCCCTTCGGAGGGCTCTCCGGATCTTTGTGGACGAGATGTCGTTGTTGATCCACTCGTTCACCAGGTGAATGTTGCTCTGGTGTTTCCACAGCACATCAGACTCATAGATGAATTTCTGAGCATCACTTCCATCCCGAGTGACACATACCAGCCCATAGTCTGCCACGATTCGGGTTATGTCCTCACTCTTCCACAAATTGGGCACACCGAAGGACTCTAGTAAATCTGCCCCACACAGCAACTTCACCTCTGGCACACCTGGGAGGAAGAATGAAGCAGAGTTTCAGAGTTGGCTTCTCCAATAACCCCCCACAGTTACAATGACTGTACGTATGTGTTTTTCAGGAAAGAGAGTTCAATTTTTATAAGATTCAGATTTCCAAAAATGATCCCAGACACCTCAAAAGCTAAAGTGCACTGCAGGAGAAGTAAGCACAGAGCACCTTTCACTCTCTCTTCCTTCATGAAGCCAACAGGGCCACCTTCTGGGCACCAGATGTGAAATCCCAAGGGCGGCTGCTCAGCTCTGGAATCTGAATTATTCTAGTCTTGGTCTCTTTGGAGTGCTGGTGGAACTTACGAACCTTTTGTTTTGGGCTCTAGGGATTTCTTCTGACTAGAATCCTGTCTTTGTTCCATGTACTTCCTCTTCCGTCCAGACCTTTCAACCACAGGTGAGTTCTGCCTGTGGTCACAGTTGCCAGCCTCTAGCTTCTCTTGATGGTGTCTATAAAACAACATAAAATAGTATTTCCTGCTTTCTTATGATGCTCCACTGAAATACTGTCCCTTTGAAGATGCTTAAGTCTCTGACCTAATGGTAAAATGGGGTGATATTCAAAATGTTTCATCACTGGTACCCACAGTACCCCACCAGTTAGGATGGCCAGTACAAGGTCAATCCTAGGAAAACACAAATGGTGTCTATCACCATTTTTTTGTGTCTGTGCCACAGCAGCAGGAGTCAACATGAATTATTTATTATGCCACGCATCACAGTAGAACCTCTGTGTGAATTGTCTGATTAAATCTTCTCCATTCCCATATCATAAATATCATTATCCCCACAATGAATGGGAAGATGGAGGCTTAGGAATGCAACTCTCCTTGTGGCAGAATCCCTGGAACATAGGAGGTATTTGATAACTTTTTGGGGGGTACCAGGGATTGAACTCAAGGGCACTCAACCACTGAGCCACAATTCCAACCCTATATTTAGTATTTTATTTAGAGATAGGGTCTCACTGAGTTGTTTAGCACCTCCCTTGCTGAGATTGGCTTTGAATTCATAAGCCTCCTGCCTCAGTTTCCTGAGCCTCTGGGATTAGAGGCGTGAGCCACTGCACCGGCTTGACAACAATTTGATTGAATGAATGTTTTGGTTGTCACAAAGAAGTGGGATGACTCTCCCCTTTTTATCAGAATCATTTGTCATCCCCATTAAGAGGGGAGCCCACTAGTTTTGCCCACAGTCTTTGGGCTTGTACATAGCAGAGACAGCATTTGAACCCAGTAGTCTGGTTCAGACCCACACTTCTGACCACCAACGACTGACCTAGAACCACACGCCAGGGATAAGGACCTGGAGGGCCAAGGGTCAGAGGCCCCACAGGAAGACACACAGGCGGATGTGTGCACAGCTCCATTCGGGGTGGGAAGAGGGTGCCACCACCTTACCACACTGTACCATTACCTCAGGTCCAGGAGCCACATTGTGGGACTCACTGAAGGGCCGTTGTGCTCTTAAATCCCTTCCCTCCTGAACAGCTGAACTGAATATGTAATAGGTTACCACAGAGCCAGAGAGGGATAGGTAGGACTAGGTTCAGAGCCTGGTCTGATTACAGAATTTTTTGCCAACAAGCAGAGGAGACTTTTCCCTGCCAAGCTTGAAAAGTGAGTCCTCCTGGTAAGTTCCTGCTGGACACCATCTGCCAGCTCAGGGCTCAGCTCTGCCCTAAGCACACTGCCCAGAGGGCCTCACAGCAGCTTCTGATATGACTGGGTTTCATGATGAGACTCTCGAGAGAGACCTGGGAGGCAGGGGTTATTATTACTCTGGGGCTGAGCAGCCTGACAAGTAGCCTCTCGCAGTGTGTGCATGGCTGCGGACTCCACACTCCACTGTCCAGTCCCCAGCGTCTGGAGCCTGAGGCAGCTTAACAGCCGCAGAGGTGGCAGCAGGAGCAGAATTGATTTCCTGATCTCCCACAGCAACTGAGGGGGCAGGACCTTGAAACACACGGTGGCATCCACTCTTCCAGCTCTTCTAAACATTTGTGCCTGAGCACCTAAACTCCCCTTCACTTTAGTACTCAGAGTGGCCTCTATTTCTTACGCTGACCACCACCCCCCCATACTATCAGTAACCAGAAGGCTCAGAACTCTAAGAACAGAAAGTTTTTTCAGAAAGCTTTTTAAATTTGCCTTCAAGATAATCAAAGAAATAATTAGATATTACTTACTCTGGCTTCTGAACCCTTAAGTGGAAGTTTTAAAAGTATTAGCACAGAGGTCTGTGGTATTCCCATGTCCCTGAGCAAGCATCACCTACAGCTCCTCATCCTGAAGCCCCCTGCTTCTCGCTCATACTGAAGACAGATGACAGCAATATCCTTCTGCAACTCTGCCTTTCTGACCTGAGGCTCAGACAGGCCAGGCAGACTGCCTCAATTTCCTGACAAATATTGCAGGATACCAAACACGGGGACATCTCAAACCACGATGACGACAGACACAAAGGCTAAGGAACACCCAACCTCTGTGCTGTGTTCTATAGCCTGTGGTGCCCTTCCATGGAAATGGCGCAGCCATGTCTTTCCAGCTCTGGTGACAGCTTTGCAAATCTGTCCATTCAGATGTAAGACAGTATTGAAACATGGCAAAAAGAAGGCACAGAAATGATATTAATTTCAGTATTACTACCTCAGCACCTTAACAGTCTCTGTCCACTCCTTCTGAAGACTTTCCCACGTGTCCACCTCCACCCAGTTGGAAGTCTTGGTGGCAAGTTCTGCCATGATGATTCGGTGGTGGGCAGGGATGAGCCCTTTCTTCTTATATGCATCACCAACAGGAGAAATTATGCCTTTGATAACTCTATATTTTCCTGGATAAAGAGTTAGATTGGAAATTAGGAATAAGAAATTTTGTGCACAGAAAATATTATGATTTTTATTTATTTATTTATTTTGTGGAACTGGGTTGATTGAACCCAGGACCTTCCACATGCTAGGCAAGCACTCTACCACTGAGCTACATCCCAGCTCCCTTTTTGATTTTGGTTTTAGTACTGAGGATTGAACCCAGGAGTGTTCTATCACTGAGTCACATCCCCAGACCCTTCCTTATTTTGAGACAGGGTCTCACTAAGTTGCTGAGGCCTCAAACTTGCAATATTCCTATCTCAGTCTCTCCAGTAGCTGGGATTATAGGCATGTGCCACTGTACCCAGATCAATATTACTTTTGCAATCACAGATTCTCTTTCTTTTTTAAAAAAAAAAACAACAGTGATTTAGATTTGTTAATTGATTGAAACTATGATAAAATATACATACATAAAACTTACCATTTAACAACTTTAAATGCATAGTTCCACAGCATTAAGCACAAGCAACCATCACCAGAACGGATACTCCTTAATTTTTTCATCTTCCCCAACTGAAACTGAGTTTCAGTTGGGGAGATGATGGTATGGGGGGGGTTGAACTCAGGGGCACTCAACCACTGAGAGAATACCCAGCCCTACTTTGTGTTTTAGAGACAGGGTCTTGCCGAGTTGCTTAGTGCCTCACTTTTGCTGAGGCTGGCTTTGAACTCGTAATCTTCCTGCCTCAGCCTCCCAAGCTGCTGAGATTATAGGTATGTGCCACAGCGCCTGGCCTGTACAGTTTACAATTTGATTGGTATTGCCAAATTACCTTGCAAAAAGCTTTAATGGATTTGCATTGTCCTCCTAGAGTGTATGCAGACCGTTTCTCCCCAATCTCTAATACTGGACATTACTGAGTTTAAAAACTTTTGTCAGTGTGAGGGGCAAAATATATGTAATTTTTAATTTTGCTTCTGAGATTATTGGAATTAATTAAGGTTGAACATCCATCCATCCATGTGCATCTAACAGAAAATTGCTTGATTTATGCAACAAAATAAAATGTGTGTATATACAAATATTTGCATGTAAAACTACAGAAAAACGATTGAAGGGTGAATTTTATTTTATTTTTGGTATTAGGGACTGAATCCAGGGGCACTTTACCACTGAGCTATACCCCACAGCTCTTTTTATTTTTCATTTTGAGACAAGGTCTCCCTAAATTACTCAGGGTCTTGCTTAGTTGATGAGGCTGGCTCCAACTTGTGATCCTCCTGCGTCACTGGGATTACAGGTATGCATCACCACATTTGGCTGGAAGAATGTATTTTTAAACTATTAACAGTGGTTGCCTCCAGAGAAATGAGAGGTGAGCATTTTATTTCATATACATGCTCTTTTATAACATTATTTATCTCTTAGAGCATATACATGGTGACCATAAAGTATGGAAACATAAGTGAATAATCATAACAAATGATTTCTCTCTTTCTCTCTCTCTCTTTTTTCCTCTTGTACTAGGGATTGAACCCAGGGACACTTTACCATGGAGGTGCATCCCCAGTCCTTTTTATTTTTTATTTTGAGACAGGGTCTCCCTAAGTTGCTTAGGGCCTCACTAAATTAATGAGGCTGGCTTTGAACTTGTGATCCTCCTCCTTTAGCTTCCCGAGCCACTGGGATTACAGGTACGTGCCACCATGCCCAGCACAAGTGATTTCTTGATTCTGCATTATAATATACGTAAAATAATATTCATACTTGATGGCCACCCTTTATTTGTGTGTTGTTTATGAATTCGTTAGGCTGATCCTGAAGCCTTTATGTAAATTAGAGCTTCAACATGGGCATGATACGATTAAATTTTTATTTTAGAAAAAACATTTGGGGGCTGAGTCTGTGGCTCAGTGGTAGAGTGCTTGCCTAGCATGAGTGAGGCACTGGGTTCGATCCTTGGCACCACATATAAATAAATGAATAAAATAAAGGTCCATACATATAAAATATAAAAAAAAAAAGAAAAGAAAAAGCATTTGGAACTATGTGGATGTGAAGCTAGTGGAGAGAGAAGCAGCAGAATGAAACCACAGCTCAGCTTGATGGCTGGGGTGTAGCTCAGTGGGAGAGCACCTGCCTAGCATGTATGAGGCCCTGGGTTCCATCCCTCGCACCACAAAACAAAACAGAGCAGAACAGAACAAAGAGTCCAATTAGGTGGGGTTTCACCTCCAGACAGCAAATTCTTACCTAGTCCTCACCTTATACGACTCAAACCTTCTGTTTCCCTGAGGAAAAGATACAGTTTTTATGTTCATGATGTAAACCTGTTATAAAATGAATCCCTGGATAAAATGGAATTATATAACCGTAATGAAAGCAAGGTTTTGTTTCCTTTTTTCATAAGGGAACAAAAAAGCTCAAGTGTGTGTCTTTTTTTTTTAAATATTTTTTTTAGTTGTTGATGGACCTTTAATTAATTAATTATATGTGGTGTTGAGAATCAAACTCAGTGCCTCACCGTGCTAGGCAAGTACTCTACCACTGAGCCACAACCCCAGTCCTAGGGTTTTTTTTTTTGTTGTTGTTATTGTTTGTTTTGAGATGAGGTCTTGCTATTTGTGGCCCAGGCTGGTCTTGAATTTCCAGGCTCAAGTGATCTATCTTCTTGCCTCAACCTACTAAATAGCTGGGTCCACAGGTGGGTACCATCATACCTGGATGAAACTTGCATTCTGAGGATCATTGTTGCTTCTACTGAGCTCTAAATACATAAAACTGAATTTTTATTCTATAGGCCAGTAGCCAGATGCGTAGACATTCCATGGACATACCTTACCTGCTTTTGTGTTTGTTTTGAGGCAGTCTTGCTGTGCGCTCAGGCTGGTTGTGAACTAGTGCTGGGACTACATGCACACACCACTACATTCAGCTCCTCACCCTTTTTTGGCTAAGTCTCTGTGCAAGTGAGTAGGGAGCATGTTTGTACCTTGTTGATTAATTGTTCACACTGACAGAGAGACCCAATCAAGTGGTTCTTTAGCCTTAAATTGCTTTTCTATTTTTGTACTGAGGATTGAGCCCAGGGGTGCTTAACCACTGAGCCACATCCCCAGCACTTTTTATTTTTTGTTTTGAGACAGAGTCTCCCCAGGGCGTTGCTAAGTTGCTGAGACTGGCAAACTTTGATCCTCTGCCTCAGCCTCCTACGCTGCTAGGATTATAGGCATGTGTCACCAAGCCAACACTTACATTGCTTTTGGTTACTGTTCCTACCTGTTCCATTCAGGTAATCCTTGGCCAGCTCAAATAATCTGAGGTGCATGTTGGTGATTGGATTAAATGAACCACAAGCAAGAAGAACCACTTCAGTTTTCTCTGATTTGTCCATGGTAAGAACTTGAAGTTGGTGCTCTAAATGGAAAACTCTGACATCTTCCTTGTTGTCTACAAAGGAAAAAGAAAATAAATCCAGTTATGTGATCATTAATAAATAAATCAATAAATCCATGTGATCATTTCAAACAGATGGACAATATTTGGCTATAATGATTATGCTAAATGAATTACATAATTGGCATTATTTCCCCACCCCTCCTTTTTAACATAAATATGTAACTCCTATCATAAAGGGAGGGAATCTCCTTCTCTATTCTTTGTGATTTGTTTTGCCCAAAAGAATGTGGGCAGTAGCAATAGGGTGCCAGCTCTGAGCCTAAGCCTCACAGGCTGTCTTAGTCCATTTCCTGTTGCTATAATGGAACAGTAGAAGCGGGTGCTTTATAAAGAAAAGAAATTCAGGAGTTCCAAGAACATGATGCTGACTTCCTACTGAGGGTCCCAGGTTGTATCACAAGGTGGCAGAGAAGCAGAAAGGGAACCAGGCACATGCAGAAGGAACTAAGCACATATAAAGTGTTGTATAGTGTTGACCTTACTTTATAACAATCCATTCTCTTGAGAAGTCACCTCAGGGACCACCATGACCTAATTACCTTCCACTAGGGCCCACATTTTAAAGGTTCCACCACCTTCACATTGCCACACTGGAGACCAAGCTTCCAGCACATGAACTTTTGGGAGACTTAGTACCACATTCAAACCATAGCAGAGGCATCGAACCCTTCTGTTTTCAGGACTGCCACCCAGCCATGAAAACTAGCCCAAGCGAGCCTGCTGGAGTATGGTGGAACTCGTGGAAGAGTGCTGGTGTCCCAGCAGATGGACAGCCAACCATACAGTATGTGACTGCAGCCGTCCTAGGCCAGCCAAACCCAACCAACTTGAGCAGACAGGCAGCAAGTCCAGGTGGAATCAGCCAAACCCGGCTCAGGTCAGTAACCACGAGCTGACCCGACTCACAAGCAAAAATCAATATTTTTGATGGATGCAACTCAAGTTTTGTGATTGTGTTATTGTGGTTATCGTTAACTGAGAGGATATTATCATCTAACAAATATAAATCCTAACACCTGTCTTTAAAAACAGTATTTTCACCTCTTTGTCAACATGATCATGACATCATTTTTTTTTAAATTTTCTTTTTAGTTGTAGATGGACGTGATATCTTTATTTATTTATTTGGTGCTGAGGATGGAACCCAGCACCCCACGTGTGAGGCAGGCACTCTACCACTGAGCTATAGCCCCAGTCCAACATTATCATTTTGCATGGAGTGAGATTTATAATCTACATATATCTTTGTTACATCATTCTATTCAATCTTTCTTAAACCCTAATGAAGTCATGCTAGATATCTGATTTAAAGTATTGGGGACGGAGTGCATTTCCTGGTGGAGCACTTTCCTAGCATATGCAGGCCTGGCTTTGATCTCCAGAACTGCCAAAAATAAAATAAAATAAAAGTTGAGGTGGTGAGGAAGTAGCTCAGTGGTGGAGTGCTTACCTAGCATGCATGAGGCCCTGAGTTTGATCCCCAACACTGGAAAAACAAAAAACAAAACTGTAATACAATTTTACCAAACTTGTCCACCTATAGAAATCATAACATGGAAAAGGCCCACAATGAAAACCAACCACCATTCCATCCCCTCCCCCAGCTGCCTAAAGGCAACTACTCCTCACCTCTTCAGTTATTTCTCCTGCTAGATTCTACCATAATTCTACATTGTGAGCTTCTGATGCTATTTCTCAAGTTATCAAAATTACAGAGTTCCCAATGACATCCTC
This sequence comes from Marmota marmota marmota, assembly GCF_001458135.2. Taxonomy (NCBI): domain Eukaryota; kingdom Metazoa; phylum Chordata; class Mammalia; order Rodentia; family Sciuridae; genus Marmota; species Marmota marmota. The sequence goes on from NW_026000102.1 coordinate 2,199,939, forward strand.
CTAAGATCTGTGAGGATTAGTTCTCATAATCCCTTGCTACTCTCTCCCAGACTTCCTGTATTGGCAGGAATCTCCAGAGAAACAGAACCAAAGAACATATGTAATTAGGAGGAGAGATTGATCAGATTTTCTCAGAGGATCACAGAAGCTGAAAAGCTTTACAACGGCTGCCTCAGGCTTGAGACAGGGAAAGTGGCAGCCTCTCATCCCAAGAACCCAGAAGCACCTGGTGTGGTGATGCACACCTGTAATCCCAGAGATTTGGGGAGGCTGAGGCAGGAGGATCACCAAGTTCAGGGTCAGCTTCAGCAATTTAGCAAGAACTTGAGAGACTTACTGAGACCCTGTCTCAAAAAATACAAAGGCTGGGATGTAGCTCCATGGTAAAGACCCCTTGAGTTCAATCACTAGTACTTAAATAAATAAATAGACCTCTTATTTGTGTGACCTTGATTCAATTACCTCTTTCAGTTTTCTCAACTGTAAAATGAAGATAGAGACAGAACCAATCTCAGTTATTTTGAGTAAGTTTTTATTTTGTGGTGCTGGGGGTGGAACCCAGGGAGGGCCTCAGCCTGCTAAATTCTACTGCTGAGCTTTGCCCCAACCCTGAAGATTATTTCTCAGGATAATACATGGCCAAGTGCTCAGCATATTGCCTGTACCACTGTGTTAAAATGGATGCAAGCTGAAGACTTTGAGGAAAAGAATAATACTGATGATGGTGATGAGGCAGGACTGATTAGAAGAGCAAAACAAGAGAGAAAGATCAGCTACAAAGTAAGCACAGCTTCATTTAAGTAAATCTTTGGGGTAAGAATTAAGAAAGAGATCTGAGGCCATTTCCAAACACACAGTAATCCCAGCTACTTTGAAGGCTGAGGCAGGATCATCTCCTGTGCCCAGCAGGTTCAATGCCAGCCTGTACAACATGATGAGACCACCATCTCAAAAAAAAAAAAAAAAAAAAGGCATAATGATAGGGATCACAGGGACAGTGCTAATTGTGCATAGAAAATAAAGGAAAGAACAGTCAGAATGGTCAGCATGGCATTAAGGAATGAGTTCAGCGGGGCGTAGTGGTGTACATGCCTATAATCCCAGGGACTTGGGAGGCTAAGACATGAGGATCACAAATTCAAGGCCAGTCTCTGCATTTTAGCAAGACCCTATCTCAAAACATAAACTGGGCTTGGTGGTGCATGCCTATAATCCCAGCAACTAGGGAGGCTGAAGCAGGAGGATTGCAAGTTCCAGGCCAACCTCAGCATTTTTTTTTTTTTAAGAGAGAGAGAGAGAATTTTTTAATATTTATTTTTTAGTTTTCGGCGGACACAACATCTTTATTTGTATGTGGTGCTGAGATCGAACCCAGTACTGCGTGCGTGCCAGGTGAGCGTGCTACCGCTTGAGCCACATCCCCAGCCCAACCTCAGCAATTTTTAAAAAATATTTTATTAGGGCTGGGGACATAGCTCAGTTGGTAGAGTGCTTGCCTTGCATGCACAAGGTCCTGGGTTCAATTCCCAGCACCAAAAACAACAACAACAACAAAACTTATTAGTTGTTGATGGACCTTTATTTATTTATATGTGATGCTGAGAATCAAACCCAGTGCCTCAAATATGCTAGGTAAGCGCTCTACCACTGAGCCATGACCCCAGCCAGCCTTAGCAAAAGAAGAGCTAAGGGTGGCTGACTGGTAGAGCACCCTAGGCTCAATTCCCAGTATGGGAAAAAAATGAGCTAATAGGTAAGAAGGATTTAAATGCTCCCCCTTCAGTGACCATACCGAAGGATAATACCAGGATTCACTTGGGGCTATACCCAACCCTGTCATCCCTATCCCTATCCCCATCCAAACTACCTTCTGCATTATAGTGGTGGTGAAGGCATCCTTCCCACAGTACCCTGGGCCCTGCAGGGAAGCCACTGCGCCTACTCTCCAGGACAGCAGTGCAGGGGCCAGGGGTTCAGCTGATACCTGGTATAGTCCTGGACCTTGCCCATGTCAGGTTTCAGGCCTGCTCCCCAAGGGAGATTAAGTGGGAAGACGGTAAGGCTGAGAGCATGATGTGGGGGCTCAGGGGAGCTGCCTGTGGTCCTGAAACTGACTTCAGAGCCAGAGATGAACAAAGCCCTGAGCCCCTCTGTGTCCTGAGGGAGGAGTTCAGGTTTCAGATTCTGCCTGGGGGATGGGGAGGGGCAGCGGGAAGATGATCTTTCAGCATAAAGGAAGCTGTCTTTGTCCCTTGTCAACACACTCTTTATTGGTTTTGAATAACCAGCAGTTTCATTAGTTCACTGTGAACCCAGCCAGCCTGAGCTCAGACTGGACTCTAGACCTTCGAAGTCACAGAAGAGTTAAGTCAGAGTGTGCTCCTGCCAGAGCAGTCTGTCCTGCAATGGCAGGTGATGAACAGAAGTAGTTTGAAAGCCTGGTGGGAATTGTTCTTTTTTTTTTTTTTTTTTGAG
>NW_026000102.1:2202435-2205576 GCF_001458135.2 Marmota marmota marmota
TTTTTTTTTTTTTTTTTTTTGAGAGAGAGAGAATTTTTTAATATTTATTTTTCAGTTTTTCGGCGGACACAACATCTTTGTTTGTTTGTGGTGCTGAGGATCGAACCTGGGCTACACGCATGCCAGGCGAGCGCGATACCGCTTGAGCCACATCCCCAGCCCTGCTGGGAATTGTTCTTGATCATCCTTGCATTGCTCCAGGTGCTCCAGGGCCAGGGTCACAATGATTCACTTCTGTTTGGCCCACACAGCCTACTACTTGCACTGCTGGCTGCCCAGATCGCATCAGCTCAGACTGTAAGTGTCCCTCCCTACCCACTGTAACAGAGTAGAGTTCATTTCTTCTGAGGCAATCTTGAAGTTTAACTAAAACTTACTTTTAATTTTTAAATCATTGATCTTTTCAAGTTTTAAAAACATTGAGGTGTGAACATTAAAACATTTTTTTAAGAGAGACAGAGAATTTTTTAATATTTATTTTTCAGTTTTCGGTGGACACAACATCTTTATTTTTTTTATTTTATGTGGTGCTGAGGATCGAACCCAGCACCCTGCGCATGCCAGGTGAGCGCGTTACCGCTTGAGCTACATCCCCAGCCCAACATTAAAACGTTTTATAAACATTAAGCCAGTTTTTAAAACATCAACTCTTTCAAAGAAAACAGTGCTGGTCTTGGTTGCGCAGCCTGTAATCCCAGTTCCTCTGGAGGCTGAGGCAGGAGGATCACAAGTTCCTAGCCTTAGCAATTTAGCCCCTAAGTAATTTAGTGAGATCCTATCTCAAAATAAAAGGGCTTGGGATGTGGTTCAGTGTTAAAGTGCCCCAGGTTTAATCCCCAGTCCAAAAAAAAAAAAAAAAAAATGGAAACCCTAAAGTTTTACTTCTAAAAAGAGAAGGAAAAAGGAAGATAAATAAAGTGGAAATGGGCTCGAGGGAGATTTGCTTGTGTTCTAATGTGGAGTATGTTTGTATGCTAAGGAATGTCTAGTGGCAGTGGTCTTATGTAGGGGTAGGGAAGAGACAGTTTAGGAGTAAAGGAGAAAAGCGAAGAGGTTGGCCTGAGGCAGCACAATTTATCCAGGGGTTCCAGGGGGGAAGCATTAATGCAGACACATTTGTAGATTTGATGGTGTGAATATGTGGAAGTTCTTTTCTCATTATTTCATTTTCTGTTTTTTTGTTTTTTAATTTTTTTTCTTAAGGGAAAGATCTTGGTCTGGCATTTGAAGTACCACCACATATGAAAAACCAAGCCCTCTTTCCTGCTTGTGTTTTGAAGGTAATTATTTAGGAAAATTTTGGTATAATTATAATCTGCTTGATATTCATTATTTTGTATTAGGTTAATTTTTAAAATTTTGTCCTTTATTCAATGCTAGAATGCTGAACTAAAATTTAACTTTGGTGAAGAAGAATTTAAGTTTCCACCAAAAGATGGTTTTGTTGCTCTTTCCAAGGCACCGGATAGTTACGTTGTCAAATCACAGCACACAGGTATTGCATCTGCGTGGGTAAGATTTTCTAGATTGGGGCATTAGTGAAAACTCCAGTAAGTAGGGTTTCTCATAGTGAGTCCCATATCCCTTTCTTTCTGTTTACTCTTTCTTTTCTATTTACTCTGTAAAATTCAATTTTAAAACCTAATTCATAAACTCTAGTTTCAGTTTAGGCATTTAGGGCATCTCAGTTATGGTGGTAAATGACAGCTAACATGTGTGGGTTGTGCCATGGTAGAATGTTAAGTGCTTTACATGGGCTATTTGATCTTCACAACAATTCTATAATGTAAAAGTTGTTCCATTTTATGGACAAAGAGCCTGAGGAATAGGGACTTCAAGTAACTTGCCCAAGGTGCCAGGGCAAATAAGTAGTAGAACTAAATTCAAATCCAAGCAATCTGGCTTCAAAGCTTATGCTTTTACCCATTGTATTGTAATATGTTTTATTTATTTAAATTAAGAACATTCCCTAGCTAGTTTATCACAAAACAAATAAGTCATTTCACAGACAAATCAATTACCATCATTGCAAGTAGGTTTAATTTAAAGAAGCCTTATTTCATTTTAGGAATTTTAGCCTTATCGTATCTTGTTTTACTTTCACCTATACTTTTTGATAATTATTATTAAAAATTTTGATGCTGGAATGCTCATCCTCATATTTTACAAATAATGGTATTTTTAGGCATGATTTAAAAGTGTTCTAATACTTTTTATTCTCCTAAGGTAATGCGCAGGTGACACAAACAAAGTTTCTCCCCAATGCTCCAAAAGCTCTCATCGTTGAACCCTCTCGTGAATTAGCTGAACAAACTTTGAATAATGTCAAGCAGTTTAAGAAATATGTTGATAATCCTAAATTAAGGTAAGTTTTCCTTTTATACTCAACTGCCTGTTATCTTTAGATTTGAAGTGTTTTGGAAGAAGAGTAAAGTAGAATAAAAAGAGGTATATATACATAGTATACGTGTGAGTATATAAGTATACTTTGACATACAATAACAATGTTTGCATATAAAACTTCATACATTTGGTAAGTAATGGGTTTGATTTTTCGTGGTTAATCAAACAATGTTAGAGTGAAAATTAACTTTTTTAAAGGGAGCATTTCATTTACTGTTAGATTAATTTTATCCCTTCATCTGCATGGAAAGTTACTGCTATGTTTCTAGCATGTTTTTGAACTTCTTTCCCATGGTGGTGACTCATTTCTGTTGGGCATTCAGACACAGAGCTCTTTCTGCCATTGGAAGAAGGCCATAAGCTAAGTGATCTCGTGGAATTTCTCGCTCAGTAGCAATCCCTTTACTCCTAAGAAAGGCATAGCATATAAGTAGATTACTCTCTTATGTTAATTTAACACTTGCTTTTTGTTAATCTTAAGAAAGGCATAGCATATAAGTAGACTACTCTGTATGTTAATTTGACACTTGCTTTTTGTTAATTTTTCTTTTAATTAATTTTTCTTGAAACAATCCATACCATAAAATTCACCATTTAAAAGTGTACAATTTAAGAGTTTTTAGTACTTTCACAGGATTGTACAACCATCACCACTATCTGAAGTCCAGAAACTGAATTTTTTGACATCACAGGGTTCTGACTTTTTAATAGTGGATTTTTTTTTTTTTTTTTTTTTTT
>NW_026000102.1:2205773-2246397 GCF_001458135.2 Marmota marmota marmota
AAAAAAAAAAAAAAAAAAAAATGGCAACCCTGTGGCTTTCCTTTGTCAGATTTTCAGATGCTCAGTATAATTAAACTCATGTTGGCCAACTGCTGAATAATATGATTGACTTGATCATCTCTCAAGATTTACAACCATAAAAGAATAGTATTTCTTTCAAAATAGTAAATTTAAGGGGCTGGGGACATAGCTCAGTAGGTAGAGTGCTTGCCTTGCATGCCCAAGGCCCTGGGTTCAATCCCCAGAACCACCAAAAAACAAAAACAAAACACACCAAAAATTTAAGCATATATCTATATTCTTATTCCAACAATGCTATGGTTAGCCAGGTGTGGTGGTGCACACCTGTAATCCTAGTGGCTCAGGAGAGATTTTTATAATATTTATTTTTCAGTTTTTGGTGGACACAACATCTTTATTTTATTTTTTACGTGGTGCTGAGGATCGAACCCAGCGCCCCGCGCTACTGCTTGAGCCACACCCCCAGCCCAAGACCTATAGTTCTTAACTCATAGAATTTTGTGTATATTAAATGACAATGCAAAAAATATCTGATACATTTATCCACTAATTATGAATATTAATCTTTTTATATTATGAGTTTTCTTTTGTATTAATAACTTAATATTATTTATGGGTTATAATAGCTATTATTCATATTCTTATTGGAAAATTATTAGATATAATTTTATTCTAATGGAATGGACCTCAATTCATCCTTGCTACGTTTCAAACTTCATCTCTATGGTTTGATTATTATGAAATAGAACCTGCATTTGCTTGAAGTCATTTTATTACCAGACAAGGTAAAAATGTTACCCACTGTGTACCCTGCAGCAAGGTGACAGTGTTCTTGTTTGGCATCACCTCTCTGGTTCTCCAGTTCTACGTTCTGCTAAGGTAAGTTCTACCTGCAGCTCAGCACACAGGTCTTACCTGGGGAGGCGGTCTGGGTATTGTCTCTGATTCCTGCAACATGTTTAACTGCAGCCTGCCCCATTGTTTCTGCCTCTATTATCAACAGCAGTCACCATTCACCTCTTTGAAAAGTTAAAAATCTCCATACAACAAAGATAGCTGGGATTTGAGCAGACTAGTTGATCAATCCTTACTTCTTCTAGTATAAGAAGCCATTAAATGGGAGACAATGAGGATGCCAGTGTTATTTATGAATTCCCTAGAGACCAGTCCCAACAGTCTGACATCAGCTAATGTCTGCAGGGCTGAGGACTACATGGGTAACCACAACCAGATTAAGATTTGATATGTTATTTCAGATTCTATGGTGAAAATCAATCTTGGCAGAAACAACCAAATCAGGCTGGGTGTGGTGGTACGCGCCTGTAATCCCAGCAATGTGGGAGGCTGAGTCAGGAGGCCTGCAAGTTTGAGGCCAGCCTGAGAATTTTAGTGAGACTCTGTCTCAAAAAAATAAAAAAAATAAATAAAAAGTGCTGGAGATGTAATTCAGTGGTAAAGCACCTCAAGCTCAATCCCCAGCACTCCCCACCAAGAAAAAAGACAAACAGCCAGTTAATAATTTCATCACTGAGCAAATGAGGCAAATACAACTTGATATGTTTAAAATAAAAAACTGCCATCCTAAAAATGTGAAATTCTAAAAAATATGAAAACTGAGAATCCAGTTGAGGAGGGTAAGCTTCAGAGCTAGTTGTAATTAGCTTAACTCAAATCAACCAAGTCTCAGGATAGAGGATTCATGTGCAAGAAGGTATGTTTCTTTACAAGGTCGGAATTTCCACAAATATCAAATTAGAATGAATTAGAAAAGTGGTAAACATTTGTTCACTGATTTAGACTATTGGTAACTGTCACTATTAACCAAGTTCTAAAAAGAGAAGTGAGTTTCCTGGAGCCAAGATGAACCTTAGCACCAGAATTAAGATTAGGAATCAAGGATTATGGCTTGGGAGGCTGAGACAGGAGGATCGCAGGTTCAAAGCCAGCCTCAGCAAAAAAGTGAGCAATTCAGTGTGACCCTGCTTCTAAATAAAATACAAAATAGGCCTGGAGATGTGGCTCAGTGGTTGAGTGCCCCTGAGTTCAATCCCCAGTACCAAAAAAGAAAAAAAAAGAAAAAGAGAGGAAAAAAAATAAAGGTAGTGCTTAGAGGATTTCTTATATAATAGGTCAAGAATTCCATGTCAACCACATTATTGAATTCTAGGCCCAGGTCATCTCGATACTGCAGTCAACCTCTCCTGACCAACCTGGTGGGTAACATCATCTTTACTTTCTTCACAATTGGTAAGTGTGCAGTCAGCTGCCCACCACTCACTAGATTTCTCCCATTTGCTAGACACTGCTAGAACACAAATGGCTAAGATAGGGTTTTCTGCTTTTCAGGCTCACAGACTGGATATTAAGAAAAAAATTCACATTTAAAGTTCAAGTGACCAGAAAATTTTAAACATTCCCTTGTACCTCTTGCAGCTGTCCAAAATTTTTGACTATGAAACCTAATAAGTTTGTATTTAGTCTAATACAAATGCTTTAAGTTGTAAAATTCTTTAAGGTTATAGTACTAAAGTACCAGATCTAGTTATTCACTAAGTAAATGGTTATTAAGCAAGAGATGATAGAAGGACTGGGTGTGTGGTAGTGGCATGCCTATAATCCCAGTGACTGGGAGGCTGAGGCAGGAGGATGGTGAGTTTGAGGCCAGCCTGGGCAATTTATTGTGACATTGTCTCAAAAACAAACAGATAAATACAGCTGGGGAAGTACATCAGGAGTAGAGTGCTTGTGGGAATGTGCAAGACCCTGGGTTCAATCCCTAGAAACACACACACACACACAAAAAAAAAAAAAAAAAAAAAAAAAAAAAAAAGAAAAAGAAAGAAAGAAAGAAAGAAAGAGATTATACTGGTTAGGGAAATAGGGTCATTGACAACTTGAAGCAAAAAGGCATCACTGAATGGCTGAGGCTATAACTCAGTGGTAGAGCTCTTGCCTAGCCTACTCAAGGTCCTGGGTTTTATTCCCAGCATAACAAAACAAAAACATGAAGAGTATATCTCTGAAATGTGAAGTTTTAGGAATATTGTAATCCATAGATTTCACTATACTTTCCTTTGTGGAAACATATATAAGAGTAATGAACGGCAGAGGAGCTGAGGGTGTATCTCATTGGTGGCATGCGTGCTCAGCATATGCAGAGCCCTGAGTTCCATCCCCAGCACTGAAATTCTATGTTGAATTTTTAAAAAATAAAGTATTTATTGTTGTAGGCCTAGAAGGGAGTCTTTTACAACTCCACAAGAGGCAGTATAGTATAATGGGGAAGGGTTTTAGAGGTCAGTCCAAATATTCACTCTATAATCAATGATGAGTTACTTAAATTTCTTTGAGACTCCCTTTGATTATTTATAAATTGGTGATAGAAATACTTGCACCATAGTTTTGATGTAAAGTTTAATTGAGAAGAATCACTTAAAATAAAATAAAGAAACCAAAGTCAGTTATTATTATTAGCATTGCACATATCAAAGGAAAACCTTAGTCTAGCTAGATTTTGTGCATTTCTGTTCCATAGGAGCAAAGTAGGGAAGCAATTTAGATTTGGGTTGGGGAAGTGGCTCTTTGAAAAAACGCTTGCCAAACGCTTTCATGAGATCCTGGGTTTCATCCCTAGTACTACAACCACAACAACGACAACAAAAATGTCAACTACAAATTATATTTAGATGTGCACTCAAGAATATGATTCTGAGGTGATTAACCTGGTAAGCCAATGCTGTCCCCTCCCTTTTAGGTCTTACTGTGCTGCTTCTGCAGATGGAACCAGTCCCACGAGCACTGAAGATGATGTGTTGTGTATTTGGTGCAGGATCCTTCAGTGAAGGAGTCTGCACCATGGTGTTAACAATTTTGGCATCAGACTGTGTACGTTTTTAAATACTGACTTTCTAAAGGCTCATCTTAATCTGAAAGTTTGGCTATAAACAATATGCCATTAGTCTTCAATATTTATTTTCTATTTACAACAAAAATAAAGATATGTAGAAATGGAATTCCTAATTAGACATGTCACAGTTAAAACATTTTTCTGGGGAGGTTAAAAACATTCTATAAAAGGCTGAGGGTGTAGCTCAGTGGTACAGAGCAGGCTTAGCAGGCACAAGGCCCTGGGTTCCATCCCCAGCACCCACCACCACACCAAAAAAAGAAAAAGAAAAATTCTACAAGCAATTTTTAAAAAATGTTCTTTCTTTTTTTCTTTTTGATGGTACCGGGGATCAAACCCACGGTGCTCTATCACTGAGCTACACCCCAGTGTCTTATTTTTAATAGTGTTCTGATTAAAAGACAAAATATTCCTCACAGTGCTCTTCTCTTCTCAAATACAGGAAAAAACAACCCCTGAACTTTACTACTTGTCAGTGCTGCTGTCAGTGGGCAGCCTGGTGTCTACAGGTAAGCAAACCAGTGCCCCACGTGGCCGTACCTGTCGGATGCTCACCAGTCCTTCCAGGAAAGTACCTACTCACTGAGAAGGAGCATTCTATTGCAGGGGAAGCCCGGGCTCCTCGAGCCAAAAAGCGTGAGAAGCAAAGGAAAAGGAATTTAGGAGGGGATATAAAACCATCCTCTCCCCTTATTTCCACTCTACTTAACTAGAGTCCATTCTCTACCCTCCAGTTCTTTTCTCAGGCATGGGGCTCATCCAGCTGTCCAGGGTGACCTGCCCAAGGCCAGAGACTAAAGCGACAGTATGAATTTGACCTTCAAGTCCTGCTGGTCTCTAACCTCAGATATACATCCCAGGAAGGCCAAGTCTGTCCCACCAGCACTGCCACATGTCAGCAAGCAGGTGATCATCTCCTGCTTTGCTGCTTCTTGAGGAAATGATCAGCTGAACGCTATGGCCAACTACAGGAGGCACGCCAAGACCAGTCACTTGGAAGAAAACTGTTTTTAAGTATTAATGAGCACTTTCAGGTATAAATAGGAATAGGTCTACTGAAATCACAGGATTGCCATCACAATAAACTCATTATTTTGACTTTCTAAACCTTATTATTATTATTATATTTTTAATACTTATTTTTTAGTTTTAGTTGTACACAATACCTTCTTATTTATTTATTTTTATGTGGTACTGAGGATCGAACCCAGGGCCTTGAGCATGTTAGGCGAGCGCTCTACCACTGAGCCACAACCCCAGCCCCTTATTATTATTTTGTCCAATAAAGTTAGCAGTATCTGCTGGATGAATGCTATAGAAATAAATGCAGATAAGCAAGGACGTGGTGGCCCATGCCTGTAATCCCAGTGGCTCTGGAGGTTGAGGCAGGATCAGGATAGTGAGTTCAAAGCCAGCCTCAGCAAAAGTGAGGTGCTAAACAACTCAGTGAGACCCTGTCTCTAAATAAAATACAAAATAGGGCTGGGGATTTGGCTCATTGGTTGAGTGCCCCTGAGTTCAATCCCGATACCCACCCCCCAAAAAAAACAGAAAACGAAAGGAAAATACAAATCTTAATAATCAACAAAGGTTTAGTTTTGAAAGAACACAATGATTCAGACTGCATATTTGAATGAGGCTAACTTGTTGCTTCTTGAAAAATGTAGTGCAAGAGGCTGGGGTTGTGGCTTAGTGGTAGAGCGCTCCCCTAGCACATGTGAGGCCGATGGTTCGATCCTCAGCACCACATAAAAATAAGCAAAATAAAGGTATTGTGTACAACTAAAAAGTAAATATTAAAAAAAATGTAGTGTGAACTGGGCCTGGTGGCGCATGCCTGCAATCCCAGCGGCTCAGGAGGCTGAGGAAGAAGGATCATGAGTTCAAAGCCAGCCTCAGCAACAGCAAGGTACTAAGCAGCTCAGTGAGACCCTGTCTCTAAATAAAAAGTACGAAATAGGGCTGGGGATGTGGCTCAGTGGTTGAGTGCCCCTGAATTCAACCTCTGATACCCTCCCCAAAAAAGGGTTGGAGATAAAGCTCAGTGGTAAAACATGCCTGGATTCAATCCCTAGTAGGGCCACCCTCCCCACTCCACCCCTGCCTGCCCCAAAATACACTGAGATATTTTGGAGTAAAAATAATAATCTCTTCCCTCTGGATTACAACAATCTTTTGCATTGATGGTCAGTTGTTTTCTAGAGAGAATAGCTAATTGATCCACATCATGTCTTGTTACTTACTTCTATGTGTATACAGATTCTGAGGTATTTTAAGCAGAGGCTAGTTACACAAATGCTCTCACGTTAGAACCCGGGACACTTAAGGGGCCCAGCCCTTTATATTTTTTGATTTGAAACAGGGCTTTGCTAAGTTGCTGAGGCTAGCTTAGTTCCATTTTTTTTAATATTTATTTTTTAGTTGTAGATGGACACAATATCTTTATTTATTTTTATGTGGTGCCGAGAATCAAACCCAGGGCCTCGCACGTGCTAGGCTAGTGCTCTACCGCTGAGCCACAACCCCAGCTCCTACTTTTTTAAAATATTCATTTTTTTAGTTATAGGCAGACATGATATCTTATTTTATTTTCATGTGGTGCTGAGGATTGAACCCAGTACCACGCATGCTAGGCGAGCGCTCTACCTCTGAGCCACAACCCCAGCCCTAGTTCCACTTCTTGAGGAAAAGAACAACATTTACTGGCAGGAGAAATTCAGTATAAACATCTTCCAACACATTATGATAGGCATAGCACCTTGACAGATGGAAAAGACTATCATTCATCTGTTTCTCTGTCCAGGTATAGATAGAGGGGGAGGTTTCCAACAGAAGTACACCATCTATCTACCCTGCAGTTTTCTCCCCCACCCCATGGTATTGGGGATGGAACACAGGAGTGCTCTGCCACTGAGCCACATCTCCAGCCCTTTTTCTTTTTTCTTTTGAGATAGAGTCTTACTAAATTGCCCAGGTTGGACTCAGACTTACATTCCTCCTGTGTCAGCCTCCCAAGTTTCTGGGATTATAGGCCCTTGGCTATATCACAGTTTCTGAGCACCTTCCAATACCAGACTTAGTGCTAAAAATTAGGTACTAACCACCTGAATAATACACATTAAAAATGAAATTTCCTTTAAATAATTGTATTATTTAATCATCAACAATTTATAACAAAACAGCTTTTACTTTTCTAGAAATCATTAACCAAAATATTAAAATTTTGAATGTCAAGATAGTATTCTTGATAGTATTTCAAGAAAGTACTCAAGATAGTATTTCAAGATAGTATTCTTTACTGGGCATGGTGGCCTATAATCCCAGGAACTCAGGAGGCCATCTCAGAAGGATTGCCAGTTTGAGGCCAGCCTCAGCAATCTGGTGAGACCCTTCTCAAAATAAAAACGGTTGGAGTGGAGCTCAGTGGTAGAACAATCCTGGGTTCTATGTCTGATACTGTCCAAAAGAAAATATGTCGCCAGTGTGATTTGCTAATAGATGGAATGTGAACTGTGAAAGAAGCAACAAGTGTGATTACAAAAACTTTTGGCAGAAGCAACTAAAAGAACAGCACTGCCTAAACTGAGGGAAAAAAAGATAGCCATGATAGGTTTAGGGGGAAGATCAGCCCAGGGCAGAGAGTGTAGCTTGGTAGTAGAGTGTTGGCCTAGTGTGCACAGGCCCTGGGTTCAATCCTCAACACCAAAAAAAAAAAAAAAAAGGAAAGAAGGAAATGATGAAGACGCAGGCTGGGGGTAAAGCTCAGTTGTAGAGAGCTTGCCTAGCTTGCTTAGGGCCCTGGGTTCAATCCTTAATGTGCGCGCGTGTGCACACACACACACACACACCTCTGAAGGTAAGAAAAAAGGCTGAATTTTGGGCTCTTCTTTACATTTACTAAACCCATTTATTTAATTTATTTACTTAAGATCCCCACCTGAACCAGGCATGGTGGCGCATGCCTGTAATCCCAGTGCCTTGGGAGGCTAAGGCCGGACGATCTTTAGTTCAAAACCAGTCCTGGCAACTTAGAGCAAGACCCTGTTTCTAAATTTTTATATATATATGGCTGAGGATGTGGCTTAGTTGTTAAGTGTCCTTGGGTTCAATCCCTGGTTTCAAAAAAAAAAAAAAAAAATCCTCAACTAATTGTATAGATAGTTAAGTTTTAAAACACTGCTCTGGAACAATTTTAAAAACAAAGCTGTTTTGTTTATAAATTCTTTCTGTTGATGATTAAATAATTATTTCAAGGAAATTTCATTTTTAATGTGTATTATTTAGGTTTTTAGTTCCTAATTTTTAGCATTAAGTCTGGGATGTGGAAGTTGCTCAGAAACTAGAATATAGCTAAGCACCAGAACACCAAAAAGTACACACTGTAGTATTGTAGTTGTATGGTCTAGATTAGAGACAATGAAAGGTAAAAACAGGATGGTGTCAAGAGTTTGCAACCAGTCCAGCTAATTGACTGAAGGAAGGAAGAAATAGGAAAAGAATAATATTTCTTACTTGAGTGACTGATCAGTTGCATGCCTCTAGACAAAGAGGACGAGAGGGAACACAGGTTAGAAGGGATAAAGATAGTAACTACTGTAGTAGCCAGGCTTGGTGGTACATGCCTGTAATCCCAGCCTCATTCCCTCTTAAAATTGGGAACCATCTTGCCATAAAGCCATGAAAAGCTAATTTCGGCTTTACTGTAAATTACTATAAATTCTTAACTAGCTTGGAATGCCTGCCCGTGCCTTGAACTCACCCATGCCTGGCTCTCTGACCAGATAGCAGCTCTCTCTGAAACTTTAGTGATGCCTCATAAATCTTGGCCTTCCCTGGCCAGATAACGACCCTCTCTGAGGCTCTAATGACCTTCATAAATTCTGATGTCGGGGCCAGCAAAAATGTAAACTAGCCTTTGTGTTATGCTCCTCAGAGTTTTGTTATCTGTAACCTGCCTCCCTTTTGTGTAACTTTCTGGGCTATAAAGCTGGGCTGCAAGAAAGCTGCAGTGCTGTCCTGTTCCTGCAATTATTGTTGGGAGAGGCAGCCCAGCTGGTCGAAATAATAAGCTTGCTTTAATTTGATTTTAATTGGAGTCAGTGGCCTTTTCTTTGCGTCCTGGTCTAACAAGAGGCTGAGGTCAGCCTCAGTAACTTAGCAAGACCCTGTTTCAAAACAAAAAGGGCTGAAGATGTAACTCAGTGGTTAGGTGCCCTTGGGTCCAATCCCAGGTACAAAAGGGAAAAAAAAAAAAAAAAGATAATAACTACTGTTTTATAGAAGTTGAATCGGAAGTATTGAAGTGGTCTGTTTTCCAATGCTATTACAAAATACCTGAGGCTGGGTAATATGTAAGGACAAGAGGCTCACAGTTTTGGAGGTTGATAGTCCAAAATTCATCCTCTGGTGAGGGCTTTTTGGCAGTTGGTATCACAGCAGCAGCTCATGTGAGGGACAGAGACCAGACAGTGACAGGAAGCCAAAGTGCAGATAGGCCAGTTTTACTCTTCAATAATACCTCTGTGAGAACTAACTAGAATCCCATGAGAACTGTGTCACTATACATAATAACAACAAACTGGGAAACCATTCAAAAACTCAAATGTCAATCAAGAGATGAATGAATGAGTAAGAAAATGCTATCTATCTACTTATAGGAATAAGTTATAAAACATTTTTAACTGGATACAAATAACATGGACAAATTTCACATTTTCAGTGAAAAGCACCAGAACTCCAAAAAGTACACACTGTAGTTTTCTAGTTGTATGAAGTGTTAGATAATTTAACCTATGAGCGAGGCATATCAGTGGTTCGCTAAGATGAGTTGGGGATGGGAAATTCACAACAGAGAAGAAAGCATCTGGGTCCTGTTGATGGAATCCTCATTTTGTCTTCTGTGCTTTTGATAGGAATCATCTACTTGGTCTCTTTGGATGGGCATGTTCCTTGTATATATAAATCCAATTTATTTATTTCACAATGATGATGATGATGATGACGGTAATAACAACAAAAGCAATATTCACTGGGTTCTTCTTATGAGCCAAGCCACACACTGCACTCTCACACAATTCTTAGGACAACCCAGTGGGGCAATACTATTATTATCACCCCATACTCTTGCCTTTAAAAAAAAAAAAAAAAAAGATGAGGAAACTTAAGCCCAGTCAGGCAATTAACTTTCTCAGGATATCTCACAGCTAGAGTAACATGCTTCATTCTAAAAATTCATGTTCTTATCTATTATGAAAAACTTACAATGGCATAAACTATCTGCTGGTAGATATTTAAATGAGGACCAGGTGTCTGGAGGCCCTTGATTCATGGTACCTCTTGTTACTCGCTAGAATATCATTTGCTCTAGCATTTTCCCTACTTGTTCTCTGGGATCCAATCCCAAGTCCAAGATGAAGTGTCCTAAACTTCTTCAGCTTCCACATAACATCTATCTGATTTCCCAGTTATGATTCTCAGATGAGGATACTTTGCTCAGTTCTGTCTACTGTGACTATCTACCTAATATTCCTCTTTCTCTAACCAGAACCCAAACCAATTTATTACTCATGCACTAGGAATGTTTTCATTATTCATTAACTCTAAACAAGAACCCAAGGCATGTAAGAACACCCTCAGCACAGAAATGCTAAATCAGATTAAGTCACTGAGAAGGCAATTACAATGCCTACATAGTAAGACCTTTCCTGCATACCTTCCAAGATTGCACACACTCAAACTAGCATGAATACCTGAATAGAATACTTTACCATCATTATTAAAATTAAGGGAAGTAGCCAGGCACTGTGGTGCAGTTTTGTAATCTCTGCCTCTCTGGAGGCTGAGGCAGGAGGATCACAAAGTTCAAGGGCAGCCTTAGCAACTTAGTGATCCTATCTTAAAATAACAAGGGCTGGGGATGTAGCTCAGTGGTAAAGAACCCCTGGGCTCAAATCCTAGTACTTCAAGAAATAAATAACAAATAAACAAGTAAATAAAATTAAGAGAAGTGCACTGTGAGCAAAGGTTTATTCAGCAAATTTTTCAAATGTGTAAAACAAGGAAGCATATTTTCCAGTTTTGTTTTGTTGGCACTATTTGTCACTGAGAGTTGAATTTTACCCAAAATGTTGACATCTCCGCATACATTAACATACCAAAAATTAAGGATAATCGCTTTAACTTAACAGGTGTTTCCTTTGAATCTGAAGTGTTTTGCAAGGTAGGCTAAAATATGGTCTAGAAAAATGGTTTCATATCCAAATTGTAACTGAGGAAAAATTGATTGTAATAAGGAACTCTATGATTAGACAAATCCTACAGAAACATTTCATTTCGCAGACTTCTATGATATTCAAAGTTGGAAGTTTGCCCTTAGAGGCTGACATACAAAATTTAATAACTGTACCCTGGAGACAGTTTTGCTGGAATGCCCTATGGATTACAGTATGATAGAAGTACGAGAGAAAAAGAAAAAAAAGGTAGGAAGGAGACATGAAGGACATGGAAATAAAATTTTAATTCGGAAATACTGCATACTTTTCCAGGTCTGTCATTCCCCAAGACAGTCTCTCTCCCAGGTCTGTTACTCCCAAATTTCGGGGAAATCTGTAAATCTTAAGATTACTGCTAGTTCACCCACTTATGAAAATAATCGTGTGCACTGCTAATTAGCCCACCAATAAATATATTAAGAGAAATTTTCAGGTTAAGAACATTTTAAGAAATCTATAATTTAGGGGATATTCCAACCCTTATCTATCAGTTAAGATAATGGAGAGACCACCTAAGCCAGAGCATCCTGAGAATGACCAGAGTGTCATAAACCATCTTGAGATCCTGGGACTGATGTCATCTTTATACACCTTCCCATACCCATGCCTCACCAAGTTTCCTTCAAGAGTTGGGAACCTCCAAACGAGTCCCACTTTCCAGATGGCCTGCATTCTTCCTTGAGTTTGTACTCCTTGCTTTCCTAAATCAACCTCTGTCTTTACTGACAACGCTGAAGCTCTTCCTCCAGGAACGTCCAGGACCCGTGTCCTGAGTCCAGGGTCCCCCCACTCTGGGAATTCCCTTGGACACCCATTTCTGGGTAATTTTTAAAGTGCTGCCCAACAGCTAGAGCCCTGCATCTCAAATTGCCTTCAGGAAAGTGGACCCGGCTTTTTCACAGACTGGAAGGAAGGGCAATCTCCACGGTGGAGGGCCGCCTCCTCCGCCCCCGCCAAGCCCAGGTGCCTGCCCTCGCCTCGCTTCTGGAAGGGGAGATTTCCGCCCCAAGGTGAAGGTCAGAGGCAAATTTACCAAGTTTGGGTTCCACAGAAGAAGATAATGGTCAAGGTGTGTACATGATTGCATTCCCCACTGCCCGGACAAGAAGGAGTCCCGGGCTGCCTCTCCCGCGGAGCCCAGGGGCTGAGGGTCGGGGGCTTACCACGCTCTCACGGCCATAACGGACCCAGTCTTCCCGGAGAGGATCGCTGCCCGGACGCCACACAGGAGGACACCGCGGCCGCACTCTCATTGGTTCCAGGAAGCCGGAAGTGCGTGCGTCTGGCGGAAGTGCTCTTCCCGTGCGGTCCGCCCGGCCGGGCCCTCAGGTAGGCGGGGCCCCTGGTTCCAAACTCCCGGATCTGTGCGTTCGCGGGAGGCCGAAAGGGCACCAGGGTGGGGGAAAGGGTGCTGAGGAGATTGTCCGCTTCTAATTGGGGAGGGTCGAGGAGAGTTTCGGGGGCGGCGGGTTCGTGGCCGCCTTTGGGGCACCCGGGGCCTGATCATCCCGGCCCGCGGGACCTAAACGCCGGAGCTTCAAGTGCCCGCGGGGAGCTGGGGTCGGCGGTGGTCGGATCGTCGGCCTGGCCGGGCTGGTGGGGGTGCGACACGCGCTGCTCCCGCCCAGCCGCAGGAGGCGAGCTCAGCGCCCTCCGCTTTTCCGGGCTTCGGCGTTTGACAGTTTCCCGCGGGGCGTGTCGGGTGCCCTGGCTGCCCCGGCTGCCCCAGTGCTCCGTCTGGACTGCTTTAGGCCGCGTTCGTGCACAGCAATAAACCGCAGGTTAACTGTACTTTTCTCTAGCTAGCTCCACCCCCAGGTGGTTTGAACTCTGAACCTATTGTCCTGATGAAGTTTCGATTTCTTCAAGTTGATGACATTTGGAACTTCAAGAATTGGAGGTTTATGCAATTTGAGACCGTCAGAACGGTGAGGTGCTCAGCCTTAACAGCCAGGTGAGCATGAAGCACAGTACTTGAGAGCCCCTTCTGTAGTGTCAGTAAAAGTGCACCACCTTCATTCAGTACTAGATGGTGCCAGCGGGTTAAATCTTTATGGGATAAATGTCCCATAAAGATGAGGCTTTTCAAGTGCCCCTATTTTCCCGAAATTAGTAAGAACAGCTTGGCATCATTAAAATACGTTGAGAGCTGGGTGTTGTGGCACATGCCTCTGAGCGACTCCGGAGGCTGGGGCAGGAGGATCACAAGGTTATGGCCAGCCTCGGCAAAGTAGTGAGATCCTCAACAACTTAGCAAGATACTGTTTCAAAAAAATTTTTTTAAGCAAAACAAAATAAAAAGGTCTGGGAATGTAACTCAGTGGTAAAGCACATCTGAGTTCAACCCCCAATACCAAAAAAATAAGAACTGGGGATACACTCGGTGGTAAAGCACCACTGTATTCAAGCCCCAAAATGAATGAATGTGAATAAATAAATAAAATTCTAAGGGCTGGGGAGGTGGGTAGTTCAGTGGTAGTGTGTTTGCATAGTGTTTGTCAGGCCCTGGGTTCAATCCCATCTCCACAATAAGTAAATACATCAATAAAAATTGAGCCCTTTTATACTTGACTCAGTCATTAAATGTCTGTTCTGTATTAGGTGCTGAGAAGGTTAAGAGAGAAATCTGACTCGTTTTCTGCTCTCTGGAATTTAGTCGGAAGAGGAAGCTAGACAAATAAACATTGTGCTATAATAAAATCATATTTTATAGCAAAAATAAGTGCTAATAGACAGTATAATGTGGAGTACAGAGGAAGAAGCAATCATTTCTCATTATTTGCTTACTAATTATTTATCCAGGATTATACTGGAAAGGAAAGATACAATCCCAATGCTCAAATAATCCACAGCCTAATGAGTGGAAGGAAATCCAGTAGGTGACCTTGAAAAATTTATGAGCTAGACTTAATACTTAGAAAAAGGTGGAGATTCAGAAGAGAAGGGTGAAGTGATCATGAATTGTAGGATGTGTGCTTTGCATTCATGAGTCTCTGGCTCCAGTCCCCAGCACATACCACTAAATAAATGGGAAGTGAGACTAGATTGTCATTGATTACATTCTATTTTGAATATGAGATAAAGATCCTCTCCACTAGATATTGACATGCCAAGTTATAGGAACATTTTAAATGCTATAATAAATTAAGGATTTAAGTTTTTTGTTTATTTTGTTTTGGTATTGTTGATTGAACTCAGGTTGTTTTTGCCACTGAACTGTATAGCCTTAGCCCTATTTATTTATTTATTTATTTATTGGTACCTGGGATTGAGCCACATCCCCAAACCTTTTCTTAAACTTATTATTTTGAGACAGGGTCTTCTAAGTTGCTTGGGGCCTTACTAAATCACTTAGGCTGCTCTCTTGCAATCCTCCTACCTCAGGCTCCCACGTTGCTAAGATTACAGGCCTGTGCCAACTTGCCTGCCAGCCCTTTTAATTTTTTTTTACTTTCAATTTAAATTAATTTTTTTTAAATTTCATATTGACACTACAAATAATACCACTTGCCATACTGTAAAAATATAATGAACAAAAGTCATCAATTAAAATAATTTAAAAATGGAAAAGCAACTGAATGCAAATAAAAATCAATGTAATTGAGCTATAGAAATAAGCACCTAATGGGGCTGTGGTTGTAGCTCAGTGATAGAGTGCTGTTGTTCGATCCTCAGCACCATATAAAAAATAAATAAGTAAATAAAGGTATTGTGTCAACCACAACTAAAAAAATTTAAAAAAAAGAAATAAGCACCTAAAAATAAATTTCTCAATCAGAAAACTGGACCTGTTGTAAGCAATTTATGAAAATTAGGAGATTAGAGAAAGGGAGTAAATTGGAGGATGTATACTACTCAAGCACTTGATAGGTAAAGTCAGCTCTTTTTATTTTGAAACAGGGTCTTTCTAAGTTGCTGAGGGTCTCGCTGAATTGCTCAGGCTGGCCTTGAACTCGTGATCCTCTTGCCTCAGCACCCCTGTTAATTATAGGCATGTACCACCATGCTGCATTTTGGATTTAAGTTTTTGATGAGTCCTTACACTTAATATTAAGCAAAATAATTACTTTCCCTGAAAGGAATTAAGTTTAATTTTATAAATGGAAACTTAAATGCTATAGCTATTGGATACAATATCAACACACCAAAATTGATAGCTTTCCTCTACATTATCAACAATCAGATATGGAGTCGGAAGTATAATTCAGTGGTAGAATGCATGCTTAGCATGTGTGAGGCCTTGGGTTGAATCACCAGCAACAACAAAAAGTAATTACAATAAAAAAACTCTTTCTAATGTTACCAAAAAATACAAAATATCTAAGAATAGCCAATGCTCAAAGCCTGTTTTAATAAAACAACACCTTTTTTTAAAAACTATGATAAAAAAAAAAAGAAACTAGGGGCTGGGGCTGGGGCTTAGTGGTAGAGCGCTTGCCTAGCATGTGTGAGGCTATGGGTTTGATCCTCAGCACCACATTTTAAATAATAAATAAAGGTATTGTGTCCATGTATAACTAAAAAGAAAAAAAAAAAGAAAAACTAGGTAAATGAAGCAATATGTTTCTGGATAGAAAAACTCAAGTTTCCCCCACCCCCCAAAAAAAGAAAAAAAGCAAAGGGCCAGAGGTATAGCTCAGTGATAGAGTTCTTGCTTAACATGTACAAGGTGCCAAGTTCAGTCTCCAGCAACAAAAAAAGAAAGGAACAAACAAAAAATTCAGGAAACCACAAATTTCAAGAGTGCAGGTTTTGCCAGGTGCAAGAGGATCAAGAAATTCAAAGCCAGCCTCAGCAACAGTGAGGTGCTAAGCAACTCAGTGAGACCATATCTCTAAATAAAATATAAAATAGGTCTAGGAATATGGCTCAATGGTTGAGTGCCTCTGAGTTCAATCCCCAGTAGCACCACCCCCCAAAAAAAGAATGCAGTTTTTTTCCATATTCATCTTTTATTTTAATGTAATTTGTCGAAATTTCAATAGGATTCAGAGGTGGGTGGGGATGCTGGGGATCAAACCCAGGGCATCACATATGCTGAAGCAGGCAC
This sequence comes from Marmota marmota marmota, assembly GCF_001458135.2. Taxonomy (NCBI): domain Eukaryota; kingdom Metazoa; phylum Chordata; class Mammalia; order Rodentia; family Sciuridae; genus Marmota; species Marmota marmota. Next base: position 2,222,023 of record NW_026000102.1, read on the forward strand.
TCTCACTGCACTACAGCCCCATCCCTCAGGTAGCATTAATTAATTTTAAATCACAACTGCTCTGCTGCATGACTGTAATCCCAGCTACTGTAGGCTGAAACAGGAGGATCACTAGTTTAAGGCCAGCCTGGGCAACTTAACAAGACCCTGTCTTAAAATAAGAAAGTAAAAAGGGCTGGAGGGTATAGCTTAATGGGAAAGCAACCCTGGGTTCAATCCCAAGTACGATAAATAAATAAACAAATGGCACTGGTATGTTGAATCTCTTCGAATAACCAAATATACTGTGATGTGGATTTACTCTTCTACATAGAGAATAAAATGGCTTCCAGAGGAAAGATGGAGACAAGCAAATTAAAGCAGAATTTAGAAGAGCAGTTGGATAGACTAATGCAGCAATTACAAGATCTGGAAGAATGCAGGTAATAGTATAATTGTATGTTGTTATGTTATAAAATGACCTTTCTCTGCAGTTAGATTACAAGCTCCATGGATGCAGGCCCATGTGTGATTTTGGTTTCCCCGGTAGTGTTTTTCACAGTGCTTTGTTGTAGCAGTAAACTTAGTGCAGGCCTTGGAGTCATAAAGCCTAGGATGTGGGTGTCTTTCAAGTAATTACTAAGTGCACGTGAACTTGGGCAAAATATTTAACCTCCTTGAAGTGGAAATAGTAACACTTACCTTGTCTTTAGTATTTAAAATAGACCTGCCTGGTGGGTGGTTTCAGCCTTAACTGCTCAAAGGACCAAGTCTAGCTGGGGGCATATCTCTGTGGTAGGGTGGGTGCTTAGCATTCTCAAGACCCTGAATTCAGTCCCCAGTACCAAAAGCAAACCAATAAAAAACAGAAAGCTTGTTTTTTTTTTTTTTAATATTTATGTTTTAGTTGTAGTTGGACACAATACCTTTATTTTATTTATTTTTATGAGATGCTAAATATGAAACTGGGCCTCACCCATTCTAGGAGAGTGCTCTACCTCTGAGCCACAACCCCAGCCCCCTAAAAAACCAGAAAGTTCTTGACAGCCTTACAAGATTGTTGTTGGTATTACAAATGAAGGGGGGCCATACAATGCTCAGCCCAGAGTAGGTGCTCAATATGTGGAAGTTCAATAAGTAGGAGCTGTTATTACTTGTAGTAAACATTTAATAAGCCATATAGGAAAGAGAAGGCATCACAGCTCAGCACATGACACTGATTTCTGGACACTGGGGCCTCGGGTCTCTTTCTCACTTGACCCACTCCACTCTACTCTCACCTTCACCTTCAATAAATCTGTACTTTGATTTGGGTCATGGCTCCATGGTAGAGTGCTTGCCTAGCATGTGTGAGACACTGGGTTCAAATCTTAGTACTACATATAAAAATAAAATAAAGGTCCATCGACAACTAAAACAAATTAAAAATAAAATAAATCTGTACTTTGCTTGTTTAAAAAAAACATAATAAATGACTTTCTTGGTGAATTAAAATAATTTCTTACTAAGATGACAAGTACTGCATTGCTATTATTGTGTAGTATACACAAAATGTTTACTACCATTAATGATGATAGCAACAGCTACTTGGTAGGTGCCGAGGCACACGCCTGTAATCCCAGTAACCCCACAGGCTGAGGTAGGTGGATCACAAGTTTGAGGTCAATGTCAGCAACGTAGTGAGACCCTGCATGAAAATTTTTTAAAAGTGGCAAGGCTGAGACTGGGGCTGGGGCTATAGTTGAGTGGTAGAGCACCCCCTGGTTTAATTTCCAGTACCACAAAACAAAACTATCTGGTACCTGTTACTATATATGCCAGAACTTTGCTTATCTCATTTAATACCTCATAGCAACCTTATTAGGTAGGTACTATAATTACCCAAAGCATTATAGATAAACTAAGGCTTGGCTTTGTTCAAGTGATACCATTGACTGCCTACAGGGAAGATGGTGTGTAGTTTGTTAAGTGTGTCCTATTTTGGTAAATGAAAAATGTTTAGGGGTTGGGGGTGTAGCTCAGTGGTAGAATGCATGCTGTTGGCCCTGGGTTCTAACTCCAACACCAAAAAGAAAAAGAAAAAAAAAATCATTATCAAAATAATCAGATTGTAAGAAATTACCCTTACAGCTGTCTAGACACATTCATATCAGTAATCATCAGTGTTTTTTAAATTTTTTGTTTTTTTAGTTGTAGTTGGACACAATACCTTTATTTTATTTTTATGTGGTGCTGAGGATCAAACCCAGTGCTCCGTACACACTAGGTGAGCGCTCTACCACCGAGCCACAACCCCAGCCCCAATCGTTAGCATTTTGATATTTCCCTTCAGTTTTCCTCTAGTATACAAGTACTAAGATTGCTTTTTTCACTTGGAACTTTGTTATTTTTCTGCATTATGATTTTCACTGTACTTCAGAGAAGAACTTGATACAGATGAATATGAAGAAACCAAAAAGGAAACTCTGGAGCAACTAAGTGAATTCAATGATTCACTGAAGAAGATCATGTCTGGAAATATGACTCTGGTAGATGAACTGAGTGGAATGCAGCTGGTGAGCATAACTTACGCTTGTTTGTTTGTTTTTTCCTGGTAAATAAATATATTTCAGATAGAAAATGTATACTTTTTTGGGTGTAACTTCTCCATTATTTTCTACTTAATGCATAAAACAGCATATCCTTTCAGATCTTCACTTAGCTATGTATCTGGCGCCACTGACATGCATAGAAATAGCAAATGAAAACTGATTTTGTAATAGTGTTTGATGAACAAAGACCTATTAATAAAAAATCTATCAGTTAGGCTGGGCATGGTGGCTCACTCCTGCATGCTTAGTTGGTTAGGAGGCTGAGGCAGGAGGAGCCTAAGTTCAAGGCCAGCCTCAGCAATTTAGGGAGGCCTAAGTAACTTAGCAAGACTCTGTCTCAAAATTAAAAAATGAGTGAGGAATGTGGCTCAGTGGTTAAGTGCCCTTGGGTTCAAGCCCCAGTATACAAAAAAAATGCCATCACTCAATTATTGCAAATCTGATTCATTGTAATATTTTCCTTGGTTTTTGCCTTCCTGTGTTTTTAGGCTATTCAGGCAGCTATCAGCCAGGCCTTTAAAACTCCAGAGGTCATCAGATTGTTTGCAAAGAAACAACCAGGTCAGCTTCGGACAAGATTAGCAGAGGTAAAGTTTCTTTAAATTGATCCATCACTACTTTTCTTCCTAGTCTGAGAATTTGCTCATTGTAATAGTCTACAGTTGATTTTAGAGCCATCATTGACAATTTTTTGACAAAATTAGTACCTTGAGCAATTATGGTTGATAATGCAGATTTCTCAAGTTTATAGCAGTTTAAATTCCTCTGACTTCTTACTCCTCCTTTAATGTTTTACTGTTTGCTTCTGGTTTTCTAACTTGAAATCCCACTGAGAATTCATTAACAGCATTGCTTCCATGCACATTGAGTGCTGTGCTATCTAAGAATTTCAGGCATCTTTGAAAACCTGATAACATCCAGATGTCTGTTTATGGACTTGGATATAAAGGGCTAACAAATTATTTGCAAATATGGGTAATTCTTTAGCAGTGATAAAACAGGATTTGGATCAGTTTGGCTGAATTTAAATCCCTGCCTCACATACTAGGGTATGTGACCTATGCCAGATTATTTCATTTAGTGCCTTAGTTTCCCTGTCTGTAAAAAAGTGAAGATAGTGCCTACCTCTTGTATTTGTGGAATTTGTGGACAGCCTGGACAACATAAGAGATCCTGTTTCAAAAAAAAACCAAAAACATAAGGATTGGGAGTGTAGCTCAGTGGTAGAGTGCTTGCCTAGCATGTGTAAGTCCTTGAATTCTATCCCTAGTACCTAAATAAATACATAAATAAATTTTTCAAAAATAGGACTGGGAACAGCCAGTGGTGTGATACATGCTATAATCCCAGCTACTGGGGAGGCTGAGGCAGGAGGATCTCAAGTTTGAGGCCAGCCTGGGCAATTTAGTGAGACATTATATCAAAAAAAAAAAAAAGAAAGAAAAAGAAAAAAAAGGGGGGGGGGTCAGGCAAGTAGTTCAATAGTAGAACTCTTGGTATTACATATGAATAAAATAAAGGTCCATCGACAACTAAAACAAATTAAAAATTTATTTAAGAATTGAAAAATTTGTACTAAGAATTGAACCCAGTGTCTCATACATGCTAGGCAAGCACTCTACCACAGAGCCATGATCCAGATCAAAATACAGATTTATCCTCAGCACTATAAAAATAAAATTTAAGTAAAAAAATTAAAAAAATAAAAGCACTTAGAAAAGTACCAGTGTATATGTGGTACATGCTATTAGTGTATTTGGTAGTGAGGTTATGTGTAACATAAGGAATTTCTTAAAGGATAGCTCTTCTCCAAAGGAAGCTGTTGACTTACTGCTAACCTTCAATAGGGTTGATAACTAAGACAGTAGTTATGATTACTATTAAAGCTTATTAAAACTCCATAAAAGCATTTCATCATGTTTGCCTTGGATTGTTTCTATAGTTCTTTATAATATTAATGAACTAAAGAGTTGTGTTTTTTTTTTTTAAGAAGTACACCTGAAAAGCTAGATTTTGTGCGCAGAATGTTTTTCACTTATTTGCCTTGCATTCACTCATTATAGATGGATAGAGATCTGATGGTAGGAAAGCTGGAGAGAGACCTGTACACTCAACAGAAAGTAGAGATACTAACAGCTCTCAGAAAACTTGGAGAGAAGGTACCAGTATTTAATTTTATTTATTAGGTATAAAGAGAAATGTTAAGTATTTGTTACAGAAATTCTTGGCCTGCGATCTAGTTTGTGGACCTAAGACATTCTTAACTGTGGTTCTTAGAACCTGCTCGTAACATTTACACCTACTCCACTGGGCTTTGTTTCATTTTGTTTAGCTGACTACAGATGATGAGGCCTTCTTATCAGCAAATGCAGGGGCCATACTCAGCCAGTTTGAGAAAGTCTCCACTGACCTTGGTGAGTGCTCTTGTTTCCCTTCCTTTCTCAGGGACTGAACCCACGTCCTCTTGCATGCTAAGCATACACTCTACCCCTGAGCAACACCCCCAGGCCCTTGTTCTCATATTCCTGAAAACTGGACACATATACTATTCCAGACTGACAGAGAGCAGAGTTGAGACAACATGACCTTTTCTTGAGTTTAGAGTGACACCAGAGTTGTCTTCTTTACAAATCCTTTGTATTGGTTTTATTTCCCAGTGTTTTACTGGGAAATAAACTCTAATTTTTAAAAATAAGATTTTTTTGTTTAGTTTTGTTTTGTTTTTTGGAGATTAGGTCTTGCTGTGTTACCCAGGCTGGTCTTAAATTCTTGGGTTCAAGCAATCCTCCTGTCTCAGCCTCCTGAGCGCTCTATAGGTGTGCACCCTTACATACAGCTTTGTAGTCTAACATTTTAAAATAATCATGAGCTAGATGTAACTAAAAGTATGCTAAAATGTTACATATTCTGTTTCATATCTAGAAGCTTATAAGGGTTTATAGCCAACAATCCATTCTTTGTGGCTGGATTGTTTATGCAGAGAAGGAAATAGGAATGGCAGTATAGGGGTTAATGAATTGATAATGAAAGCTAATTCTATTTTTTTCTTTCAATATCTGTGTGATAACTTTTTGCTCTTTATCTGAAATTGTAAATGCATTTGAAATAATCTTTTTTATTATGTGTCTTTGTCTTTAGGCTCTGGAGACAAAGTTCTTGCCCTAGCAAGTTTTGAGGTTGAAAAAGCAAAAAAATGACAGTGTGGAAGCTTCTGATATTGATCACACTCTTACTGTAAATAGTGCAAAAAAAGAGAGTCTCAAAATGCATTAATATCCCAAGAACTGGTGACATGGAAACATACTATGGCTTCTGTTTATACTCTTCATCATTCTACTTTGTATAGGGCTTCCTGCTTGAGTGACCCTGGACTTGTTGGGACATTGGGACCCACTGAACTTTATTCATTATGATTTGTCTGTTTAAGACAGAACAGAAAATGAACTTCTTATTTTTTTTTAAGGGTCCTTATTTTTAAGTGCTTATAGTGAGTGGGAAGATATGAGCTAATGATTCTTTTCTGTTCATAACTTATCTTTAGAATGAACATTGCAACATCACTAGACTTCATATATATTCATAGAATTCAGAGTCTAAGTGATCTTAGAAATCCATTTTCATTTTAGAAACTAGGAAATTGAAACAGTAAGAGCCAAGTAATTTGTTGAAAGTCACATTAGAGACTGGGGATAAGACTTAAGTGTCCTGACTCCCAGTTTATCACCCATGAGTTTTATTTCTTTATTCTGTACTGTTTTTTAATTAAAAAATAATTGACTTGGGTTGATGCAAGTCAGTGTCTATGAAAACTCTATGTCCCAACCCAAAGTTAGCTGGGCATTAAGGATCCAGATCCCCAGCCTTGCAGTTCCCCAGCCTGAGAGCTCAGCTCAGCATGAATGGGGCCCATTGTATCCCTGAATTTCAAACTCAGAACAATGGGAGCCCTGTTGAGGCTCCTGAAGTAACTTAACCTCCCGTGCTGTGTCACTAGGGAAGCAATAGGAAATGGCAGCTATAAACCCTCCCTGTGTATAACCTCTTGCCAAACTCAGAGGGTGGCAACAGTAAGCTACTATCAACTCTTCAGTTTTTGGAGAGACACAAAATAAGTTAGGAGGAAAAGCAAGCTTCTCTCCTGGGTGTCTGAGTCTAGGCAGTAGCAAATATATAGCTGTGTCCCTGTGCATGTACGTTAGCTTTGGCCATTTTATATGTTTTCATATGTTTCTCAGTAGTGTTTCTTTGCACTTTATACAAATTAAAAGCATTTTTAACACTTCTTGTATACTGTAAACTCTACTAGGTGCTTTGCCAACTGAACATATTAAAGGACCTCAGCTACATTGATGCCTTATTTGGAACTTTTAATTATTTTTGTTGTTTTTGAGACAGGGTCTCTGTAATCTTGAACTCCTGTGCTTCAGTGATCCTGCATCAGCCTCCTGAGTAGCTGGAACTACAGGCATGTATCACCATGCCTGGCTAATGTGTTATTTTTTTATATATATACTAGTTTATGACCATCAAGAATTCAATGAAATTGTGACAAATTAAGAAAAATTTCTGGCTATTCATCTAGAACTTTTTGATTATCATTTCTTTTTTCTGTGCTTTTTAAATGGAGGTGAAATTTGTATAACATAAAAGTCACCTTTTTTTTTTTTTTTTGTACTAAGGATTGAACCCAGGAGCACTTATCACTGAGTAACATCCCGAGCTCTTTTTATTTTTTTATTTTGAGATGACAGGGTCTTGCTAAATTGCTTGCCTCACCAAGTTGCTGAAGCTGTCTTTGAACTTGTGATTCTCCTGCCTCAGCCTCCTGAGTTGCTGGGATTACAGGCATGTGCCACAACTCCATCATTTGATAATGTCCAGTTCAGTGGCAATTGGCATGTTTGCAGTCTTGTACGGCCACCACCGTTCTCTAGTTCGGAAGCATTTTTATCACCCCCAAAGGAGACCTTCAACCTAGCAAGCAGATATCCTCCATCCCATCTCCTCCCGGCCCTGCAGCAACCATTAGCCTGCTCTCTGCTCTAGGGTTTTATCTCAAACTGCGTATTCCATGTAAATAGAATCATATAAGTGACCTTTTGGTGTGTCTGGCTTCTTTTACTTAGTGTATTTTCAAGGTTAATCCACATGGAGCATGTATTTTATTTCTTTTTGTGGCTGAGTACCACATTTTGTTTATTTATGTATCTATGAATACCTGGGTTGGGTTGTTTTCACTTTTTTAGCTGTTGTGAATAGTGCTGCTGTGAACATCTGTGTACAGTTATTTGTTTGAATACCTGTTTTCAGTTCCTTTGGGTATAGACCTAGGAATGGAATTACTATGTTTGATTGTTGTTTTTTTTTTTTTTTTTTTTAAAGAGAGAGTGAAAGAGGGAGAGAGAGAGACAGAGAATTTTAATATTTATTTTTTAGTTATTGGCGGACACAACATCTTTGTTTTGTATGTGGTGCTGAGGATCGAACCCGGGCTGCACGCATGCCAGGCAAGCGCGCTACCGCTTGAGCCACATCCCCAGCCCATGTTTGATTGTTTTTTAAGTGGTAGCAAGATTCTTCCCTGTACCTTCCCCCTAATAAACTAGGAAAATAAGGAATATTTTGCATTTGAAAGAAACTCAAAATATGAGTTGAACCTGGGGTCCTTAATCTTAGTTCCCCTTAAACCTTTATTACCAACATCAGTGAAATAGTTTGTCATTAATCACATTAGTGAATTCAATTTAAAATCATCTTCCTTTACAGGAGGCCAGGTTTTCAATGCCAGCAAGACACTGACACAATCATGGCTGTATAACCTTCTGTTGGTTACTTCATTTTTTGAGTCTCACTTTCTTTTCTGTTCAATGGGATAAGATCTACCTCATAGGATTACTGTGCATTCCCCTCTCTTAATAAGAAAAAAAAAAGTTCTGGAGTTAATCTGCCATTTAAAAGCTCTTCCAAGAGGGGCTGGGGATATAGCTCAGTTGGTAGAGTGCTTGCCTTGCATGTACAAGGCCCTGGGTTTGATCCCCAGCACCAAAAATATAAAAATTAAAAAAAAATAAAAGCTCTTCCAAGAGCCATATGACAGATTTTGTTTCACAATTTTGATATTCAGAATATCAAATATTAAGTTGAAAATCTGTATTTACAATTATTAAATGACTTGTAAACTATGTTTCCTATTCACATTTTGCTACTTTTTAGATCTCTTTGGAAGTTGTAGTATCACTAAGGCAGCTAATTTTTCAACATTCTTTGGTTGGGCTAATATTTTGGCAAAAATTCTTGTATTTCTCAAAGAACTACAGCTGAAGCAGAAATAAGTTCCAATGAGCAAGCCACCAACCAAATGAGTGTTTTATTTTATGCTCTTGAGTGGTGAATAGGTATTCTAGGTGGATGGTTTTTCAGGAAGAAACTGAGGGATGAAGGAGTTGTTCCCAGGAAAGAGTTGGAGTTGGGACAAATGGATTGTTAGACCTTCTGTTGAAGACATTCAGCCAAAGAAAGGTCATCTTTAGCAAGAGAAAAGACTGCAGCTATACCATTGAAATGGCATCTCACTACAGTGAAGGATGGATAACTTGAATTAATTACAGAACAAATAAATCCAGACTATTTCGCCTAGAACCTTTCAACTACTTTTCTGTCCATGTTTTTTTTTTTTTTTTCCCTTACTCTGTTCATTCCTAAAACCAAAGAGTGCTTTGCCTTTCGGAATGTTTTCCAACATTAGTATGTAAATTAAAACTGTCAGCATTCCCACAGACCCCATTGAACAAGCTGCAAGATGTAATTTTCCATTCTGTCTGGCCCTGGAAGTAAAAAGATTTTAGAAAATGGAGAAACTAGTATTTAATATTTCACCAAGTCACAAAAAGCAAGTTAAAAATATGTCTCTTATAGATAACCCCCTAGAATGTGGCCTTCTGAAGTTTTCCTCCCTTCTCACACAGCAAAGTGGAAAGACCGTTGCAGCCAAGGGCTTGAACACAAGGGGTCAGCAACATTTTCAGAGTTCATGATGGAAAGCCCATGCTGTTCCAAAGAAATGCAGCAAAGTAGAGTTTTGAAGCTATCTATTGGAAGTGTTCTAATGCTTCATTGTTTGGTTTGCCTGTGAGAAAAGAACTACTTACAGTCTCGTTATTTGACTACAACTAAAAATGACCAGGGCTGGGGAATGTGGCTTCAGTGGTATGGCACTTGCCTAGCATGTACAAGGCCCTGGGTTCAGTCCACAGCATAGGAGAAAAAAAAAAGGAAAAAAAAATACTCTAAGAGAGGCATGAAGTGCTATTTTTTTTTTTTTGAGTGAATATAATACTGAAAAACCAGATTACATTACTTCTAAGATTGTGTCAACCACGGATCTTCTGCCCCATAACCATGAGTTTTTGGAGCACTTTCATAAAAAACCTGATGAAGCTGTGCTACAATCATAATTTCACCTTTTGCTACCTTTTAGATCTCTTTGGAAGTTGTAGTATCACTAAGGCAGCTAAGTTTTAATGATTTAAGTGCACACATTAATTTTTTGGGTGGTGGTGGGGGACTGGGGATTGAACTCAGGGGCATTCAACTACTGAGCCACTTCCCCTCTTTTGTATTTTATTTAAGACAGGGTCTCACTGAGTTGCTTAGCACCTCACCATTGCTGAGGCTGGCTTTGAACTCACCATCCTCCTGTCTCAACCTCCCAAGCTGCTGGGAGGTGTGCACCACCGAGCCCTGCTAAAAGCACACATTATCTTAATTGTCTATTTACTCTAAAATGTGTAAGCAAATAGGCAGCAAAATCACAAGTTCAAGGCCACCCTGGGAAAGACCCTGTCTCAAAAAATAAAGAGAATTGTAACCCAGTGGTAGAGTACCCCTGGATTAAATTCCCAGCACCATGAATGAATGAATAAATAAAATCCCCAACATCATCAATAAATACTGAGGCATTTACCTCCAATGAGAACTGAAGAGGAAATATAGGTAGAAGTAAATGTTTGGCCCAGATTAGACTGTGATTGTTATAGCTATGGTTGGGCCTTGATATTAGAAATTGTGGTGCTTTTCTGTTTCATGTTTAAAAAAAAAAAATGGGCTGTGGTGGTGTACACCTGTTATCCCAGCAACTTGGGAGGCTCTGGCAGGAAGATCATAAGTTATAGGCCAGCCTCAACAATTTGGGAGGCTGAGGCAGGAGGATTGCTAGTTGGAGGCCAACCTAAGCAATTCAGTGAGGCCCTGTCTCAAAAAGGTCAGGGGCTATGTTGTGGCTCAGTGGTAGAGTGCTCGCCTAGCATGCACAAGGCACTGGGTTCAATCCTTAGCACCACATAAATGTAAAATAAAGATATTGTGTCCAGGGCTGGGGTTGTGGCTCAAAAGTAGAGCACTTGCCTAGCACATGCAAGGCCCTGGGTTCGATCCTCAGCACCACATAAAATAAATAAAATAAAGGCGTCTTCTACAACTAAAAAATAATATTTAAAAAAGAAATAAATTAAAAGGGCTGGGGATGTAGCTCAATGGTAAAGTGCCCCTGGATTAAATTCTCAGTATCAAAAATGACAACAACAAAATAATAATTTTGATAACATCTCAAATTTTACATCAGGTTTATTCTAAGTCTTGGCAAATTATACTTGGTTTGTTTTATATAGCTTAGAACTTATTTATTTAAACATTCTCTTTATAGTTACTCATGAAAAGAGCATTTGTACTTTTGGTGTCCATAGGGTCAACTCTCTTAGCTTCTCAGCCTTGCAGCATTTCTTTTCAAACTGTCTTCTAGAAGCTTCAGTGGTTTGTTCCTGGGTCAGAAACTACCAAGAGCAAGATTCCATATAAAGAAGTACAGATAGATATAGCATTCTCAGAAAAAAAAAATGTGGACTGTGTCCATGCAGGACTCATTTTAGGGAATCTGACCAGGCCAGTGGCACCCTTTGTTCCAGCAAAGTGTTTCTGACCTCCCACCATGTTATTTGTGCCAGAGTGGAAGGTGCATTGTGCCAGGTTAATTTTGTTATAATCAGAGGGCAAGGGATGTAGTTCATTGGTAAAGCACTTGCCTAGCACATTTGAGGCCCTGTGTTGAATCCCTAGTACACATAAAGAAAAGCACTGGACAAACTGTATCCTCTAGGCCCTTCAAGTTTGAAAACACAAACTGTGCTTCTCCCTTGAAAGGGAATAGGTATTAAAATTGAATAGAAGAAAACATAGTTTGAGAAAATATTCTGCCATGCTGAATATTTTGAACCCAGGACCTTGAGCAAGATAGGCACATGATGTATCACTGAGGTACATCCCCAGCTCACTGTAGAAAAATAGCAGCAGTGACTGTATAGGAGTTGGGGAAATCTCTGATTGTGATGTCATTGGATCTTTCATCAGCAATTTACTGAATGCTGGTATATATATGCCAGACACAGGTTACCTGGTTCTTTTTTTTTTTTGTGGGGCTGGGGATAGAACCCAGGACCTTATGCATGGGAGGCAAGCACTCTACCAACTGAGCTATATCCCCAGCCCCTACCTGGTTCTTTTTTGTTAACTTTTCCAAAATGGATGTTGGACATGGTCCTTTTTTTTTTTTCTTCCCAAATAAGACTCATATCATTAATAAGACTTGTATCATTAATACATCCATAAATTACAGGTATATAACCATAAAATTTTGTTTATAGTGATAAAAGCTAGATTGAATATAAATCTAAAAATGATGTTTCTTAGCTGGATCCTTAGAAACATTTAAAATGTTCATCTAAATATTGTAAAATAAACAAATATTATAAAGAATACTATACTTGATCATAATCCTGATCCATATAATTTGATCTAAATAATCTTTTAATTATTTTAGTTTTTTTTTTTTTATTTTTCACATACTGAAGATTGAATCCAGGGGTGCTTTACCACTGAGCTATATATCTAGACTTTTTTATTTTGAGACAAGTTCTTATTAAATTGCCCAGGCTGGCCTCAAACTTGGAATCCTGCCTCAACTTCCTAAGTCACTGAGATCATAGGCATGTTTGGGTGCTGCGGGGTTGAACTCAGGGCCTTACACATTAGGTAAATGCTCTACCACTGAGCTACATTCGCAGCTACATTCTAGAAGAGTCCATTTCTATTCCTGATTCCGTTGTTCTTTCATACCTAGTTTTTGTCTTACTTTGTCAACATTCAAATATCTACATTCATATAGATATTTTGTGAGGAATGGTTATTAAATGTGTAAATTGCTTTAAAACTGCAATGAAAAGAATTGTGAGAAAGCAAAATAAATACTATCTTTAAAAATATTTAAATATGTATTTTAAGCCTGGCATGTTATCGCAGCTATTTGGGAGGCTGAGGCAGGAGGATCACAAGTTTGAAGCCAGCCTGGGCAACTTTTTGAGACTCTATCTCAAAATGAAAAATAAAAAGGGCTGGGGATTTAGCTCAGTGGTAGAGGGTCCCTGGGTTCAATGCCCAGTATGGTTACCAAGAAGAAAAAAAAGTACTCAGTGAATGAAAGAATAAAAGAGGAAGCAATGCATTTGGATTGACTTAAGGAAGTTCTTATGTTCATAATCGAGATATTTGAAGTAATGGGAAATGATGAATCATAAAAAGTAACTAGGAACACCTAATGTAGTTAAAAACCCACCATTCTGTTGCTCCTTCTTTCCTGGAGGTGAGGTGAGGTGAGTTACTTTTTCTGAAGAAATTATTTCTTTTCAATGATATAAAATGGTCTAAAGAGATCTTATAATAGCCCAAGACTTCCTGAGGAAAGAACAATACTGGGTGTGTGGGAACTCGTGTGTTAACACTAGACTGTCTCAGCAGGGTGTCACTGGCAATAGAAATGTAAAGCAAATTAAAACTAGTCCTTTTATGTTTACCAGACCCTGCAACCCCTTTAGTTTGCTGCTTGTGTCTCCTATTCTGAAAAGAAATCAAATGGAAACTGCCTGCTCAAAGTTAAAAAGTCCTATGTGTCACCTGTATGCTTGCTTGAGGACTCCCTGTCTCCTCTGTGAGCCTGTCCTCTTTCCTAAGAAAGCTTTTCTGCTTATTAGTGAAATAAGTGTCCCTTCAATTCTATCTCTATTTAGCCACCAATTAGTCAGATGAGCAGAAATGTGCTCCCACACTGAGTGCTGTACTAGGGGCATGAGGAAGCCGCTCCACTTCATGTGCAAGCTATGTGAGCCCTTTTTATCTCCCAGGAGAGGCCCTCAATAGGTTTGCTCTACCCCCTGGAGCCTGTAGCTATTTCGGTCTAACTACTCATTAAAGTCAATTTAAGATATTGCTAAAGCCTTTGGATTCTTTAAGTGAGTTGCCTCCACTTCAACTAAAAATAATTCACTTTTACTCCCCAGAGAGGCTCCCAAGTTACATGAACTCCCTCCTCAGCCTTACCCCTGTAAAAATATGGATATCCCTGGCAAGATTAGCTTCTTACAAAAGACCAAGACTCTTACTGGGAATGCATGTCTAACTACAAGAATGGAAGCAAAGGACAGACCCAAGGTAAAGCGAAGGCCAGGAATATGGATATAAATAAATATAAATAAATATAAAGGAGAAACCAGGACTTTGGGAAAAGGCAGGCATTTTTCTTTTATCCTTTAATGACATCTAAAAATTGATGAGAGTATGTAGCAGCAAACCAGAGCCATCCGTCACCAAGGGACATGCACTATGCCTTTCTTCTTCTGCCTTGGGAGCCCATTCCAGAATTGGGAGCCTTGGCATAACTGGCAGAAGAGTGAACTGAACACTGGCAGAGCCAGCCCAACAGAAAGAGACTCATGGAATGTTTACATGGAAGTGCAAAAGGGGAATAGTCTGTTTCTGAAAACTTGTAATATCATTATTGTTACAGCAAGTGCTTCTAGTCATCTAGAAATCATAACACATACTGCATCATCTGCAGGTTCAACAAAAAACCTGAGCTTAGGGATCTTTGGCTGTTTCTTAAGTTATCAATTTAATTCTAAGCTGATGATATACCAGTGTTATACCAAAAGCATTAAAGGCTTTAGGATATTTAAGCAGGTTGTTTTGGTGCTAAACCACAGTATCTTAGGATGAGAAAAGCAACAGTCAACCATTTATTTAGTTTCCATTAGAATGGAAAATGACTTGATCATAGCTATTTGAATATATTGGACCATTACTCAGAAAATATTTCTTCACACTTTTCTCCCTGGGGTGGAGTTTGCTTTCTTGTCCAGGGTTTTGGCCCATTTGGCCAATGGACTACTTGTGGGCTTCCTGGAGGGGCCTTCCAAATGCTTTTCAGTTAGGCTTGGTGCTCTTGCTCTTTGCCATTCCTCATGCAGAACAGGCCTGGGCAACCTCTGGTCCAAGAAGAGGAGACAGGTGGAGCAAACTTAGTTCCAACTAAACCCTGCTGATCCAGTCCAATACAACAGAGTCATGGCCAACCTGCAGCCTGAAGCTAGGCAGTTCTCTGTTGTCAAGTAAAAAGCAACCTCCAAGTTTTGAGGTAGTTTGTAATCCAGTGTTATTCCAGCAAAAGCTGAAGTATACTATTCATTTCTACTGTGGTCCATTTGTCATGCTTTTGCCAAAGCCATTTGTATATGTGTGTGTGGTGCTAGGGACTGAATCCAGAGCCCTGTACATGCTAAACACACTCTGCCACTGAAATCCATTCCTCTTTCTCTAGTCATCTATTTAAATGGAAATCCAATCATGTCACATACACTTGTTCAAACCTTTTGACAGATCTTGTTAATCTTGGGGTGAAGACCAATAGTGTAGCATGACCTATAAAGTCCTTAAGGTTCCATCAACAACTAAAAAAAATCCTTAAGGCTCTGGACCTAGCCTCTGTGGCTGGCCTCTTCCTGAAGTCTCTTTCTCCATCACTGTACGACAGCTCTCCTGCCTTCTCACTCACCTGTGGGTTGGCTGGTCCCACTGTCTGCTTTACTGTTCTCCCTCCTCTTTGCCTAGTTAACTTCAACTTACACTTCAAGTGTAAGGTTAAATGTTTCTTTCCTAAGAAAGCTCTCCTTGACCCTAATACAAGGTTAGATTCCCAGTTGTATGAATTCAGGCCCTGATATATCGGCCTTTAGCACTTAACTATAATTACAAAGACTTATTTGACTGTAACTCACTGATGTCCATCAGACCCACTAGGAGGAAAGGGAGGGCATGGACAACACACATCAGATTTGCTGCCTGAGCCCCTTCCTAGCACAGTGCCACACACCTGGGGGGCACTCAGTGCATATTCCTTGAATAAGTGACAGACTAAAGAAACTGGATGTGGGCTGGGGTGGCTCAGTGGCAGAGCCTGAGGATTGAACAATCCTCAGGATCACATAAAAACAAACAAACAAAATAAAGGTATTGTTCACCCACAACTTAAATCCTCAGGATTCAATCCTCAGGACCACATAAAAACAAATAAACAAAATAAAGGTATTGTTCGCCCACAACTTAAAAAATTAAAAAAAAAAAAAAACTGGACCTGATGCTGGCGAAGACGTGGATCAGCGCAAGTGAAAGGTCCCATGAGAAGTGAGTTTTGTAAGGCAGAGAATGAGTGTTGGCACAAGGTCAAGAGAACACCTGCAGAGGAAACAGTCTCCTTACTCACAGGGCCAGGTTGGTTCTAGCAATAATGAGAGTCAGATGTCTTTTATTACATTAGACGCATGAAAACTGTGATAATAGGAAATGTCATTAGCTGTGGGAAGGCTGGCAATGTGGAAAGGTTGGACTATGATAGAACTACTGATAAGTTCAGACCAGGGCCAATAGCCCTAGAATTTGAAATGAAGATCAAAATCATGCCTTTTAGGTTCTTTGTTTGTTTTACTACCAGGGATTGAACCCAGGAGTGTTTAAACACTGAGCCACATCCCCAGCCCTTTATATTTTGAGACAGGCTCTCACTAAGTTGCTAAGGGCCTTGCTAACTTGTTGAGGTTGGCTTTGAACTTGCAATCCTCCCGCCTCAGCCTCCCAAGTTGCTGGGATTATAGGTGTGCACTCCTTTGCCCAGCTGCCTTTGGGGTTCTTTTTTATTCTAATTTTTTTTGTAGTTATATATGAATAGATTGGCTTTATTTTATTTATTTATTTTTTTATGTGGTGCTAAGGATCGAACCCAGTGCCTCACAGTGCCTCACATAGGCAAATGCTCTGCCTCTGACTACAGCCCCAGCCCCCTTTTGTAGTTCTTAACATTTATTTATTTATCTATCTATATATTTATTTAGTACTGGAGATTGAACCTAGGGGTGAGCCACATCCGAGCCACATCCCTAGCCCTTTTTATTTTGAGACAGGGCCTTGCTAAGTTGCTTAGAGCCTCTCCAAGTTGTTAAGGCTGGCCTCAAACTTGTGATCCTCCTGCCTCAGCCTCCCAGGTTGCTGGGATTACAGGTATGTGCCACCACACCTAATAAGGGTTCTTAACTTTTAAATAGTGCCAGATGTTATCTAAAAGGAAGAAACTCCTCTATGTATCATGATATATACAGAGAACAAATAAAATGTACCAGGAGTGACATGAGGTTGAAGCTTTGAATTGAAAATATGATGTTGGGGGGCTGGGGATGTGGCTCAAGCAGTAGCGTGCTCGCCTGGCATGCGTGCGGCCCAGGTTCGATCCTCAGCACCACATACAAACAAAGATGTTGTGTCCGCCGAAAACTAAAAAATAAAATAAATAAAAAATAAAAAAAAAGAAAAGAAAATATGATGTTGGTGCAGCTGTGTGCACCTACAATCTCAGCTACTCAGGGAGTTGAGGCAGGAGGTTCCTTTGACCCAGGAGTTAAGGGCCAACCCGAGCAACAGAGCGACACCTTGTCTTAAAAAAAAAAAAAAAAAATTCACCCGTGAAGGTTTCATCCCTTTTTTGATATGCTATCACAAAAGACTGTGGAAAACATTTGATTTTAAAATTCCATTTCATCAGCAATGTATACAAATATAACCTATGTTATCTTTCTTTTTTTAAATATTTTTTAGTTGTAGATGGACATAATAGCTTTATTTATTTATTTTTATGTGCTGCTGAGGATTGATCCTAGTGCCTCACACATGCGAGACAAACATTCCACCACTGAGCCCCAGCCCCAGCCCCTAAGTTGTCTTTTAATGATTTTTTAGGTTAAAGAAAAAAAGTGACAGGAAAATTGAAAAAAAAAATTCTTTTACTAGTAAGCATCTCGGTCTATTTCCCTTGGCTCCATAGATTGTGCTAATTAAGATGATATCAACAGAGGATCCTAAAGTGTAACTTCCTTTTCTTTTCTTTTTTTTTTTTTTAAACCATCTGTGCTGGCTTGTGTGTTCATTGCTTGAATAATTAATAATCATTACTATCTGTTCTGCAGTGTGTGGGAGAAGAGTGAGCAATCTTGGATACCAGCACATTTGCCCCATGCCTGTCCCCTTTGCGTAAGCTTTCATGTGAGGCTTTTCATTAGCTGGCACCTGGTGTAGATTTGCTGCCCTCGGCCTTTAGTGTTTGTGAACTACAATAAAGAACCCCCTCTGGTTCACCAGCTGGGGGCAAGTATTGCTGATGGGAAGTAATTTCTCAGAAGAATAGTAATGAAGAAGATGGGGGGTTTGGAGAAATGAAGCCACAAAGTCCATTTAGGTTGAGAAAACTTTGCTGGTCCAAATGCAAAATCGACCAGTCACCTTGTGGCCAAACCTCAGTTTTAGGAATAGCAGAATTTCAGAAAATCCCTAACCAAAAAAAAAAAAAAGTGAAACACGGAGGGTTTATCATCTTGAGGTGGCGAGCAGGAGCAAAGCTTCAGCTCTTTATTGTTGGCAGGCTCTTCTGCTTATTTGCAGTAACAAACAGTTAAGCAGTCTGTAACTCAACAGGGCCAGGAAGGAATCCCCAGGAATGGTCATTTCAGCCTCTGCATACATGGTGAACATTGCAGCACAGGTATGGAATGTAATGATCTCTAGGAGGAAGGGCTGGCAACTGTTTTAGCACTTACTCCCAGAGAGTAGAAGCTATTTGCTTTTAGGGAAGGTCATTTTTTGTCCTTAATTGGACAATAACCAGCAGGAAATAAGGTGCTAAACAGACTTCTGTGTTTAAAGGCTAATAGGCTGAGTATTTGGATCTCATGTTGCTTTGTCTTTACTGGGTAATGGGAGTGTCTGAGGCTGCACTGACAACATATGCTTAAAAGACATGCGATTCTACCAAAACTCAGTCACAGAAAGGAGTCACTGTGTCTTTCTACTGTTCCCAAGCACACACAGCAGGGTTCTGTGATGTTGGGAAGGTCTACTCATCAGCTGCTTCTGAGACCAACATTCTGGGGGCAAGTTGTCGGACAGCCAGATGTTCACAGCTGCACATACCCACCTCATGACACAAGATATGTATGTTCACTGATCTACAAAATGCTTTCACCATTGTGTTTAAAAATTCCTTATTATCTCCAAAGTAAAATCAGATGATGATTATTTACCAAGGCACGGCCCAAGAGGATGGCGCTGACTGTGGTATGCTCTGCTCTGCACTTGGCCTCTGTATCAATGTCTGTCCTCCATATCACTGATGAGCCACATCAAATATAAACAGGAAACAAGCACAAGGACCAAAGAAAAGTTTTTTTTTCATATACACACACACGTATATATATTTAGTTATAGATGGACACAATGACTTTATTTTTATGTGGTGCTGAGGATAGAACCCAGGGCCTCACACATTCTAGGCAAGCACTGTACCACTGAGCCACAACCCCAGCCCTCACTTTCTATATTATTGAAAATTATTAGTGCTTAAAATTTAGTTTTATTTATTTGTTTAGGTACTAGAGATTAAACTCAGGAGAACTCTACCACTGAACTACACTCTTTAATTTTTATTTTGAGTCAAGTTTCACTAAATTGCCTAAACTGACCTTGAACCTGTAATCCTTCTGTGTCAGTCCCAAGTTTCTAGGAATACAGGCATGTGCCACCACAGCTGGCCAAAATTTAGTTTTTAAAAAACAAAAAAGCTGGGCACAGTGGCTTGGGAGGCTGAGACAGGAGGACTGCAAGTTCAAAGTCAGCTTCAGCAATTTAGTGAGACCCAGTCTCATAATAAAAAAATACAAAGAGCTAGGGATATAGCTCAGTGGTTAAGCACAGCTCGGTTCAACCACTGGTACAAAAAAAAAAAAAAAAAAGAACCAGACATTGTGATGGTGTACACCTGTAATTCCAGCGACTTGGGAGGCTGAGACGAGAGGATCTCAGGTTCAAGGCCAATCTCAGCAATTTGGCAAGACCCTCAGCAACCAGGAGACCTTGTCTCAAACTAAAAAAAGGTTTGGAGATGTATCTCAATGGTAAAGCACCCCTGAGTTCAATCCCCAGTACCAAAAAAAAAAAAAAAAAGAATCAGTTTCATTATTATGATTATTATTATTTGCAGTGCAGGGGAAGGGAATCAATCCAGTGCCTTGTGCATACCAAGCAAGTACTCTACCACTGAGCTACATTACCACCCCTCTTCCTTTCTTTACAAGACAAAACAAAATAAAATTCTCCTCTTGATTCAGTACAAAGTCTCTTCCTTTCTCAACTTGCACCTACTCAACTCATAAGCAGGAAGGCCCTCTTAGGGGTAAAAATGGAGAAGCAATGCTACCATAATTGCTTTAACATGGCTCCTTCCCAAAGCCTGCTGTGGCTCCACTTATTACTCTCTGGCCTGAAATTTTTACTGTTATAGTTATCCCTTTGATATAGAAGACACAGATTTTTTTTCTTGCTCCAAAAGCAACTATTTAAAGTTACATATATGTTCTGCGACTACAGGGAGGCCTTCCCCAAAGCTGAAAGGAGAAAATATAGAATCATACATTTAGTGAAAGAAGTCTAAGGAAGAGAGGGTAGATAGCACTGGAGTTGGGTTCAGGAGTGGGAGGGAAAGTTACTTATTAATGCAATAAGATTTTAAGCCAGATGCTATGCTGGGGTAGAGTGGGCTATAGTCAAATAATCCTTGCCCTTTTGGAGTCTGTGGTCATGCTATGAGACTGGGGCTAGTATAGATTAAGAAAAGCTTCCTTAAATTTAAGACCAAAAAAAAAAAAAAAAAAAAATTCAGGCAGGAGAAAGGGGAGAAAAGAAAAAGAGCCATTGAAGCTAAGACTACTGTGCACTCAGAGGTCTGAAGCACATAGTTCTGTGATCAAGAACAGGGAGAAGCCCTGTCCATGGCTGGAGCTCAACTGGCAAAGGTGGTTCAAGATCAGGCAGGAGCAGATGGTAAGGCCTTGTAGCAATGCTAAGGGTTTTATTTTGTCGTCGTTGTTTTTTGAGGGGAGGGGGCACTGGGGATTAGACCCAAGGGTTTTTACCACTAAGCTACATTCCCATCCTTTTTAATTTTTAATTTTGAGACAGGATCTCACTAAGTTACTCAGGACCTTATTAAATTGCTGGGGCTGGCCTTGAACTTGTGATCTTCTGGCCTCAGCCTCCAGAGTTGCTGGGATTACAGGCATGCACCACCATGCCCTACAAAAATTTTGAACTTGGGCTGGGGATGTGGCTCAAGCGGTAGCGCGCTCGCCTGGCGTGCGTGCGGCCCGGGTTTGATCCTCAGCACCACATACAAACAAAGATGTGTCCGCCGAGAACTAAAAAATAAATATTAAAAATTAAAAAAAAAAAAATTTTTGAACTTAATGATGAAAATGAAGAGAAGTTGAGTAGTACAGATCTGACAAGAATTGTGCATTTTAAGATGATCCCTCTAGTTGTTGAGTGGATAGTGGATTCAAGGAAGCTGGGAAAGCCTGAATGGGAGACCACTTGGAGCATCATTGTTAGAGTCAAGGTGAGAGCCAATGTTATGTTCAACTGAGGAAGAGGGGACTGGGAGTGTAGCTCAGTGGTAGAGCACTTGCTTAACATGTGGAAAAGCCTGGGTTCAAGCCCCAGGCTCAAAAAAAAAAAAAAAAAAAAAAAAGACAGAGAGAGAATGAACTATGTAGTAGGCCAGGTGCATAGGCCAGGTGCAGCTGTATGCTCATTGGTCCCAGCTACTGGGAGGGTGAGGCAGGAGGACTACTTGTGTCCAGGAATTCCAGGACAGCCTTACGCAAATATTGAGACCTCCATAACAACAAACAAATAAACTGAGGAAGAGGTGATGGTAGGAAGAAGGAAGATCAAAGTATGGATAGACCAAGTATGGAGGCATGCACTTGTAATCTAAGCTTCGTGAGTGGCTGAGACAGTAGGATTGTAGGTTAGAGACCAGTGTGGGTAACTTAGGGAGACTCTGTCTCAAAACAAATAATAAAAAAAAGGCTGGAGATTGAGTTCAGTAGTATAGCACCTGTGAGTTCAATTCAATGAGTACTATGTATGCTATGCTTTAGGGGTAGGAACAGCATGAACTGGAAATGAGAGATAAAGGAAAGAGTGGTATAAAGGATGCTCTTTAAGTTTCTGGTTTAAGCACCTGGGTAGACAGTGGTGCCAGTTAATGAAGTGGGACCCTAGAGAAAGGTCAATTTGCGGACCTATAAAATGTGGAATGCTGTGATGGGAGTTGGCATGAGATCTCAAACTGAGGAACACATATTTTGTTGAGGTCTCTTTTCCGTTTTCCTCTCTTCTAAATATTGGACTCAATTTCTCTCTAGCAAAAATTCCATGTGGTGGGTGGATGATGATTCTACTTTTTTTTGGCAGGGGGTAGGTGTTGGGGTTGAACCCATTTTCAAGCATGCTAAGCATGTGCTCTGTCACTGAGCCACTGCCCAGCCTACTCCTAAGACTCTTGAGATCATACTCTGAAGTTTTTGATGCAATGGGAGGGAGAAAACTTCCCCTCATTTCTAATTAAGGATAAAGGTGGGAAAGAAATGCATAAAATGAAAGGTAATAGTGTGGACAATTTTTTTCCCAAAAGTTTCACACGTATTGTGAATATTATTTATATTTCAAAACTGCAGGGGGCTGAGGTTGTGGTTCAGCAGTGGATGCTTGCCTAGCATGTGCAAGGTGCTGGGTTTGATCCTCAGCACCACATAAAAATAAATAAATAAAATAAAGGTATTGTGTCCAACTACAACTAAAAAAAAAAAAAAAAGGAAGGTTCTGCATTTCTAGGTAGCACTATTACTTCAGGATTAATTTAGGTTCCACCCACCTGTACAGTCTTAAAAGTGAGACATGAAAGGCTTAGGAAATAGGGAACAGCTATTGGTACTGGCAGTCCAGCACATCTCTCACCCTTGGGGAATTGCTCTTCCTCACCCCAGGGTACTCATGAGTCAGTTAATTACAGATTTCTAACCATAAATAAATAAATAAATAAACAAACAAACAAACAAATAATAAATGATGCATACATACATACATACACATGTGACCCAAGTTGGACAAATCTATGTCTTTCCCTGATGGACCCACTAGCATACTGTGTTGGCAAATATTTGTTGAGCCCTGGCTATGGGCATTCTGGACACTAATGGAGATGCAGACACTAATAAGACATATATATGCCCTTAACGGGTTTGCAATCTCATGACTTTTAAAAAAAAATTTTAGTTTTCAGTTGTAGTTGGAACAATACCTTTATTTTATTTATTTATTTTTATGTGGTGCTGAGGATGGAACCCAGGGCCTCGCACGTGCTAGGCGAGTGCTCTACCGCTGAGCCACAACCCCAGCCCAATCTTGCGACTTTTATTAAAACGAAAATATTTTCCAGTTGTGACTAAAATACAGTCGTGAAATCAAAAGAGGAATATAGACATTTCAGGCTATAAACAGTGGAGATAAAAAAATTATATATTCTTGCATAGAAAAGTTAGTGAAAGAGGAAGAAAGTGAAAAAGGAAGAAGGTGTAAGAACGAAGTGAAAAGAAAGGAGGTGGGGAAGCCGGGCAGGATGGCTTCTGAACTGGGGTTAGTGCTACACGATGTAATTGGTAGGTCAGAATGTTGAAAATGAGATTCGTGTCCCTTTAAAAGGAAGACAGGTGTTAAAATCAATTCGCCTTTTGCCTAAAATGGGCTGTTTCTCTCTGTACTCTCTCCAGATAGCGCCAGACTTCTATAGGAATACTTTAATCACGGACCCCTGCCCCAACCCTGAAAAATGCCCTACAGTACACTCGATATTCTGAGTTTACCCGGCCGATGGAGGCCCTCCTTGGGCTCTCTGGGCTCCATGGATCCCAGGTTGGACAGGCCCAAATTCAGGAGCGGGCCTAATTGCTTCCAAGGTAGCAGCGCACCCAGCTTGGAGATGGGGAAGACCACGCCCCTAAACGTCCTGAGAGTCCATTTCAGATTTTTCTGGGGTTCTGGGTAAACTGGCGTCACCCCGCCCTGTCTGGCCGCTCTGGGTTTTAAACATAGACCCGTGCGTAGGAGAGGCCATTACTTTTATGGGCTACTGTGCTCACGGAACGGCCAGAGACAGGCAGAATGGCTTTGCCGCAGCGCCCGCTCCATCCTTGCCTGGGCTCCTCCCTCAAGCCGCCTCCGCCTCCTTGGATCCCCCGCTCCGCCTTCCTGGCCCACCTCCTTCCGCTCCACCCCTTTGCTCTCAACGCGGACTCAGCCACGCCCCGCGACCCTGCTCTGCCCGCCCACCGCGTGGCCCCGCCTCCATGCCTATGGCCACGCCCACAACCCAGAGAAGCGCAATGAGCGTCCCCGCGCGCCGCTCAGGCCCCACCTCGAAGTTGAATCCCCGCCCTTCGGGCAGAGTGAACCAATGCCCGGCCCCGCCCTCGGCAGGTCCCGCCCC
>NW_026000102.1:2247092-2298641 GCF_001458135.2 Marmota marmota marmota
GGGCCTCCTCACCCCTCCTGGCGCCGCTGCCTCCCGCTGCGGACCACCCCCCTGCCTTCCTCACCTTCGCACGGGGGTCGCCTCCACAGGTGTCCGAGCCGCGCACCCCTCCGCGCCCGCGTGGTTGTCATTGCCTGTCCTCCCTCCTGATCTCGGTGCCCCCTCTCTTTTCTCACCTGCGCCCCACTCCCAGCATCCTGACTCTCCGTGTTTCCCCAAGTAAATGCTGCCAAGGTCTGGCTACCGGGCCGCCCTTCCTCTCTAGTTTGAGCTTCCCTTTCCATCGCTCCCTGGAAGATGCACATTGGAGTCATAAGTCTCATCTGCGTGTGGGACTTGCATACGTGAAGCTGCAAATTTAACCGCTTGGGACTCAAAACCACACTTCCCACCTTCTTTGCATCACCCCCAGTGTTCATTTTTCATGAACCTGGCAACCAAGACCCTGAGCTCTGGACATCCAACATCCTTAGGCCCTACAGCCCCCCCTTTCTGTTGTGTGAACTTGTCTGGGCAGTACCTGCTGTCAGATTAGCTCATGGGAAGGCCCAAGGGGCTCCCTGTTGGCCACAAATCAAGACCTTTATGAATAATGGGACACGTGGCTTGCAGCACTTTTTTCTGAGGATCTAACTATCTGTTAATTACTTGTCTCTTGTCACAGATCTTAAGGAAATGTGCCTTGCCATCACTAGGTAAACTGAGGCACAAGTGTGTTGGTAAGGGACCTGGAGGCAAGTTAGAATTTGTCTTGAGGTTCTGTACCCCAGTGTCTTGGTTCTTAGCTCCCTGCTCTAACCACTGGGCTCTAGTTCCTGGTTCTAGATTGTAAGTGAAAACTGATCTCTTGTGCCATTAAAGTGTCCAGAGATGCTAATGCTTCCTTGGATTTAAAACAAGACTCTGAATCATAAATAAAGGAACCAGCTGTCAAGGGCCATTGTATCATTCATGGTTTCCTGGTGAAGTTAGTGGTCCTTTGTAAATATAAGATGCTTCTGTGGATGAAGATTCATTCATCCAATAGTGAGCATTTACTCTGGGTCAGGCACAATTCTATGCACCAGGGTTTCAATGGTGAAGACAGACACATCCTTTACTGTCTTGGAGATACATTCTAAGGAGGGACAGATAATAATTGAGTAAACAAATAATTGGACAAAATAGTAGTGTAAACGCTATGAAGGTGGGTAGGGGCCAGTTCTGCACCTTCTTGTAATGCCACCATTCGAAGAGGCTGAGGTAGAAGGATCGCAGATTCAAGGCCAGCCTGGGCAACTTAGTGAGAACTGGTCAAAAAAAGAAAAGAAAAGAAAAAGAATGGGGATGTGGTTCAGTGGTAGAGTGCCCTTGAGTGCAATCCCTAGGACCAAAAAGGAATCTGTAGCTCACAGGACAAAAAAGAAAAAAGATTTTGTAGTTAGCAATAAAGAACTTGGATTTTATCCCAAATACAGTTAGAGGCCATTGGATATTTTAAGTAGAGGTATTAAGATCTGATGTAACAACTGTAATGCACCAGTAAAAATATATGGGAAAAAATATCTGATGTAAGTTTTAAAACAATGTTCTGGGTCTGGGAATGTGGTAGAGTACTTGCCTAGCATGTGTGTGGTCCTGGGTTTAATCCCTGGTACTGCAAAAATATAAATAAACAAATAAGCAAACAAATAAATAACAATAAAAATCTTTATTCGAGGATTGTGAGAAGCAATGGAGGCAGGGATATCAGTTGACTGACTGTTGCAGCTACCTAGGAAGAGATGATGATGGCTTGGGGAACTTGGGTGATAGCAGTCTGTCTCCCTGGGAAGGGCTGAGAGCTGGAGAGCAAAACTCTGGGAAACACTAGTTGAAAGTCCTGTGTCTTTTAGAGAATTTCTGGAACTGACCATGTTCAAGTTTAATTCAGCAAAACTTTTTAAGGATCTGTTATGAGTCAGATACTGTGTTAGAGTCTAGGAATTGGACACAAATAAGGTACAATGACTGTCCTTGAGCTTACAGTCTGTTGGACCTCACAGTTTAACTCTGCCATATCCGTGTTATAACAGAAGGGCATGCTGCCCTTCCTTGATGGAACAGGGCTTTTGGGTTTAAAAACCAGTTAGAGCCAGGTGAGGTGATACATGCATGTAATCCGAGCAACTCAGGAGGCTGAGGCAGGAGGATTGCAAGTTTGAGGCTAGTCTCAGCTACTTAGCGAGGCCCTTAGCAACTTAGCAAAGCCATGTCTCATTTTAACAAATAAAAAGGACTAGAGATGGACTCAGTGGTTAAACACCCCTGGGTTCAATCTCTGGGTTCAATCATAAAAACAAATACAGGCGAGAAGAACATGGCTTGTTCCTGCATCTGGCTGTATTTAAGTGGGAGCATTACTGCCCTTCTTCTGTTGTAAGATATTGCACAAAGAAACTGGAGGGGCTGAGGCTGTAGCTCAGTGGTAGAGCATGTGCCTAGCATGCATGAGGCATTGGGTTCAATACCTAGCATTGCAAAAAAAGAAAGAAACTTGGATTGTTCTCACAGTAGGTTGGAGAATACCTGAGTGGCCATGAACTTGAGCTATTAACCAGAAAAAAAACTTGGTCTCTATGTTGCTCCTGAACCATACTGTGAGAAAGAGAGGGCCTTGGGGATTATGTAGCTGGCCTCCTCTTATGATTGGGTAGCAGTGGCCCCTAGGGACTAGGTAATTCCTTTGAAGTTCCAAGCAGTTTGTACATTTCCTTATGGTGCCTGTCACTTTCTTCTCTTATTTCAGGTCCATGTGTTTGCACATGACTTCAAGCTCTCTGAGGCTAGCATCTCCATTTGATTCATTTGCATCCCTCACAGTATATAGATTGGTGCCCTACACAAAGTGTAAACTCATCAAATATCAGTTGATTGACCCAGGTGTCTCATAACACCTAAAACTAATACTCCAGAATTCTAACCCTATCCTTGTCATTTCATCAAACTGTGCTTCCTTGCAGAATCCTTTCTGGGTACCACACGGTGGAAACCCAGCAGCCTATCCTTCACCATGCTCACTGTATGGGCAACCCTTCTATGACAGGGCTACTCTCTCTTCAGCTCTGCCTGCAGGGAACAGCTGCCAAGCGTGCTGACCAAGTAGTTATTTGACACTCAGCAAATATGAAGTGTAGCTCTTAATTAGAGCACGGACTTTGTGCTGAGACTATCTGGGTTTGGATCTTGATTCATCCGTCATGAGCTTTGTAATCTTCAGCAAATAATTTAACCTCTCCAGGTCTGAATTCCCCACCTATAAAATAATAGCACCTCCCTCATGGAGCTGTTGGAGGATTAAATTAAGTAATACCTTTTAGATGCTCCGAACAGCACCTAGCACTTAGTATGGACTTTGTTGAAGTATTATTTTCTACCCTTGTTACTGGGGATGAAACCCAGGTGTGCTCTCCCACTGAGCAGTGGTCCTTTTTAAAATTTTTTGAGACAGGATCTTACTAAATTGCCCTGGCTGGCCTTAAACTTGCAATCCTCCTGCCTCAGACTCCCAAATTGCAGGGGTTATAGGTGTGTGCCAATGTTCCCAGCTAGTATTAGTTACAATTTCATCTTTAAATTGATTGGCATATTAAGCACTGACTATGCTGTTGTAGGTACTAGGGATATAACCAAGAATAAAGTAGCCAAGACTGGTGGCCCAATGAAGTTTTATCTTCTTTATGTGTGTGTGTCACTGAGGGTGGAACCAGGGCCTCATGCATGCTGAGCATGCCCTTTACTACTCTGCTACCCACCCAGCCCTGAAGTTTGTCTTCTGGTGTGACAGAGTTGTAAATAAATAACAAGCAAACAAAAGAATGCAGGGCTGATGCACTTGCTGGGGTTGCAGGCCTGTACCACTATGTGTGGCCTCCAGCCCTTTCTAAAAATTATTAGTTTTTAAAAATGCTTTTATGAGTGCAGTATAGTTATGCATAATAGTGGGGTTCATTTTGACATCATATGTGCATGGGAATATAATTTGCTCTATTTCAGTCCCTAGTACTTCCTGTTCCTCCCCTCCTCCCCCATTTCCCCTTACTCTCCTCTACTGTTCTTCTATGTATTTATTGTTTTTTTAATCAATAATAGAGATACACATAGGTAAAATTCACTGGCATATTCATGACTGTACATCACAAAGTTTGGTCATTTTCATTCCATGGTTCCTTCCTTTTCTCATCCCTCTTCTTCCTCCTCCTCTTCTATCCCCTTCCTCTACATCACTGATCTCCCTTCTATTTTCGTGAGATCCACGCCCCACCCCCCCTTTTTTTTTTCTTATTTTGCTCTAGCTTCTGCATATGACCCTTGATCCTTGACTTCCTGAGTCTGGCTAATTTCACTTAGCAGGATGTTCTCCAGTTCTATCCATTTACTAGCAAAGGTCATAATTTCATTTTTCATGGCTCAGTAAAACTTCATTGTGTCAGTGTACCATATTTTCTTTATCCATTCATCTGTTGGAACAATGGCAGTTAGACGCCTAAGTGGCAATGCTGTGACTATATGCATGTTATCAGGCCCACGGGCCTCTCAATCCTTCTAGAGGAGAATGCTAACCTTCTTTCCTTTTATACAACACTAAAATTAGATTTTGAGACAGGGTCTTGCTAAATCACCCAGGCTAGCTTCAGACTTTTGATCTTCCTGCCTCATCCTCAAAAGTGAGAGTCATAACTTTAGCTAGTTCTGAGGGGTGACTTTTGAATGGATACTTGGATGGTGGCCCTAAGATTCATCTTTGTGGGCAGAGAGAACAAGAGAAAAAAATCCCAGTGGGCCTGGAGTATGGTAAGCAAAGAGTTAATAGGGCCAAGGTCTGTGGCTGTGGTAAGGAGTTTGGATTTTACTCTTGAACTCTGAACAGTGGGAAGTTGCTGCATGGGAACTTTTCCTGGGTCTCTAAGAGAATATTTGAATCCATACTAAGAGCAATCAGGACACTAGGAAGAACAGCTGGAGTGGCATGACCTTGTCCTGGGAAGGCCTTTGTGGGCCAGCTGGCCATCAGTGAATTTTCCCATCAGGGTCCTCATATCTGTAGCCCAGGTACTCAGATGACCTAGGAACCCTCAGCTCAGTTGACCAAGAGGCTGCACATTCCATCGAGTGTTTTCCTCCCTGGAGTCAGTAAGTCATTTGCCAACATTTCTTTCTTTTCCAGTACTGGGGATTGGTCCCAGAGGCACTCTATCATTGGGCTACATCCTCAGCACTTTTTATTTTTTACTTTAAGACAGGGTTTAAGTTGCCCCTGCTGGCTTTGAACTTGTGATCCTCCTGTCTCAGCTTCCCAGGTAGCTGAGATTACAGGCATGCCCCACCATACCTGAGTACAGTGAATGAGTATGGCCAGCCCTTAGCACCTTGTCATCTCTAGTGGAATGTTGCATGTTCTCTGTTCTGTGTGTTAAAGCTTCTTATCTTTTTTTTTTTTTTTTTTCCCCTTGGCAGTGCTGGGGATGGAACCTAGCCCTCATACATGCTGGGCAAGTGCTCTACCACTGAGCTCCACCTGACCCAAGCCACTTATCCTGGCAGTGACTCTTCGGCAATCTTGGAGTTTTGCTGAAATTTTTCATTGGTGCCTCATGGGCTTGCTTACACACCGATAACAGTTTCTGGAATATCAAGAGAGAACTGACAGGTTTCCTAGTCACCTTCTCTTCTAGCCTCCTGCCAACTACCACCATGTCCACTATAGAGGGTCAATCTACACAGTCACCCCTGAGTACCTCCTGTTGATTACTAGATAGAAACATGTGGTGCCTAGAAAACATTGGCTCTCTCTGGTCTGAGCTAGTAGGATTGGAAACTCAGCAGCACCCTCAGAAAGGGCCTTTCAGACCCAGGGGCTTAGCTCACCCAGAGTTGGCTTCTAGCCTGTGCAATGGCCAGCTTTTTGGATCCTCCTGTAGGCATGCCACTGTTAGTTATTGTCCATGATCACTGCTCTGCCAACCTTGAGAGGCCAGCAGGAGTTGCTAGAAATTAAATAGAACTTTTGTATTATAAGTCATGTTCAGGGTCCTGGGGCATTTCATTGGCAGAGTTGAAATCCCTGTTAGTCACATGTCATCTGTGGTCTCATAAAAAGTAAACAGTGGGTACTGTCTTTTCCTCATGTAACTGGTTTTTCTCATTATGAGAAGGATATGAGCTCATTTAGAGAATGAGAAAATGAATGGTAACGGCATTTTAAGTACATTGTCTCATTTAATTTCACTGTAGTTTCTGATATATGTGCAGTTGTTACTATTTTACATATTCAGAAACTGGCCTAGAAAGGTTAAGAAATTTGTTTGAGGTTCAGCTCATTGGGAACAGTCTTGGCAGCATGGCTTCCAAGCAAAGCTCTGAGCAACATGTTATATATCATTTCTCAGATGAAACTACAAAGAGAGAGAAAAAAAAGAAAAATCTCCCTTAAGCCCAGTGCAGGTGACATGCTTAGGGTAGCCCGAGTTAGTTCACTGGCTGCTGCAAAGGATTTGAATACTAGGCCCTTTCCCTGTCTTATTTGACCTTGGGCAAGCTAATTAACCTCCCTTTGCCTCACTTTCTCTGATTGTAAATGGGGATAATGATACTTGTGCCTTCATAGTTCCCAGGAGCATTGTGATGTTTGAGCCAAAGTGCTTTTGAACTTCTTTTGTGAAAGAGAACTGGGCACCAACTGCTGTTATACTCAGTTATTAAAGACCTATTATGCCCTGGTCCTCTACGAAGCCTTGTTAAAAAGGAAAAGATAGCAATCCCCAGAGGGAAGGAATCCTTCCAGGGTGGGCATAGTTGGACCCAAACATTGTCCTTCCCAGGTTTCTGAAGGATCAAGTGTCATGAATATGTCTCCATTTTTATGGCAGTGTTGTTGTGTGCAAGGAGATGTTTGTGCTTCACATCACAGCAGGATTCTGAGCACTGTGGGAGTAGGCCACATAGGGGGCTAGCAGGATCTGTTCCCTATTGTGTAAGCCAGGAATGACATGCCAAGAGGAGGTGGTTGTCTTCCATTTGTTCTCCCTGCCCTCTTCCTACCCGCAATGACTCATTGATTGAGTTAATATTTAGGGGCTGGTTGTGTAGATCAGTGATAGGGCCTTGTGCAAGCTAGGCAAGTACTCTTGAGTTTCATCCACAGCACTGTCAAAAAAAAAAAAAAAAAAAAAAAAAAAAAAAAAAAAAAAAAAANAAAAAAAAAAAAAAAAAAAAGAAGAAGAAAAGAGAAAGAAAAAATTTAGTAAGTTTTTTTAATATTCTGTAGCCTGGGCACATAGCATTGTAAGGGGAATGCTATGGCAGATGGGGTAAAAATAGTTCTCCATTCAAGGCTTGTAGGCTAGGGCCAGGAGGCTCATTGTCTAGGAGGGTCATGTGAATGAAGAAAGAATGTGCTGGTGAGAGTGTTATGCCTCTGAGGAGGAGAATCAGAATACAATTTCCAGATATACACCTCAGTCCAGTGGTTACCTGTTCTAGGTGGGCATTAAGGTGGTAGGCTACACTGGCTCCCCAAAAGAACAGGGAAGATTTTTAGATTATGTCACAGGTGACAGAAGTGGCACTTGGTAGGGGCATCTTTAGCCACAAAGAGCACCTGAACAGCCCTGTATAGTAAGAACTCTACTTCCACTTAATAGCCTTGACCTCTGTTACTTGAGGTGAGATCACATTGAGGGTCTCTCCCCAAAGGTTTTGCTGGGTTTTGGAATTCTGTCACCAACTTGTCTGATGCCTTTTGTACATAACAGTCACCCGATCTGTCTTTCCAGATGTCCTTCCTTCCCAACAGTTCTTCCCACTGCCAACTTTGGAAAACAGGCATTTGGTGGCAAATGGACTATGGGGCTTTCTGGTGTGCCCCAGAGTTCCTGAAGAAATGGATGCATTAGACACCTGTGTCTCAAGCCCCTTTTTTGGGTCAGTATATGCAGAGTAAGGCAGAAGTTGGGTTCCTGTTCCCCACATTTGCCTAGCAGCAGGCCTCCAGGTCTCTCGAAGACCAAGGTCAGGGAGGCTCAGTAGCTCATGTGAAGCACACAGTGTTCCTCTCTCCCTCCAGCCAGGGCTGGTGTGGAGAGGGCAAAGGGCTGACAGAGGTAGCTAGCCATGTTTAAAGGGAGAGGAAGGTGCCAAGATGGCATGGCATATCTCTGGGTGATGTTATATATCAGTGGTGGGCAGTGTGCCTGGTGCCAGTCAGCTACCCCTTCAGTCTGGCAACAAGGGAAGAATCATGCAGCATCTGATCAGGAGGAAGTGGCTGGCACAGTGAGATCAGGTCACTCGGTGCACCTGGGCTGATGCTGCTATGGCTGGAACCTGCAGCAGTGCTGTTGCAGCTGAAAGAATGTGACCCACTTCCACCTCCTCTCCCACGTGGAGAGCTGGGTGGGAAGCTTTGAGACCAGCTCCAATTAAGCTTTTTTCAGCTTGTGTATAACCCAAGAATCCAACCCACATGTTTCTTGCTGCTGGAATCCTACGGTCTGCTTCCCTGATCTGAATAACAAGCCCAGGGCGAATGAAGTTACTGCCTGTCATTCAGCAACCTTGGATTCTGCCAGCGGGGCTTCCTGCAGAGATCAGGGTCCCTTGTGGATCAAACATCTTTCACAACATGGGCCCCACCCCTGTTCTTCTGATTAAATCACTGGGTAACTCATGGACCAGTTTCCAAGGATATGGGTTAGTTGACCTCCCTGACCAGACAGAGGCCTCACAGTCTCTTGTTAGGCAGCCCAGCTTCCCAGAGACCCATCCTGACCTTCACCCTCCCTGAACATTCTTCTGCTGCAGGACTGTAAAATAAGATCTGTTTGGGACCCTCTAGTTTTCTTTTTTTTTTTTTTTAATTTTTATTTATTTTTATTGTTTAATTTTCGGCGGACACAACATCTTTGTGTGTATGTGGTGCTGAGGATCGAACCCGGGCCGCACGCATACCAAGCGAGCGCGCTACCGCTTGAGCCACATCCCCAGCCCCGACCCTCTAGTTTTCTTCAGGTAGAGGACATTTTGATTTTATATTTGTAATTTCTCATTTCTTTTTGTGTGTGTATGGGGAGGAGCTGATTTACATACCTAAAGTTGTGAGAGCTACTAGGATAATTTAGGAGCTTTAAGATGGTAAAGTGGTAGTTCTGAGCCCTTGAGTGATCCTATTTTATTTACAAAGAAGGGAGCAAAAGGTGGTAACTATCAAGGTCAAGGTAAACTCTGTCTAGGCCGTGGGAGCCTGTTCCTGATCTTGTGCTCCACACTGGCCTTGCATCCAAGGAAGAGGCTCCCTGTTTCTCCTGTCAGCGCCATTGGCACTGCCCCCAGCCCTGTAGCACATGGCCTTCCTCTGCCAATTGCTGGGGTTGCAGGAAGATAGGGTGTTTGTGACTCTTAGGAGGGAATGGTGGGCTTCTTAGGCAAATGAGCTCTCTGTAGGGTGTCCCTCTAGACCCTCAGTCAGCTTCCTGCCTGAAGCAGCCTTCTGGAGCATGTGGTAGGCACAGTGAAGCCAGTCAGCTGAAGCTGAAGCCTGGTCTTCTCCTCCCTCCTGGGGTGGGGGTGGTGCTGCCTGAGAGGTCATGGGCACCCCTCTGCCCTGCTGACCTCTGCTCTGCATGGTGGCTACTTGCTCTGCATCACCAATCTCAAGCCCAAGAGCGATGAAGATGGAGACAAGCGCTCTGCATCAGACATGGCCCTGGCCAGGAAGGACTACCCAGAGGAACTCTTCTTTTACTCTGATCTTCTGACCTCATTCCACTTACTTTAAAGAAAAGGTTCATTCTTTTTGAGTAGTTAATAGTGCAGAATTCAAAGGGTTACATGGTAAAAACGAAATCTTCTGCCTTTCCTGGATTTGTAGCCACATAGTTCACCTCCCCCAAAGTGACCACTCTTAACCAAGGCCTTTGTGTCTTTTGTTTTTGTTCATAGTGCTGGGGATCAAATCCAGGGCCTCTTGCACTCTAGGTATGTGTTAAACACTAAGCTACACATTGTTTTCAGTTCTTGAACTTCCTGCATGCTAGTCATGTTTTGTACCACTGAATTATATCCCTAGCTCCCAGAGTTTTGATTTTTATGTAACTAGATTTTGTAAATCTTTTGTGACTTCTAGGTTGGTTTTCTTTTTTTAGAAAGAGAGAGAATTTTAATATTTATTTTTCAGTTTTTGGCGGACACAACATCTTTGTTTGTATGTGGTGCTGAGGATGCATGCCAGGCCAGCGCGCTACCGCTTGAGCCACATCCCCAGCCCCGACTTCTAGGTTTAATTCCATGTAGTTTTCTCCCACTTTTCCTGTATTTTCTTCTTTTTTGGGGGGGAGGTACCAGGGATTGAACTCAGGGGCACCACTGAGCCATATCTCCAGCTCTATTTTTTGTATTTTTATTTAGAGACAGGGTCTCACTGAGTTCTTAGTGCCTCACTTTTACTGAGGCTGGCTTTGAACTCGTGATCCTCCTGCCTCCGCCTCCTGAGCCTTTGGGATTACAGATGTGTACCACTGTGCCCAGCCTGTATTTTCTTCTAATATATTCACACTCTGTAAGTTTAAAACTTTAATCCAAAACCAATATATCAAACTCAGTCTAACCAGAATTGGGGCAAGCTTGCATTATGCACCTCCTAGGGAACACTGATAATGTCAGCTACAGCAGTTTATTGCCAAAATGTTTTAAATTCTAAGTAACAATTAGCCAAATCTAGATTATGGGAAATCCTAAATTATGGTTCTGAACTCTAAAAAATGTTAATGTGTTGATAAATAAAGAAAAGCTGACAAACCATTCCAGACTAAGGAGGTTAAAGAGGATGGGAACCCAGGACCATCAAGATCCCTTCATTGGGTCCTCAATTAAAAACCAGTAAAGGAGCCTGATATGGTGGTACATGCCTGTAATGCCAATGGCTCTGGAGGCTGAGTAGGAGGATTGCAAGTTTAAAGCCAGCCTCAGCAATTTAGCAAGGCTCTGATCTACTTAGTAAGACCCTGTCTCAAAATAAAAAATAAAAAGGACTAAGGATGTGTCTCAGTGGTTAAGCACCCCTGCATTCAATCTCTAGTACAAAAAAAAAAAACCGGTGGGGGGAGAAAAAGAAAGAAGGAGAAAACAAACAAACAAACAAAAAAACAACAGTAAAGGCTAAATTGAAGGGGGAGGATTGTGAACATTTGGATATGTTATATATAGATAGATATGGTCTGTGTAGGAACCATGGTTCTGGGTTACTATTAAATACCTTGGAGTAGCTTGGCATGGTGGTATATGTCTATAATCCAGTGACTGGGGAGGCTGAAGCAGGAGGATTCCAAGTTTGAGATCAGATTCAGTAACTTAGAGAGAACCTGTCTCAAAATAAAAATAAAAAGGGTTGGGAATGGGACTGGAGTTGTGGCTCAACGGTAGAATGCTCGCCTCACACGTGAGGCTCTGGGTTCGATCCTCAGCACCACCTAAAAATAAATAAATAAAATAAAGGTATTGTGTCCAACTACAACTAAAAAGTAAATATTTAAAAACAAAACAAAAGGCTAAGAATATAGCTTAGTAGTAGAGTGCCCCTGGGTTCAGTCCCTAGTACTGAAATAAATAAATAAATAAAATTTAAAAATTAATTTCTTGGGGTGAAAATGAATGGCATTGTGGGTATCTAGGAGAGGGGCATTAGGAGATCCTGAATGAGTGTGTTTAGTGAAGTGATGTGATATCAAATGGTTCTAGAAAAAGAAAAGGGGCTGGGAATATAACTCAGTGGAAGAGCATCTCCTTAGCTGTGGGTTGAATCCCTAGCACCATTAAAAAAAAAAAAAAAGAACGTAGGGAGGCAGGGGGAGAGAGAGAGATAGAGAAAGACATATATACATCCGTTTATGCCTACAACACAGAGAGGCATTAGACAAATATACCAATAGGTTATCAGTGGTGACTCTAGGGGCAGGGTATTTGGACGTGCATTGTACATCTGAGCTTTTCTTTCTTTTTTTTTTGGGGGGGGGTACTAGGGATTGAACCCAGGGGTGTTCTACCACTGAGCTATATTCCCAGCCCTTTTTTGTATTTTATTTAGAGACAGGGGCTCACTTAGTTGCTTAGCACCTTGCTTTTGCTGAGACTGGCTTTGAACTCTTGATCCTCCTGCCTCAACCTCCCAAGCCACTGGGATTACAGGTGTGCACCATCAAGCCTGGCTTCCTTTATTATTTATTTATTTATTGATTGATTGATTGTGGTGCTGGGGATTCAACCCAGTGCCTTATGCATGCAAGGCAAGCACTCTACCAACTGAATTATATCCCCAGCCTTTATTTTTTATTTTGAAACAGGGTCTTATTATATTGCTTATTGCTTCGCTAAGTTGTCAAAGCTGGCCTCAAACTTGAGAGCCTCCTGCCTCGGCCTCTTGAGTAGCTGGTATTACATGCATGCATTACATGCATGCACCACCCACCATGCCTGGCTTCTTTTACCTTTCCTAAGGCTTTGAAATTTTTCAAAATAAAAAGGGTAAGGAAAAAACAAAAAAAGAAAGGAAAAAACAAAAAACATGACTTTGTTCCATCTGGAGTTTACTTTGACTCAGGCCCCTTGCCTTTCTCCTGGCCCTCCTGGGCAATTGTCCTGGATTTCTGGTTTCTTCTGCTTTGTGCAGCCTGTGAAATCATTGTTTTTCTTTCTCTTAGGAACATCTTTGGTTGTGTTATCTTGTTTAGGACTGGGAAAGTTTTTATAACAAAAGTCATTTAAATGACTCTTCTAGAAGCAGGGACTAGCATGCTGTCACTGGTGTGCTGGTGCCAGTCTTTTTGTTTGTTTGATTGTTTTTCTTCTTGTTTACATTGCATTGTGTGCCCCAAATAAATTTGCAAGAAGTTTTGTTCTCTGGGAACTAAACAAAATCTTGCATCTCAGAAATATCACCAGACTTCTGCATAGGGCAGTAAGCCTCTCTTGGTGAATCTTGGTCTGAGCTTTTTCCTTTCCGCTGAGTTTTGCAAGAGGGCAGGTCTTGCTTGCCTTCTGGGAATACAGACTTATAAAGGCTTCTGGCTTTCATTTTGTGAAATGTGACAATCTTGTGTGAGTCCTTAGTCTAAACTCAGGAGTCTTTTTGGCAGGGGAGCTCTTCATGGGCCAGCTTTGCCAGGAGCTTCAGCTTCTGTGGTTTGATGGCTTTGGGAATGAGGGATTATAAACGGGTGGTGAGGATTTGGCTCCTGAGCTATATTACCAGGGTGTGGCCAGTTCTGCATGCTTATGCCTGTGCCCATTAGCAATGGAGCAATTTCTTGGATCCCTCATGCCAACCACCCTGGCCTCTAAGCCCATTCCTGTCTGCTCTCCTGAACTTTCCCATAGTGGTCCTGACCTTGAGCAAACCCTCCTGGAAGATGTGGCATCATGTTTGCAGTGCCAGATGCTGTCTCCCCATCTCTTTTGGAACGTGTGCTTGGTGGTCTTCCCACACCTCCCTGCAGCCTCCACTGTCCATGGTCTCAGGCTGGATTGCCGCAGTCTGGCTGGGCACAATCAGGAGCCACTTGTCAAAAGAAACTAACTTTATTTTTAGAACCACACACGCCAAACAAAACAGCCTCTCAGGAAAAACCCTCAGAGCCTCAACTGCCACCACCGGCTTTCCACAAGCCTCTCTCTCCCACACAAGCTTCTCTCCACCTCCCACAATCCTCCTGCTCTTGAGGCCGATTGGCTGGGTCACGTGGGCGGAGCCAAAAAAGTCCCCCAATGAGCAGCTCCGTGGTCTGAAAGGGCAGGGAAACAGCCCAATGAGCATCACCGCAGAGGAGCCAATCAGCTAGATGTTGCTGGGGCCGCTGTGAGCCAATCATCAGCCGGCAGCTGGAAGTTTGCTGGCAGCTGGAAGTTTGCTGGGGCCCCTTCGGCTGTGGCTCTCAACACTGGATGATGCTTTGTGACCCATTAGGATTGTTCCTCATTTTTTTCCCTCCAGTACTGGGGATTGAACAGGAGGTACTTTATCACTGCTGCATCCCCAGCACTATATATATATATTTTTTATTTTTACTTTTTAAAGAGAGAGAGAGAGAATTTTTTAAATATTTATTTTTTAGTTTTCGGCAGACACAACATCTTTGTTTGTTTGTGGTGCTGAGGATCGAACCCAGGCTGCATGCATACCAGGTTAGCGCACTACCGCTTGAGCCACATCCCCAGCCCCCCAGCACTATATTTTGAGACAAGGTTTTGCTGAATTGCCCAGGCTGTCCTTGAACTTGTGATCCTCCTGCCTGGGCCTCCAGAGTCACTAGGATTACAGGTGTGCACCCTTGAGCCTGACTACAAGTGTTCCTCTTGATACCATTTCCCCAGCAAGTTAGTGGAATAAACACATGGGAGTATCTTTGTTTAAAACATTTTGTATTTTGATTATCAGCTTGTTAAATACTTGGGAGGAAGGAAACTGAGCCCCCAGTACCCCCTAGGGGGAGGCTTCCTCCTTCCTTGGATTATGTTTTGTTTGGAGTAGCTACAGCGCTGCCTGTGTAGTAGAGCAGGAACAGTTACCCAGGCACATCAGTGTGGCGCTTATGCTGTGTGGGGTCATGAATCTTCCAGTGTGCAGCACACTTGGCTATGTTTACAACTTAAATGAACACAGTTATATTTTTATGCAAATTAGCACATTCCTATACAGTTAAAACCTGTTGGAAAGAGGCTTGGCTTTACACCTTACAACTTTTTTCTTCAGTTTGGCTTCAATGAGTTCCACCCAGGAAGCCACCCCTAGGGCTCCCAGCTGAGCCTGAGGAAGGCCATCCCCAGAGCTGGGCAGCTAGGGGCATGGGGTATGACTAAGGAACTGAGCTTTCAACCTGTAGGCTACCCAATCGATTTAAAGACATAACCTTTAGGACTGGAGGTTGGAGGTTCCCTGAGTCCTGAGAAGTGGAGGCAATGCAGCAACCTCAGTTCAGGCAGCTTGATTATTTGAACCAATATGGGAGGGAAATTAAGGAGAAGGAAGCAGCAGAGATTGAGTGGGAGCAGAAACAGCTGGGGAGGGTGAGGATTCTTGAGCTGGCCAGCCTGTCCTGGGGTGTTCTGGGAGGCCCTGGGAGCACTAGGCTTGCCCTGCTCAGGCCTACCTGAGACGTGAGGGTGGCTGAGCATGTCTGTGTGGCTCAGAATGAAGGGGCTGAGTGCAGCTCATGAAGAAATTGGAACAGCCTCCTCTTGTGTCAGTTTCTCCCTAACTCTTTGGAGAAACACACACACACACACACACACACACACACACAAACAATCAACAAAAAAAACCTTTAAAATTTTCAAGTTTAATTAGAATTTTAAACTGTGGCCCTGTAAAACGTTGATGTAACTATTGACATCGTGGTTGATGGAGCTTCTTGGATGACGTTTACATTCTGGTCATTTCTATAGAGGTGACCCCCAAGCTCCGTGGAACCTCTTGGCCATGCCCCTTCCCTGGTGCTGGGGATTGAACCCAGGGCCTTATGCATGCAAGGCAAGCACTCTACCAACTGATTTATGTCCCCAGCCTTTAGGACTGGTCCTTCAAGCCTAAAGTTGACCAGAAGCACAACTGAGTTTTTCTCTTGGGGACTTCAGCAGCACAGCACATTGGGAGTATTTCTGGTATGGTCTAGCTCACAGGAGAGAAAAGGGGTCCCTCTGAGGGCAGGGGATGTGGCTCAGTAGTAGAGCACTTACCTGGCTTGCATTAGGACCTGGGTTCAATCCCTAGCATTGCCAAAACCAAAAACCAAAATGTTAAAAATCAAAGGCGCTGGGTTCGATCCTCAGCACCACATAAAAATAAAATAAAGATGTTGTGTCCACCGAAAACTGAAAAATAAATATTAAAAAATTCTCTCTCTCTCTCTCTCTCTCTCTTTAAAAAAAAAAAAGAAAAAGAAAAAGAAAAATCAATGGTCAGTGGGGGCTGGGGGGCTGGGGTTGTGGCTC
Organism: Marmota marmota marmota; assembly: GCF_001458135.2. Taxonomy (NCBI): domain Eukaryota; kingdom Metazoa; phylum Chordata; class Mammalia; order Rodentia; family Sciuridae; genus Marmota; species Marmota marmota. The sequence goes on from NW_026000102.1 coordinate 2,263,089, forward strand.
AGAGTTAGAGCGCTTGCCTAACATGTGTGAGCACTGGATTTGACCCTCAGCACCACATAAATATAAAACAAAGATATTGTGTCTGCCTATAACTAAAAAATAAATATTTTTTTAAAAAGTCAGTGGCATGGGGCTGGGGCTTAGCGGTAGAGTGCTTGCCTCGCACATGTGAGGCACTGGGTTTGATCCTCAGCACTACACAAAAATAAACAAAATAAAGGTATTGTGTCCATTTACAACTAAACAAAACATTAAAAAAAAAAAATCAATGGATTTGTCCTGTGGGTGTGGTGGTACACACCTGTAATCCCAGTGAGGTAGCTTTGTGAATTCAAGGCCTGGGCAGTTTAACAAGACCCTGTCTCAAAATAAAATTTAAAAATACTGGGGTAACTCAGGGGTAGAGTGCCCCTGGGCTCAATCCCCAGTATCCCCTCCCAAAAAAAGGTAGTCCTTCTTCCAGCTCACAGCATGGTCTTCCGATGCCGTTGGTCAGGAAACTTCCTGCCAGAGTCACAGCCCTGGAGAAGATCGGTTTGGGTTGGGAGACCTCTTATGCAGAAGCAAGCTGAGAACTCCCGCCCTTACATTCACTTATAAATAGACCAGGGCTCAGGACTCTGCATTACCCACCCCCTGGAACCTGCCAGAGGTCGACTGTCCTGAGTCAGGCTGAATTAGAGGAAGATCTGTAGCCGGATTCTGTAGGCGTGCTGGTTCCTGACTTCAGGTCTCAGGCTCCAACTTGGCCAGGATTCAGGGCTCCAGCTGTTCTCTGGGAAGAAAAGAGAATCTCTTTTTAAATGAAGCCCAGCCATGCCTTTATGCCTTCTGTCCTGTTCCCCTACTGTGCAGAGAATAAATCTCTACTTCTCTTGGTGAGAACTGTAGAGCCCAAGGTCATAACCCTGGATCCTGAGTGTTCTGTGCAGCCCAGGAAACTTCCTCAGCTCAACAGTCTCTTCCCGCTGGCATTATTCTCCACTGACCTGCAAGGGGCTGAAGAGCCAGGTGCTCCCCCATCTGTACAAAGGTAGATTTCACCCAATTCGTGACTGGAAGAGAGAGGAGTTCTGGGGAACTTTTTCTACTTGTTGGATCAGAATCACAAGGATAAATGTTTATTTATTTATTTTCAGTACTGGGAATTAAATCCAGGACCTTGAGCAAGCTAACTAGACAAGTATTCTACCACTGAGCTAATCTCTAGCCCATAGGATTAATGTTTTCAAGAATTAAACAGGTATTTTACATCAGTCCAGTTATATGAACATTATGTATACAGCTATAGGCTCCTCTATTTCCTCAATGTTTTGATTCTCAGGTGTCAAATACAAATTATAGGAGGAGACAGGCACATTGGCACACACCTGTAGTCCCAGCTACTCAGGAGGCTGAGGTAAGAAGATCCTGTAACCCCAGGAATTTGAGGCCAGCCTGGAAAACAGTGAGATCCTGCCTCAAAAATAAGTAAACAGCTAGACACAATGGTGCACGCCTGTAATCTCAGAGACTTGGGAGGCTGAGACAGGAGGATCATGAGTCAAAGCCAGCCTCAGCAACAGTGAGGCACTAAGCAGCTCAGTGAGACCCTGTCTCTAAATAAAATACAAAATAGGGTTGGGGATGTCACTCAGTGGCTGAGTGCCCTTGAGTTCAATCCCTGGTACCCCCCCCCCAAAAAAAAAATAAATTGGGATTGGTGGCACATGCCTATAAACCCAGTGATTTGGGAGGTTGAGGCAGGTGGATTGCAAGTTTGAGGCCAGTCTTGGCAATTTAGTGAGGCCCTAAGCAACTTAGGATGGCCCTGTCTCAAAGTAAAAATGAAAAAGGGCTGGGGATATGGTTCAGTGCTAAAGCACCTCTGAGTTCAATCCCTCAGTACCTAAATAAATATGAAAAGGGTTGGGGATGTAGTTCAGTGGTAGAGTGCTTACCTAGCGTATGTGAGGCCCTGGGTTCTATCTCCAGCTCCTCATCCTCCAAATAAAAGTAAATAAATACATAAATAAAGTTTAAAATATAAAAATAAGAATTGCAGGAGGCCATTGTTTTGGACTAGACTTATGCACCAAACCCTAACAGACCAGGCTGAAAAATAAAAAATGGCACTGGATGAGATGATACACACTTACAATCCTAGCTACTCTGGAGGCCAAGGCAGGTGGATCACAAGTTGAAGGCCAGCCTAGGCTATATAGCAAGACCCTGTCTCAAAATAAAGAAAGGTAGTTTGGTGATACAGTAGTAGCTTAACATATGTGAGGCACTGGGTTGAGTCTAGTACCACAAAAAAAATTAAAAATAAAAATGGAAGAAGAACAAATGGAGCCACTATGCTAAACTAAAGTTTGACGATACAATAAACTGAAAATAAATGTTAATCTGACTTTCTGATAGGTCTGGATTAGAGAGATAACAGCCAGATCCCCAACAGGCCAGCTTCAATGGGATGATCATGAAGTTCTCTCTACCTTATTCTTTTCATTAAAAAAAGCAACTTGGCCTTTCCACAAATCCCTGTCCTTGAGGTTCAGCTTGCCTTTTTACTGGCACGACAGTTGCAATGCCAAGGATTGAATCCAGGGTTCCCTGTAACCTAGACAGTCACTCTGCTTTGGATCTATACTCCCAGGCCCTTTATTTAAAAGCAGCATGCTTCTGATATAACCCCTCCACTTAAATGTAAAAATACAGTAATCAGAACTGGTTGGCATCTTCCTGAACAAGACTTAATAGGGGCCAGTATGCTTCACTTCATCCAGAGGTTTTCTCAAGCATCTTCAAAGATGCTGAAGTACCCATTCACAATGAGCATGGGAACCAGAAGGAGAATAGAAATACTTTCTCTGAAATCATCTCTTCATCAGAACTTATTCCTTTTGTTTCCTACATCTTGTGTTTTCCCATCACTTCCAGTGTGTATGAGCAAGACACGATGGTATCATACATCCCCCCTGCAGCTTTAAGAAGAAGCAGAAGCAAGTAGTACTTCCAGCCAGGCCCCTGAGCACCATCACTTATCTGCCTGACAGCCCAAAGCCAGCATTATATATAACTCTAGCAAGACTAATCCCTTTCATTGCTCCACCATTGGATTGGTCATGGTCATGACCAACACTTATATCCCTGAATTAGCTTTTACTCAGATGGCTTATGGAGCTAGTTCCTATCTTTCTTGGGAGGAGTAAGATGAGGTTTTGCTCTGCCAAGGTAGTCCAACTAAACCATACTACCTTAATTTAGCTAATAGTGCAACTCCTATTGTGTTTTCATGGTTTGCCATCCTTATTTCTGAAAGACTCAGTGAAGCCATAGTCTTAGGAATAATAGGTTTGGGGATAGCATTACATGTTGAACTTTTTCTCTTGCCACATTATCCCAACTGGTTCAAGGCTCTAAGAATAGTTGTCACTTTAGTGGCTTTTTTTTTTTTTCATTTGTAGTCACATAACTACTTGAAGATATTTATCCAGAGAAAGGATCCAAGAGACCTGGTCAAGTAGAATAAATATAAAACTATTTTGTAAAGTTGCATTTTGGCATGACCTTCTATCTCTGTTTGGCTTTTTTCCCCCTTCACTAGCAGTGATAGTTCTTTATATGTTGTTTTTCATTTCTAAAAAATTATTTCATAGTAATTGCTTGAGAAAGAACAGGAAAATTCTTAACAGGTCTTTGTCACGCCATTTTAGGTTGGTTTACATTCAGTCTTTTTATGAATGATATGTCATCCACTTAAACATTTCAATGTTTGATCTTGAAAAATGTAAAATAAAAAAGCAAGACCCTGGGTTTGATCCTCAGTACCACATAAAAAAAATAAATAAATAAAATAAAGTTATTTAAAAAAAAAAAAAGGGCAACTTAAAGCAATCTGGTATTGACCAATCAGTTGGTTTTCCATTATTTTCTTCCTGTCCCCACCTTATAAAGAAAGTTAAATGAAATGACAACCTGCTTTTTGGTCTTGTTATTGCTTCCTTCAGCTCTTCTTAATCCATCAGAATTCTTATTATGTTTTGTGGAATGAAGTGTCATCCAGTTCTAGATTCAGAAGTAAAGCCAGGTATGGGCCGGGCATGGTAGCACACACATGTAATCCCAGCGACTCGGAGGCTGAGGTAGGAGGATTGCAGGTTTAAAGCCAGCCTCAGCAATTTAGCAAGGCCCTAAGCAGCATAGTGAGACCCTGTCTCAAAATAAAAAATAAAAAGGGCTGGGATGTGACTCAGTGGTTAAGTACCCTTAAGGTTCAATCACTGGTATGCCCAAAAAAAAAAAAAAAAAAATCCAGGCATGATGGCACATACCCACAACTCCAGTGTCTCTGGAGCCTGAAGCAAGAGGATTGCAAGTTTGAGGCCATAAGCAATTTGGCAAGACACTGTCACAAAATAAAAATAAGAACGGGCTAGGGATATAGCTCAGTAGTAATGTGCTCACTGGGTTAAATCCCCAGTACCAAAAAAATAAAAAAAGGAGAAGAAAAGAAAAAGACGTTTAAGTCCTTTAAACAAAATTGTAATTTTGCCCTTTGGCGGAGGTGAGGACATCCCATGGCTGGGAGAGTTTCCTTTGGTTCATTAAATCTTCTCATTCAGGGCTGGGGGTATAGCTCAGCGGCTGAGTACTTGCCTAGCATATTTAAGGCCCTGAGTCTGGGGGAGGAAAAAAAATCTACTTATCTGCCTGGGCTTGGTGGCACACGCCTGTAATCCTAGGAAGCCCTAGGCCAAGACAACAAAATTGCAAGTTCAAGGCCAGCCTCAGCAACTTAGTGAGACCCTGACTCAAAATAAAAAGGGCTGGGTAGCTCAGTGCCCCTGGGTTCAATCACAGATATCAAAACCAAACAAACAAACAAAAAACCCCAGCTATAGTGGGAACATGGTGGTGAGTTGGGAACTGGCTGCCTGTCCTTGCAGTGGGCCAAATGAAAGAGCCCTTCTCACTTCCTGCCCAGCCTGCAGGTCCTGGGGAAACTGTTTCCAAGTAAGTTCTTTTCCTACCTGTCTTGGAGGTGAAGCACCTGCCGATGGCCTTCAGGGCTTGCTTAGCTCCCTGGGGCCCTGGGGCAGTAAGGACAGCTGGGCATGGCTCCTGCACTCTGGTCCTATTGGTAGCAGGATTGAACCCAGGGGTACTTAACCACTGAGCCACATCCCCAGCCACCCTTACACCAGTGCCTTTTTTTTTGAGACAGGGTCAAGCGAAGTTTCTTGCTAAAGTCTGGTTTTGAACCTCTTACCTCAACCTCCTGAGTCACTGGAATTATAGCCATGTGCCACCACACGTGGCTCCTATGGGACTGTTTTGAATCAGGTCAGATGAATTTGATTTAAATGTTGCCAGAACCATCACCAAAGAACCTTCTTCAGGGTGCTGCACCCGGAACAGAATGAGCAGTTTTGCTGGGAAGGAGGCAGGAGGGCGGCTCTGAGGTAGGAATGTGCAGAGGGTAAATGTCAGCAATTCCAGAATCATTCCCATGCCAGAGACCTGTGGCCAGAGAGAATGGCTCCCCTCTATGTGGATTCACAGCTGCTTGCCAAGGGAGGAGGCCTGGCTGTGGCTAACATGGGGCAGTGGGAAGGGGACGCTTGTCAAGCTAGGGGCCTTCAGAGAGGCATGCCCCTCTCTGCTGCCTGATGTGGTTTCCATTTCCAAGTGGCCTTTTGATTTTTTTTTCCAACTTTTAACTTTGCTTCCAAGGTTGAGGGAAAGTCACAGTACAGTGGACACCCACATACCCATTGCTACATTTGCCAAATGTAGCGTTTTGCTGTATTTGCTTGCGTATGTGGCCCCTGTCTCCCCCGCCCCCTACCCCAAATACACACACACACCTTTTTTTCTAGATCATTTGAGAGTAAGTTGCAAGCATGGAGACAATTAATCCTTGAATATCTCATCCTGTGTCTCTTAAGAACCAGGATATTTTTCAACATAACCACAGTATAATCATCATATTCAACCCAAATAACATTGATGCAGTTATCTCATCTCAGATACTTCCCATTACATTTCCGCCACTGCCCATTAATGTCCTTTCAGGCATCCCTCCACCACTCTGGATGCCATGAGGACCTGTTGCTGACTGTGGTTGCTATTCTGCCTTGTCTTACTTTCTTATTGACCTCTGGTTGGCAGCAGGTTGGAGTCTGGCTTGCTTGCTTGTCTTCCTTCCTGCCTGCCTGCCTTCTTCTGTAAGGTGGGTTTTCATTTTATTTTGTTCAAATGGATAATGCTTCTATCAACTACTGATCTAGAAGGGGCTGAGAGGATGGAGGCAAAGCATGGACTCAGATCCAGGCCCAGCCACCCATTAGCCTCAAGGCCTTGGACAAGTTACTTACCCTCTCTGAACCTCAGTTGTCTCATCTAAAATGTGACTAATTCCTGCCTTGCAGGCTTGGGAGGTCTAGAACAAGACAAGTATGAATGTGATGATTCCATGCCTGGCACTGAGAAAATGCTGCAGCAACAATAATTATTGTTCTGCAACATCCTCTGGCTTCACACAGCAGGAAGGAGCTTTGGATCACGTTGGAATTTGGGTTGGCAACCTCAGGACAGATTCCTAATCCCAAACTCACTCATGAGATTGGTGCACCCTGCAATCTCCCTAACTCAGCCAAGCTGTCATCAGGAGGCCTGTTTTGCTTGTGCTCTGCCCATGGAGCAGAGTTCCAGAACACTGAGCAGTCTCTGCACTGAGGAAGAAGCAGTGTGGAGTTTGTTAATTAAGGTCGTTGCTCCTGAGGCCTGAGAGGTTTGTCTGGGATGTTGTTGCAGTTTAATTACTGAGAACGAAAAGGGTGGAAATTCTCTCTGGTGCCCCCTTTTTTATGTTGTTGGAGAACCTCAGATGCCACCTGGGGCTTCAAGTCAGCCCTCAGCCCTGTCTCCCTCTTGCGGACCTTGAGTGCATTTTACCTGCTTATATACTGGAGAGTAATAGAGCAGAGTGTTGAGAGCTGCATGACCTGGATTCACATCTTTCTCCAGTCTGGACAAGCTGGCTTATCATGGCTGTTGTCACTTCTCTGCCCAGGTCCTCATTGTGAGACCTAAAAGGCACATTTCTGGTGAAGACTGAACAGTTCATTTATTTGAGAGGTTGGAAGAGTGCATGGCAGACAGGAAGCCAGAGTACCTGTGAGCTGCTTCGTACAGCAGGCTTCTCTAGCGGTGGCGATTTTGCTTCCCAGGAGACCTGAGGCAATGTCAGAAGGAGATTCTGATTCCTGCAGCTGGATGGAGGTGCCCTCAGTGTTTAGGGGGTGAATCCAGGGGTGTTACTAATCCTTCCAGAATGCTCAGGAAAGCCCTGCAACAAGGAACAGATCAGTCCAAAATGTCTACAGGGTGGGGCAGGGTGGTACACACCTGTAATCCTAGCAGCTTAGAAGGCTGAGACAGGAGGATTACAAATTCAAGGTCACCTCGGAAATTTAAAATTTAGCAAGTCTAAGTAACTTCCTGAGATCCTGTCTCAAAATACAAAATAAAAAGGGCTGGGGATGTGGATCAGTGGCAAATTGCTCCTGGGTTAAATCCCCAGTACCCCAAAAAATAACTAACTAAAAATAAAATGCCCATGAGGCTGAGGTTTCAGGAACACTGATATGTGACCAGGGCAGTCTCCATCTTTTGAGCCAGATGGGGACTGATGGTACACATGGAGGGAAGACATGGAGGGAAGAGGGGATTTTAGGCCTTTTTGGGGGGTGGGGGGCAGCTGGGAATTAAACTCAGGGGCACTTGACTACTGAACCACATCCACAGCTCTATTTTGTATTTTATTTAGAGACAGGGTCTTACTGAGTTGCTAAGTGCTTTATCATTGCTGAGGCTGGCTTTGAACTTACAGATCCTCCTGTCTCAGCCTCCCAAGCCACTGGGATCTTAGGCATGTGCCACCACACCCAGTGGATTTTAAACCTTTAAAAAAAAAATTTATTTATTTATTTAATTTTTAGTTATAGGTGGACACAATATCTTTATTTTATTTGTATGTGGTGCTGGGGATCGAACCCAGTACCTCACTCATGGTAGGCAAGCGCTCTACCTCTGAGCCACAGCCCCAACCCGATTTTAAGCCTTTTAATTCCCCACCCTCCACAGCACTAGGAAGGAACCCAGGGCCTTGCACATGCTAGGTAAGCACTTAGGACACTTAAGCACTGAGCCACATCCCTGGCTCTTTTAAATTTTTTACTTTATTTTGAGACAGGGTCTTGCTAAGTTGCTTAGGGTCTTGCTTATTTGCTGAGGCTTTCTTTGAACTCAGGATCCTCCCGCTTCAGCCTCCAGAGTTGCTGGGATTACAGGTGTGCACCACCACACCCCACTGAACTCCTAACTGTTTTTATCTCCTATTGTCTTCTTTTTTTTAATATTTATTTTTTAGTTATAGTTGGATACAATATCTTTAATTATCTATTTTTATGTGGTGCTGAGGATTGAACCCAGGGCCTTGCTCGTGCTAGGTGAGTGCTCTACCGCTAAGCCACAACCCCAGCCCCATCCTGTTGTCTTCTTAACATTAATAATAGTAACTGGTATTTATTGAGCACTTGCTGGGTACCAGGCACTGTGCCAAGTACTTTTTATGTTATTTACTTTCTGCAACCTTCCTTGAGGCAGGTGCCATTATCTCCCACACACAGAGATGGGGAAAGGAAGGCTAAGAGGTGGGAGAGGTTCTAAGACATCTAACCCAGCTCCTCATCCTCTCACGAGGCCCACGCTACTTGTGTCTCCCTCCTCTTGGTTGGTCAGAATGGCGACCTTCAGCAAACTGGAGATTCTCTGCACGCCCAACCTCCCACCCCCACAGTATGTTGAAGCCTGTGGTCTGCCTGCACCACGTGCCCCAGCCTGGATGCTGTGCTTCCTCTACCACTGCTCCTCATCCGAGATCCTGACAGCTTTGCCTGCATTCCTGTCCCTGTGGCCTCTCTGTTTCAGCAGTCAGGGTGGCCTCCCCAGCCAGGTCAGACCAGGTCAGACCTGGGAGGCTGTTCCAGGCTCCCAGCAGCTGCCCTGTTCACATAGGCCAACGTCAGGTTCTCACAAAGGCCTCCATGGCCCCGATGATCAGCTCTCTGTTTCCTCTCCTGCTTTGGCTGCTTCTCTCCAGCCACCCCATAGGCCCCCACCACAGGGCTCCCTCCCCACCTTTCACCCGCCCTGACAGCCCCACCAGCTCAGTCTGTGTGGCAGCTCCAGTTGCCGCCTTCTTTGACTATTACTTGCTCATTGCTTATATTTGTTTTATTGTCTGTTTTCCCCCTTTCACTAGGCTGTATGTAGAACTAGTTTTGACTAGTTTTTTTCCACTTCTGTGTTCTAGAAAGTATATGGTAGGTACTCAGTAAATCGATGAAATGGATGAACACAATTCCCAAAGCCTATGCAGTTGGCATCAGGCCAGGATGGTGTCTCATATGCAAAAAACAGCCTGCCGCAGGGCCCCTCCCTGTTGGCTGGTGGTCATTTGTGGAGCCCCAAACTAGCCTGGCATGAAAGCACTTTCGCTCCTCGGTGTGTAGGGTTCCTCCCTGCATGTCTGGTGGTTTATGCACTGTTTTGTGGTTTTCTTTTTTTGGTGCTGGAAATCAAGCCTAAGGCCTCCTGCATGCTAGGCCAGCACTTTACCACCAGCCCCAGCCCACCTGAAATTTTGATTGATGCAACTGGAAGGATGCTACAGTTGGGCTTCTGGTGGTCTGCACTGCAGATTCCATCAACTATAGATGGAAGGAAATATTTGGGAGTTAGCGTGGCTCACACACCAGTTCTAGATGTTCCTACGGAGAGGAGCTTTGGGCAGCCCATCTCTATTTTAATTTCTGAAGGATGACTGGAAGTGAGGACTGCAGACTGGTGGCAGATGAGCAGCAGTGAGTAGGACCTGTCGTTCTCCCCCTAGTGGGCTCTGCTGTGTTGCCTTCTTCCTCCTCATGTCCCCTTGCCCAGGGCCACCACCCTCGCCCTGGGAGAAGCCTGTGAGTGGGCACCCCTTGGATCCTGGATAGGCTGATCTCTGCCTTCCCATTTCTGGGTTGATAAATTTGCCTGGAGCAATTCTTAGAGCACATTCTTATCTTAGGTGGCCCCCCTCCAGTACAGAGTGTGTGTATGTGTGTGTGTGTGTGTGTGTTTAAGAGGAGAGAAAAATAAAGTGGCAGGGAGTATTTAGATCTGCAGGCCCTAGGCCCAGCTATGAGCACTTTGCTGTTGGGTCAGCTCAGGCCTGTTGCTGGCCCTCCCTCTTCTGTCTGGGCATTGTCTATGCCTCTTCCTGCCCTCCTTTCCTCTGCCCCTTGCCCTTCTCTTCCTTTCTGATATGTCTCCTCCCATCAACATCTTCAGCCTTCCCTCTCTCTTTCTTTTGTTTGAGGTTATGAGGTAGTAACCTTGAGAAGCCCCTCTGTCACTGTCAGCTGACCCAACCTGGAGGAGGCAAAACTGAGATGGAGCATCTACTCAGCCTAGGATGCTGAGAGCCATTACAGACAAGGCTCTGGCTAGTCCCCATGAACTGTGAGTGCATGACCATGCAAGAGAGTTGCCAGGCAGGCACAAGGATAGGTAAAACTGTGCCCCTGCCCTGCCCCTTAGGGATACAGAGAGAGGTTCCCAGCAAGTGCTGGGTAGGTGCTGAGTTTTGGGAGGATACCAAGAAGGGAGGGGCCCCGAGAACTGGAAGTCTGGGAAGAGAAGGATGTCTAGCCAGAGGAGGTTGGGTTCAAAGCACCACTGCCCTGGCCACCTAAGCAGTACTGGCTGTTGAGGCTGGCGGGTGGAAGCTCATTAGCAATCACTGGCTTAATGAACACTGCACTGGGGACACAGTCTGGGAGCAGTGGCCCCACGAAGGCGGGTGGTGGTGTATAGCAGAACACAGTGCCTTCAGCTGCCCACCTCTTGCAAGCCTGTCCCTCTCACCTCTGGCAGAGCTCTCACTGAGGTCCCTTCGCCCCGCCCTCTCCTTCACTTACACTCAGGATCACACGGAACCCCCCAGACCACTCTGCTCAGTCACCTCTTGATGAGGGCCTGATGTCACTGGAGAAGCTCGGCACATCACCTGGCCTTCTGTGCATCCTGCGCTACAGCTCAGGCCACTCTGTGTCCTCACTGTCCTAGTGTCTTATAGAAGGTGTCCTCCTGCTGGGAAGTCCCCTCACCAGTGCCCCCTTGACTCATGTGGCTCCTCTTCCCAAACCGTCCCCCCATCCCAGTACTGCCCAGGAAGTCTGGCATTTCCCAAATATGGTTGATTGATACCCTGAGATCCAGGCTCCAGGACCCTTTGCAGCTGCTCACTTTCCTTCAAGGACAAGTCAACGGCATCATTCTGCTTCTGAGCCCGTGTGGGCTTCGTAGTCCTGGCTCTCCAGCTTGTCGTTTGGGCTCTCACCATGGACCTGGGCAACCTGTGTGTGCAAGGCCTTTCCCCACAGTCATAGCTGCAGTCCAACAGGTCAGGTTTCCAGCAACATGCCCCAGGGCACCTTGCACTTCCCACCATGTCATTTGTCACAGAGTCTGGGGTGCATTGTCCTGGATGACTTGACTGGCATCTGTCTTACAAGTGGATCTACCTGAGTCTTTTTGGTGCCTGTCATACATTAGGTGCTCAGTAATTGCCCATTGCATATCTGTGCCCGGTGTCATCCTCTTTTCCTTACCAGCAAACTCCTGGTCAGCCTTCAGGACCCAGCTCCAGAGAGTTCTCCCTAGAGCCCTGGCGGCTAGTCCCTCCCACTGTTCTCACAGAGCTTGTCACCCCCTTGCTCTGCCACTTCCTATACTGGGTACAGTCTATGATGTGTGGTTGGTACCCTGGGATAGTTTGCCTTAACATGACATCATTTTGATTCATTATTGTGTTTTTTTTTTGGGGGGGGGTGGTACCAGGGATTGAACTCAGGGGCACTCAACTCCCGAGTCAAATCCCCAGCCCTAGCCCTATTTTGTATTTTATTTAAAGACAGGGTCTCACTGAGTTGCTTAGTGCCTCACTCTAGTTCTTTCTTTCTTTCTTTTTTTTTTTTTTTTTTGCAGAGGCTGGCTTTGAACTCATGATCCTCTTGCCTCAGCCTTCCGAACATCTGGAATTACAGGTGTGCACCATGGCACCTGGCTTTTGAGTGTGTGTGTGGGGGGGTGGTACTAGGGATTGAACACAGGGGCACTTTACCACTGAGCTACTTTTTATTCCCCAGCCCTTTTTATTTTTAATTTTGAGCCAGGGCCTAAGTTGCTTAGATTGACCTTGAACTTGCAATCCTTCTGTCTCAGCCTTCTTAGTAGCTGAGATTATTGTGTCTTATTTGTACTATTATCTCTGCATGTGTAATATGGTTTCCTTAGCCATGTAGTCATCTCTGACAGGCAGGCTGCATGGCATAGCCCCGCTTTTGTATCTCTACTCTGGAGCCTGGCACAGGGCTGTGTGTACCTACAGTGGTTTGGTAAATTCTCTTGAGTCCAGGTAGCATCTACTTAAGGTTGGGGAGCCTTTGGCAGTTTGGGAGGCATCTTGACCTCCTTTTTCATTCTGGTCCAGCTATATAATTTGCGGGGCCCGGTGTAGGGCTCCTTCCTCAAAAATAAATAAGAATTTTAAGGTGGTAACAATACAGCAGTGAACCAAGTATGGGGCCCCATTCCACTACCCAAGCTTCACGCCCACGAAGCCAGCCCTCATTGCCTGTCTCCCAGGAAGACTGTGGTCCAAATCCAATATCTCTTTTTTTTACAAATGGTGATGTGCCCAGGTGATTGGTGCCTGGACTTGGTTGCTTAGCTGGTCAGCAACAGCAGGCCTGAAACAGGACCCAGCCCCTAGAGCACATTACTATCTCCTCTGCTCTGGAGCCCCCAGCACCTCAAGCCTCAGTTTCCTTCTCTGTAAACTGGGAACAATGACCCAATTATATATTATATTATATGACAAATAGAACATCTGGATGCGGACCCCTGCACAGTTCTGTCCTTTGGGCCCCTTCTCATAAAGTTGTGAATGCCAAGTTCTTTACTCCTTGGAAGGGCCTGAGCCCTGCAGATGAGGGATTCATGACTATTATGGTAGCTGAGGAGTTACAGCCCTTCGAGAGGGAGAAGGCTCTCTTTTCATCTCTTTTTGAAGGAGAGTGGGGACTGAGTGGAAAGTTCCCCAGGGTTCCTTGGTATTTTGGTGCTTTGATATCTGGAGGAATAAAAGAGTAATTAATTGCTATAAATGGCCTATTCCCGTAGAGTTAGTCTGATGGGGGTGGCAGCATGGGAGATGGATCTTTATCCCAGAGACATCCACTCATTGGAGGGACACACACAACAGACTCAGAGGCTTGGAGCGACCCTGACTTTAGGCGAGGCTTTTGAAATACCACTTTCTCTAGAACTGCTTCTTCCTTGGCCCCCCAGGTGTCTGAGCAGCCTCCACTGCGTTTCCTGTGTGCGTGTGACATGCGACTGTGCTAGCTGAGGTTCGTATAGGTGGCTGTGGATGTTCGCTGAGCCACTGAAGACCGAGGGGGTGTTCTAGGTTCTCCTTGGTCCTGCATCATTTCTCAGAATTGTCCTCAAACCTCTCATGGCAGCATTGAGTGCTGGGGGCCACCTCCAAGCCAGGTGCTCTGGGGATGGCAGAGGCTCACCAGGCCTGTATGCCTTGGAGCAGGGGCCAAGGCTCTCTGGTCCTGTCCCTCGGTGGCCGCGCTTGTGCCAGATTAGCTGGGAGGTGAACCTGAGTGGTGAGGGGTGTGAGAGGCAGGAGAAGGCAGTGCTGTCCCACCCTGGAAGAGTTGGGTTGGGGCAGGCAGATGCGGGGCCGGGTTGGCCTCGTACACAGCCTCAGCTGTGCTTCCCGTGACTGCTAGCTGAGGTTTGCATAGGTGGCTGTGGATGTTCGCTGAGCACACGGGAGGTAGAGCACAGGGACCTGGGCCTTGCCACGGGTACTGTCTGGTGGGTGGGATGTCATCTTGTGCAGGACTTGCCCATCAGCTGTCACCGTGATTCATTCTGGTCCTTGATGACTCTAGAGTCGGTGACTAACTCAGGGAGGAGGTGTGTGGTGTGGAGCTGGCTGACCTGCTTTGGCCGGAAGTGACAGGCCTGCCCAGCCGCAGTCAGCACCCTGTCTCGAGGTGTTGGAGCAGGTTTCATGGGCTTGCCTGACACACAGGTATTTCTGGACTGTGGCGAGCCTGTGGCCATGAGCTTCCCGCCAGCGGTCCTGTTCCCTCCGCACGGGGCATGTGTCCGCTTCTGCAGCAGCAGCACTGGCCCTCCTGGCTCCTCCCTGACCCATGTTCCCTTTCCACAGGGCGGCACCTTCTTGTTTCTCCCCAGCCACAGCCTTCCCTAACACTTGAGCACCTGTTTGCCTGAAGTGAATTTCCAGAAGCAGGTAAGGACCTAAAGGAGAGGGCTCAGCATTGTGGCCCCAGGTGGTATTGGGTGGGGCTGGGTGGCCTTGGTCAGCAGGGGCTGACCCTCTGGTTACCTTGACTGCTCATCTTTCCCCTTGTCTTCACAATGCTCATTTCTTCAGCTGTGGGGCTCCTTTTTCATTTTGGGTGCTGTGGTACTGAGCGTGTGCTCTACCACTGAGCTCTACCCCAGCCTATGTGTGGCTGTTAGAGTGAATGTCGTGGTGCTGCTGATTTCTTTCAGGCCAAGCCTGTGCAGACTCTGAATTAATATTTTATATAAACTCTTTGAATCACTCAATTATATGACATTGTATTTTTCTACAAACTTTGTGAAAATGTGTGTACATTTCTAAATGCAAGCATTTAAGAACTATCATGATGTGTTTTAAAACAAACAAAACGAAAGAAATGCTGCAACCCAGAGGTCAGAGGGGCCTTGTGTACCTAAAGGACCCACCCAGTGGTCTGGTGCAGGCTGAGTTTACTTGAAATTTTCCTAGCAGATCCAGGACCCCCTGGGTATAAATGAATATTCTAATTTACATAACTGTGGGTGTTCAAACAGCATTAATTTCAGGTTTATAAATAAAAATGAGCGCAGGTGGCTCTGTTTGCATTCAGGAACTTGTGCCTGTCAAAGGGAGGCTAGCTTTCCAGGCTCCTTATTAGAATTGGTTGCATTTCCCAGCTAGAACCCCATGGCGGCTGGAGCCTCCCAGCCTCCCAGCCTCCCAGCTGCTGCACCTAACATTCTTGTCTTGTTCTCTGGGTGCCTCCTGCTATACCTCTCAATTCTTCTAAAGTAAGATCAAGAGCTTAAAAGCTGAAGATCACATGGTGGCCAGTAATAGGTGTATGCACAGGCAGGTCAGGAGTGTGGCATCATGTCCTCCCGTGTCTCCCAGAGATTGCTGTGTGGCCCGTCAGGCCAGGAGCCCCACAGAGCTGTTTGTATGAATCCCATGCTGTGGTTGGGAGCCACTTCCTACTGTCTTTTCCTGACAACCAACAAAATTCCTTCAAAAGAGAAGTGGCTCAGAACCACCCTAGTGGTGTGTGTGCATGTGTGTTCTCTGGGTGTGGGGTGAATGTACATGCTGTGTGATTGTATTTGCCCCATCAGATGTGAGTTCTCGGAGTGGCACCCACTTCTGGTATAAAGTGTAGTTTGTGATCCACAATAGGTAACCACAGGTCTCTGCCTTTCCCCATTCATTTGCATAATTGACAGCTGCCTGTTGCTTCTTTCTGTTTTCCTTTTATCTGTTCATCTCTGACTTGTATGGCCAACACTGTGCATGCATGCAATCCTAAGAAATTTTCTTAGAATTTGGAAGGGAAGTGCTGCCCCATTTTAGGTAACAGAATGTTTATAGGGATAACTGAGACCATAACTGAGAAACATCATTACTTTTTGTTCTTAGGTCTGAGGACCAGATAAACAGTATGTTTAAATTAGGTGCAGTTTGAGCTTATGTAATCTAAGTACATTTTAATGGAGACTAGTTCTTGATCTCTACAGGGAAAATAAGAATTCTCAAGTGAACTTACTCCAGTACTTGTCAGAATTGTGATGAACATTTAATAGCATGCTTACTTGGATAGGCAACAACCCCAAATGCATTACAATATGCTGTGGTGAGCTCTCCAGTGGCTGCCAAGTCTGTGTTGTTTGAGTTAATTATGGCATATTCTCTTCAATTATTAATTTTCTCACGTCAACACCTACTGCAGATTAGGCAGAATCATAGCAACCAGTCATGATGGTTCTAGAGCACTTGAACTAGAGCACAAAGGGCGGGAACATGTGAGCTGGGTCACATTCTGCCCCAGATCCAGCCCTGGGCTTTCTACCCTGTCAGGTGGCAGGGCAGAATCAGCTCAAAGCAGAGCTTGAAAAACACTAGATGACCAGAGTTTGTAGAAATGACAGTTCGGGAGTTTTCCCAAAGTAAGAAGAGTCAGTTTAAGAAACTGTCTTGAGCCGGGTGTGGCATAGTCTTAGAGCACACCTCTAAACCCAGCTATTTGGTAGTCTGAGGCAGGAGGATCACAAGTTCAAGGCCAGCCTCAGCAACTTAGTGAGACCCTGTCTCAAAATAAAATTTTTTAAAAGGGGGAAGGCTCAGATGTAGATCAGAGGTAGAACATTTGCCTAGCATGTCTTCAATCCCCAGAACTGCAAAAAATTTTTTAAATAAACACCAACGCCAGGGAAGCATGTGGAAGTAGGAATAACCTGGCTGCACAGACCCATGCACACCCCGATGGCACCTCTGGCCCCTGGATGGGCAATCAGTGTGAGACGTCCCTGGGGTCAGTGAGTCTACAACAGCAAAAAGGACAGGATGACACCAATCTATACAGTGGTGGAGGGTAGGATTGTCAGAGCAAAGGTCTCTAATATGGGCCCCCAGTAAAATGATCGTATAACGCAGAACAGATGTTCCTCCAGTAAGCACCCGCTGAGCTCCAGAACTCTTGGGATCCTGAGGTTGTGGCAGCACAAACCAGCCATTTCTGGCTAGGCCTTACTGAATGATAGATCTTCTCTTGGGACCCAGGACTGGGATGGGTTTTTGTTTTTATTTGTATGTGTGTGTGTATGTTTTCTTTTCCTTTCTTTCTTTCTTTCTTTTTCCTTTCTTTCTTCTTTCTTTCTTTCTTTCTTTCTTTCTTTCTTTCTTTCTTTCTTTCTTTCTTTCTTTCTTTCTTTCTTTTGTAGTACTGGTGATTGAATGCAAGGGTGCTCTACCACTGAGTTATATCCTCAGCCCTTTTTATTAATTTTTAATTTTATTTTTGGTACTGGGGTACCAAAAGACCCAACCCAAGTTTGCTCTACCACTGAGCTATATCCCCAGCACTTTTTCCTCCTTATTTTGATACAGGGTCTTGCTAAGTTGCTGAGCTGGCCTCGAACTTTCGATTCTTCTGCCTCACTCAGCTGCTAGAGTGTGGTTTGTGAAAGTGGGTTTGAAATAAAGTCAGCTTCAGCAGGGGTGAAAGCTTCCTGCTTTGGCTATGGAAGGAGGTCCACAGAACCTGGGAGCCTGCTGGGTATCCAGGAGGAGCTGCATCCCTGGTGCGCTCGTATATGGCGACACCCAGTGGCTGGTCCCTTGCATCATGTCTTTTTACAAAGGAGAATAAACTAAAACCTAGCCTTTGAGCACAGGACAGAATTGGAAGGTTTTCACTCCTAGGAGTTCTGCCTCCCAGTTTGAAGGCTTTGTGGAGCATTTCAGATGCCCTCTGTAGAACACCATAGCTCAGGAAACACAGAGTCCTTTGGAAATGTGTCTTTAGAAGAGCTACATTGTTTATGAAGACTGGCTTAGTACTTAGTTGTTTTTTTTTGTTTTGTTTTTTGTTTTTTTTTGCAGGGGTTAGTCCTGGGGATTGAACGTGGTACATTTAACCACTAAGCCACATCTCCAGCCCTTTTTATGTTTTATTTTGAGACAGGGTCTTTCTAAGTTACTTAGGGCCTTGCTAAATTGCTGAGGCTGGCTTTGAACTTGCAATCAATGCTCCTGCCTCAGCCTTTGAGCCACTGGGATTATAGGTGTTGGCCACCACTCACAGCCACCTTAGGCACTCTTAACACAATGATATTTGGCCCTAAATCAATGTGGATGTCATAGGGAGTGGGAAGCTTAGACACCACAGGCTGTCTCCTTATTCCATTCATTCAACCAGGCAGCATTTATTAAGTGCCTGCCAGCTGAGGACATTTGAATGAAGTAGACACAGCCCTGGCCTTCCACAGGGCAAAGGAGAGATAGTAAGCAGGAATGCCAGCAGGACTCTTTGAGAAAATCAGGACAGACAGGGCTACATATCTGGGAGGAACTGGGGAAGGGGGACAGAGCCGGCTTGCATTTTGCCGTCAGATGCTTCCCTGGAAAGACATTTCTAAACTGCAATGAAGGGTGATCAGAAGCCAGTTCCAGGCCAAGGGGACACCCTGTACAAAGACTGGCCCAGGAGGATGGGAGAGGTAAGCTGGAGCAGGCTAGGGCTGACCATGCCAGGCCTGTTACGTGTATCCTCAGGGTAGGTTTCGGTAGGGAGTGAAGTTATCTCTTCTGGTCTTCTGAGAAGATCCTTGCAGATACTGTGTTGGTAGAAGGGCAAGAAAGGAAATGGGGGAGGTCATGAAGAGACCAGAGCCACAACCCAGAGGGAAGCAGCAGTCGGGGGGTGGCAGGGAAATGGAAGCCACACTATCCATGCTTGAGGCCCAGGGTAGGGCTCGCTCCAAGAAGCCGTGTGGAGTCCACCCCAGGTAGTAGTGCTGCACAGGAGGTGAAGTGGAGGAAGTGAGGATGGGTTCACAGGAGGAGGGGTAGCTCAAAGGTGAGCTTCCCGCTTGGCTGTACAGACTGGCATGCACCCTGGATTTGAGGGTTCTTGAGGTGCACCATTCCTTTTCTCAGTTCTCAGTTGTTACTTGGACCCTTTCTGAGCCCAGGAAGAGTTGGAAGGCAGCAGACAGCAGAGGAAGAAAGCCTCAACTCTGAGGCTTCAGGGATAGAAAGGAAGGTTCTGGAAGGAGCTGTGCTGCATCAAGAGTTCAGCTATGACATTAGCCCCAACTGGCCAGGTTTTTAGCCTATTCTGCGGGCTTTTAGGGTGAAGGTCCTATTTGGGGGGAGTGAGCAGTTGACAAGTACCTACAGGAAGCTGCTCCTAAGTATACCTTTGGCACAGATTGCCGCCTGCCTGGGAGAGCCTGCTGGTCCAGCCAGGGCTATCGGGCCCCTGAGGGTGGATAGTGTGAGGAGTGTCCTTGTCCCTCCAGCCCAGTTCCCCCATTCTCCTAGAGCAGCTCCTTGGCAGCAGGGCTGACAAGACTCCACCCCCACCAGCTGCCGCGTTATTTCTGACTCATCCAGGAGTTACAAGTATGTAACTCAAGCCCCTCCACGCCTGCTTCCTCTCCTCCTCCTCCTGGAGGGAGGAAGCTCTGGGCTTCTCTTCTGGGGCCTTGCTGCAGGTCAGGTTCCTGAGATACCTGGACACAGCTGCTGGCCTTCACAATTGCCTGCAGGAACCACCTTTCAACAGGTGGGGTGGGTGTGTGAGGGTGGTGACAGCCGACCCCACTGGGTGCCTGTGTCCCACATGCCTGAGCCAGCCTCTCGGGAGCTGACCTCTTGAACTCAGCAGGAGCTTTTGCACAGGGAGCGGTCTCTGTGTTTGGGGACTGGGCACTGGGGCAACCTCCCACTCCATGCTGGAGTGGAGGTTTATCTCATGGTTTCTCAAGCCACAGGCCCCAACCAGCCACTTTCATTGACGTAACTTTGCACCTTGTACAAATTGCTTGCTTTAAAAGCCTGGGACACTTTGGCTTCTTGTACCATGTCCCCTGCAACTTGTTGTAGGCACCTTGCTGCAGGTTGTGTGGGAGCTAGAAGGTAAAACTGTCAGCTCTCTCCCTGGCCGTGGAAGTGGCCAGGACCCCTGCAACACCCTCCTGGAATAAACTGCTCACGGGCTGCCTGGAGCCAGTGGGTGAGGGAGAAGCTGGGAAGCTCTCCACCTCCACTGTGCTCTAAGAAACCAGACCCTATGGGAAGGGGCTACTTGGGAAAGGTGTGGGTCACCCACAGGTGACTATATCAGCATGTCTCACCCTGACCCCTGACCCTTCAATGTCTACCTGACCCCACAGGAGTCCCAAGAGCTGGGCCAGGGGGATGAACCGTGAAGGAGCACCCGGGAAGAGTCCGGAGGAGATGTACATTCAGCAGAAGGTTCGAGTGCTGCTCATGCTGAGGAAGATGGGATCAAACGTGAGTGCCTGCGGGGGCGAGCACCAGGCTTCCCAGGGAGGGAACTGGCTGCCTTGAAGCAGGGGACTGATCCCCCTCCTGGGTCACTGTGGTCTGAGGAGGAGGCAGCTGGGCCTGTAATTCAGCTCTGTGGCTAGTATAGGCCTCCCAGGCACAGAGCCCAGCATGTCCAGTTCTGAGAGTGCCACTGGGGCAGCCTCCCACTCTGTGTGTGCTTGAGCCGGGTGGACAAGGGCCTCAAGGCCCTGACCTTCTATTTTTCTTCCCTGCTGATTCCTGTGAGGCTTCTGTCCCAGGGGCATGCAAACGGCAGCTGGGCACTGAGGGGACAGCACACCTGCAGGTGCAAGGAAGTTTTTGGGAAGAAGGAGGGATTCAGAATTGCCCATTGGCCATCCATCAACTCTCTAGGCAGGGCCTACGCCTTCCCACTGGCCTATGTCAGACCAGATGCTACAGTCAGATTCAACCCAAATACCCAAGCCTGTGGGCCTCAGGGACTAAGTATTCAGGGTGGGAGGGGTTGGGCTGCTTTGGACTAGAGAGGTCAGATCTCAGTACTGGAGGCCCAGGGAGCCAAGGAGGAGCCTCCACTGGGATCAGGCGGCCCGGGAGGGGCCTTTCAGGGAGCAGGTGCTTGCTGCCCTCACTGCTGTGCTCTCACCCTGCAGCTGACAGCCAGCGAGGAGGAGTTCCTGCGCACCTACGCGGGAGTGGTCAGCAGCCAGCTCAGCCAGCTGCCACAGCACTCTATCGACCAGGGTGAGTCAGGGGCCGGGGGCCAGCCAAGTCCTTCCCAGGGCATCGAGCAGTGGTTCTTTAGAAAGATGGACTTGGGACAAACGGGGCCACAGCCCCTTCTCTTCCACAGATGGATCCTCCTACCTGGTCCCATCTTCTTCCCCCAGTAGGAGCTGAGCACCCAATAAGGCAAACGGTGGGGTTCCTTTTTAGGCCTGGAGGATGCAAGGAATGGAAGTGTATGGGAGCCCTTGTAACTGCAGGGGGTCTGCTTGCATTTCCTTAACCGTGGGCATAGGCCATGCTGTGACTGGTGTGATCCTGGCTCTAGCCAGAAGGGATGCCCAGACAATTCTCATGATCATGAATAACAGTGTTTATGGTGTTGCTGCTATTTGTTTTACTTCCAGTTAACAGGCAAGGAAACTAGGCTTAGCAGCAATGTCATTGCTCTTGGTCATATAGCCAGTTACTGGGGTGCAAACTCACAGCCCAACTAGAGCAGCCATTTACTATCTGTCCTCGCTCCTGTAACCAGTGAGGCTGCTGGGCAGCTCTGCATCCCATGGCCACTTATCAAGTACTGCCTCTCTTGGAAGGCTTGTCCTAACACTGTAGTCCAGTATTCTTTTTTTGGGGGGGGAGGGGGCAGTACTTTGCCAGTGCCTCACACATGTGAGCAAGTGCTGTACCACTGAGCCACATCCCCGGTATTCTGTACTGTACCCCAGTATTCTGACCAGCATCTCCAATTAGTCCTTTCCTGGTATTCTGTTCATGCTTCATGGGATTATTGGTCATGAAGTCTTCCAGCCTGTGGCATGTCCAGACGTGAGCAGGCTCCCAGGAGCAGAGTGCTGACGCTGTTGGCTGTGTGGTGAGGCTGCTGGGGATACAGCTGATCTGGCACCCAGGGCTGCCGCCCTGGTTCTCCTGAATGTCTTGGGCTCTGCCCTGGCATGGGAGCACGTTCTAAAGCACTGACACTGGGTGTGACCCAGAATGTGGACTCAACTCAGCAGAAACCTTCTGAGCACTCCAATGGTTCCAGTAGTTCCCTAGACACCACTTACCATGTATAACCTGCCTGGGCGTGCCTGTCCCAGAGAGCTGTGCCCTAACCACTGCCACAGCCCAGCCTGTGTGCCAGGTGCTCCGCCCTCCCAGGGTCTCATGGGAAAGACCTCCTTCCTCCAGGGCTGGTTTAGGTTTCCAGTGTGGGAGTCTCTGCTGGCCTCTGAGCCAGCTCTACCTGAAAACCTCAGGCTTTGTAGTCCCTGTGGACTCACCTTCCTCCCCACTTGATCCTGGGTCACTGAGTCAACCAGAGCTTGAGTGAGAGTGGTGGAGTGGTAAGGGCATCTTTAGTGGAAAGCTTTTTTTTTTTTTTTTTCCTTTTGTGGTGCTGGGGATGGAACCCAGAACCTTGGGCACACTAGGGAAGTGCTTTACGACTGAGCCACACCCCAGCCCTACAGGAATGCTCTTAATAGAAAATCAAGGTAAGTTGTGGGACTATAATGACAGAACCACAGAGTCCCCACCACTTAAGCTCCCTGGGCTGTTATTTTGTGTGTGGTGCTGGAGATCAAGTGAGGGCCTCGCATGCTTGCTAATACAGCTGTACTATGGAGTTGCCCAGGCTGGCCTGGAACTTGCTGTCCTCCTCACTCAGCCTCCCAAGTAAATGGGATTACAAGCATGCACCACAGCACCAGGCTTAGTTTTGTAAAACTAATTTTTGCCATTGTTCATACGTACTTTTTGCAATAAGAGGTAGTTAAAAAAATTTTTTTTTTGGCACTGGGGTTTTTTGTTTTGTTTTTTTATTTGTTTTGTTTTGTTTGGTACCAGGGATTGAATCCAGGGATGTTTTACCACTGAGCCATATCACCAGCCCTTTTTATTTTTTTATTTTGAGACAGGGTCTCATGAAGTTGCTTAGTGTCTCTGAGTCACCCAAGCTGACCTTAACCTTGTGACCCTCATGTTTCAACTTTCCTAGTTGTTGGAATTACAAACATATACCACCACAGGCAGCTCAGTCTTTTTATTTTTTTATTTTGAGACTGTCTCACTAAGTTGCTGAGGGTCTTGCTAAGTTGAAGAGTCTGGCCTCAAACTTGCAATCCTCCTGCCTCAGCCTCCTTAGTTGCTGGTGCCACTACACCTCGCTCAGTCCTTTTTTATTTTTGAGACAGAATCTAGTTAAGTTGCTGAGACTGGCCTTAAATTTATAATCCTCTTACCTCAGACTCTTGGGTTGTTGGGTTTACAGGCATGTGCTGACATTCACAGAATTTTTTTTTTCTTCTGATGCTGGGGATCAAGCCCAGGACCTTATATGTGCTAGCTGTGGACTTTTACCACTAAACCATAGCCCCTGGCCTTAAAAATATATTTAAAAAAAAATCTTTTTTTAAATTTTTGTGCTAGGGATTGAATCCAGGGGGTACTTAACCAGTGAGCTACATCATCAATCCTTTTTATTTTTTATTTTGAGACAAGTTGCTGAGGGCCTCGCTGAGTTGCTGAGTCTGACCTTGAATTTGTAATCCTCTTGCCTTACCCTCTTGAGTCACTGGGATTATAGGCATGTGCCATGTGCTCATCATTTTTTTCCCTGGTGTTGGGGGTCAAACTCAGGACTTCATGCATGCTAGACAAATGCTTTACCACTAAATCATACCTCCAGGCCTTAAAAATATTTTTTAAATATTTTTTAAAATATATTTTTAAGGGGGGCTGGGATTGTAGCTCAGTGGTAGAGCACTTGCCTATAATGTGTGAGGCCCTGGGTTCAATCTTCAGCACCACATAAAATAAATAAACAAAATAAAGCATTGTGTTCATCTACAACTAAAAAAATTTTTTTTAAATATATATATATATATATATATTTTTTAGGGGTCTGGGGTTGTGGCTCAGTGGTAAAGTGCTCGCCTAGCATACACGATGCCCTGGGTTTGATCCTCAGAACCACATAAATATAAAATAAAGATATTGTGTCCACTAAAACTTGAGAATAAATATTTAAAAAAATTTTTTTAAATATTTTAATATCTTTTAAAACATATTTTCAATAGGGTTGAGGTTGTGGCTCAGAGGTAGAATGCTTGCCTTGCATGTGTGAGGCACTGGGTTTGATCCTCAGCACCATAAAAATAAAATAAAGATATTACATCCACCTATAACTAAAAAATAAATATTTACCAAAAATATTTTTAATAGAATTCTTTATCTCATATAACTGAACCAAGAGTTGAGAGTAAAAGGAGTTCCGCTGAGTTGTGTAAGAAGGTTGTGTTGACCTCACCTCGCTGTTGCCTGGGCCCCCAAACTGCTGAGCAGCCAGGATTTACTAGACTGTTGGGTGGTCAGCTATGCCAGCACTGGAATCTGGGCCCTGCTGGGTGTGTGGCATCCAAATACACTTCCCTTTCTGGAGCAAGGGGCTCTAGGAGCCAAACCTTGAGCCAAGGAACACTCAGAAAGAATCACTGAGAAGAGGGTGGATGACATGATTCTCTGCTGCTGGGGTACCCTGAAGCCTGCCCCTTCCCTCCTGGGAAGGAAGGTCCCCTCTGACCTGGCTGTGGAGGCCTGAAGCACATGCTGCTGCAGGAGTCCCAGAGAATTACATGGCTGAATTAAAGGGAGGGGTAGCTGTGCCAGAAGAAGTTTCACAAACCTGTTATTTTGTATGTGTGCCTAAAGACACCACAAATACACAACAACAGAGTCTCAGTCTCATCTCTCGTACTGTGCAGGTCTAAGCCAGAAGTCTGCATTTGTGCCCATACTACGGGGCCAAATTGATCTCTGCTAAAATTCTAACCTGCCACTTTCTCCATTGGCAGAGCCGATCTCAACTGATAGCAGAGTATCCTGCTTTCAGAGGCTCAGGCCCTGCCCTGTGGCCAAAGCCTGAATTGGTGCCACCAGGACACTGGGTAGGACTAGGGACACAATGGGCAGAGCCCCAAAGGCTTGGAGCCTTGAGGTGAGAAGCCTGGCTTGAGCTCCTCCTGCCCACTAGGTGGTGCTGTCTCTCAGCAGATGGCAAGCTGCTCCACCCTAGACTTAGATGAGATCTCGGGCTCCCTGAGCCTCTCCTAGGTTTCCTCTCGGCGCCCACAGGACAGCACTCAGCATTGTCTCTGTGGGTCCAGACACAACCTTTAGGCCACACTTACCTACCTTCCAGGGCTGGAGGGATCTAGTACCTGAGCATCCCATCGCAGTCCAGCCACGTTTGCTGAAGATGGACGGCTGCTAGAGACCCTGGGACATAGGCCTATACCTTAAGGCCTGACCAGGTGGTTCTAGTAGAGGGCCCAGTGGCCTCCCAGTACTGAATGGTCAATCTCCAGGTCCTAAGCTCCTGGCCTCTGCCTCTCCCTTTCCTCCATGACCCCCTTTTTTCCTTTCTCTGCCCATTGCTCTCTTCTCCCTCTGTGCTGTCCTCCAGCTTCTGCCCTCTGTCCTATTTTCTCTGCCTCACACAGTTTCCCTGGGTGATCACATATGTCCCTGTGCCTTCAACAGACAGCTCAGGTCAGTACCTTCCAAACATATTCCCTCAATGCAGACCCCTTTCCTGACCTAGACCTTCCTGTGTGGCTGTCAACCTACGGCTTGGCACAGTCTCCTCACACTCAGCAGATCTAACTCTCACCCTCTCCCCACCGAGAATCTGTTCTTCCACCTGTTTTCCTAACAGACACCCAGAGACCAGGGCTCAGCCTGGACTCTTTCCCAGCAACCCCATAGGTACCAAGTCCTTTGGACTCTCCTACCTTATTATTCCCAAATCTGCTTTGTCCTCTCCCTCTTTTTTTGGTGGTGGTAAGGGAGTACCAGGGATTGAACTCCAGGCACTTGACTACTGAGCCACATCCCCAGTCCCATGTTGTATTTTATTTAGAGAGAGTTCTCACTGAGCTGCTTAGTGCCTCACTTTTGCTGAAGCTGGCTCGTGATCCTCCTGCCTCAGCCTCCCAAGCCTCTGGGATTATAGGGGTGCGCAACTGTGCCCAGCTCATTCTCTCCCTCTTATTTGGACCCTTGTTCTGGTCTTCATTCTCCTCTCAGTTGCTGCAAAGAGCTCCTCACTGGTATCTTGGCTTGTCTTTCCCCCTGTGCTACCCTCTACATGGCCAGAGTGACTTTTAGAGGTTCAAAGGGACATCAGTAGGTTTCTCTCCCACTTAAAATCTTTCAGTGGCTCCCTGCTGCCTTAAGGGACTCTGGTCCTCTTAGCATAATGAGCAAGACCCCAGTTCACCCTGAGCCCACCCCCTCACTCAAAACATAAATGGCCATAGTGAATGGCTTTGACTCTTGACTCAGGCCTGTGTGTTCACCCCTTTCTGCCTCCGTGTTTGCCCTGGCATCCAGAAGCCCAGTTATAAACACTTACCTCCACAGCCTGGATCAGGCCTGTCACATACACCTTGGCTCCTCTACTCCCATGCTGTCTCCTGGTCCCTCTGTTGATTGGACACTGAGCTCCTTGAGCTTGGGCCTAGGCCTGGGTGGGTCCCTTAGAACCTTGGTTCTGTTTTTTTTTTTGTACCAGAGATCAAACCCAGGGGCTCTTAATTACTGAGCCACATCTCAGCCTCTTTATTTATTTATTTATTTTTAATTTTTTTTTTTTTAGATTTTTTTTTTTTAATTTTAATGTTTATTTTTTAGTTTTCAGTGGACACAACATCTTTGTTTGTATGTGGTGCTGAGGATCGAACCCAGGCCGCATGCATGCCAGGCGAGCGCGCTACCACTTGAGCCACATCCCCAGCCCAGCCTCTTTATTTTTTATTTTGAGACAGGGTCTTGCTAAGTTGCTTAGGGCCTCACTAACTTGCTGAGGCTGGTTTTGAACTTGCAAACCTCCTGCCTCAGCCTCCCGAGGTGCTGGGATTACAGGTGTGCACCACTGCACCTGGCAGGCCCTTGGTTCTTGAACACAGCAGGATGGGAACCAGAGGTCTACCAGAAAGGCAGAAAATTCTGTGAGTGCCGTCTCCTGTCTCTGAAGTTGGTCGAGCAGACCTGACAGCCAAGAGGACTCATGTTTTAAATCAAAGGAAATCAATACCTCTCCAAGAAGGTCGCCTTGCTGCGAAGGGCAGCTGTGGGCAGCTGTGGGGAAGGGCTGCAGCTTTGCAAAGCAGACAGGTAGTGCTGAGCTTTCCTTTCTCATCACAGGGCCGCCTCCACTGGAATGCATATTGATCCTTTCTCCTGGTTATCATATATGCGTGGTCATTGCAGAAAACTGGGGAGAAGTAGAAACAGCAGAAAAGTTGAAAGAATTGAATCCTATGCTCAGCTATAACCACTATTCATCATTCCTTCAGTTTGCTGGCAGACTTTTAAAAATATGCACGTCATAAAGTTGGGATGTATAGTTTATATTTAAATACTCTTTTTTAAAAAAATATTTATTTATTTATTTTTCGGTGGACACAACATCTTTGTTTGTATGTGGTGCTGAGGATCGAGCCCGGGCCACACGCATGCCAGGCGAGCACGCTACCACTTGAGCCACATCCCCAGCTAAATACTCTTTTTTAATATTTATTTTTTAGTTGTAGTTGGACACAATACCTTTATTTATTTATTTTTATGTGGTGCTGAGGATTAAACCTAGGGCCTCACTGTGCTAGGTGTGCACTCTACTGCTGAGCCACAACCCAGCCTTCGATGCTCTTTTTTTTTTTTGATACAGGAAATTGAATGCAGGGGCACTTAACCACTAAGCCTTTTTTAAAGTTTTGAGACAGGTTCTCACTAAGTTGCTCGGGGCCTTGCTAAATTGCTAAGGCTGGCCTAAAACTGCTCTTCCTGCCTGAGCCTCCTACATCACGGGATTACAGGCATGTACCATCACACCTGGCTAAATACTCATTTCAGCATCCATGTATTACTTATGGTAACTTTACTGTGCTCCTAAACAACTTCCAAGAAAATGTTTTAGGGGTTGCATAATATACAGCCAAATGGCTATGCCAAAATCTATTGACCAGTACCTTCCTGTTGGATCTTTGGTTCCATTCTGCCATTAATCAAAACAATGGAAAACATTCATTAAACTTGTCTGATGTGGCAGGTTCCTTGCCAAACAGCATAGGAGATGTATCCCAAATACTTCTCACTATA
Source organism: Marmota marmota marmota (assembly GCF_001458135.2). NCBI lineage: Eukaryota > Metazoa > Chordata > Mammalia > Rodentia > Sciuridae > Marmota > Marmota marmota. Next base: position 2,291,263 of record NW_026000102.1, read on the forward strand.
GCCTGTGCTGTAGGTGCTGCCAGGGCCCCACTTGCAAGATGAGAAAACCGGCTGAAAGGTTACATAGCTCAAGGCCACAAAGGCAGCCTAGTGTGGGGTCTGGGCATACCCAGCATTCACCAATACTGTGGGTAATCCTCCTGTCATGTTTTAAGGTAGACCAGGAGTAGCATAGTCCTTTCTCTGCCTGGGGGCCTCCCAGGGAAATAACCTGATGTGCCTCTGCCCCTTTCCTTGCCCTTGGGAGCTGTGCTGGCACATGGCTCCCTCGGCTTCTGTGGCATCTCCATGGTCATACTTTCGCCAGGAGACGTCCAGGTAATTCCTGCTGGCTTTTTCCCTGCAGAGGCTGGGGCTGCTGGTTCAAGTTATGCTGCCAGAGAGCCTAAAATAGGTCCTTCGGTCTCAGGGTTACACTGGGAACCTTGTTAAAATAACTGCGATCACAGCAAACAGTCAGGGACCAGCGCTCCAAGGAAGTGGCTCCCCCTTGTTTGGCTCTGTTCCTACCCGTTGAACCCTTGCAGCGCCCTTCGGGTGGGGGTGGTGCCAAGATCTTTACTACTTTCCAGCCAGTGTGGAAAGTTCTCTGGAGTCCACCCCACTCTCTTCCAGCCTCTGTTCTTTCTAGTCCTTCATGAAGCCTTTCCCAAGTCCAGGGTCATCGGGTGCCTCCCCTCTGGCTCCTAGAGCCAGACCCTCACTTTCCTTTTGTGGAGCTGTGATCACACTGTGTCAGGAGTCCCGTGGGGCTGGGGTCTGTGCTGTGTTCATGATCACATTCAGCTCTTGTCCGGCTTTTGGCCCCGCCTCCTTGAGGAGGCCTAGTTGCTCTGGTGGCTCCTCCCTGGGCAACCAGCTGGGCTTCTCTGCACCACACAGCCCTCTGCTGGGGTTTCTGGTCTCCTTTCTGCCCATTCATGGCTTCAAGGCTTCTCCCAGAGGCCCCAGGCAACAGGGAACTTGGCACTGAAATTAGAGTCAGGTCCAGAGAGAATTCCTGGCTCTGGGATGGGAAACTCATCTTCTTTTAACTTTAATCAAGACTTACATGAGAATTACCTATAACCCAATAACAGCGGAGCCAGAAGTCATGTGTACATTGAATCAAACCGAAATCAACCGGGACTTGGGGTATGACCTGTGTCATTGAAAAACAGAAAACCAATCTCAAGAAAAGGCAAGGAATGTGGGAGGCACAGGCCCAGCTGCTTCATCACATTCTGGTTCTGGCTCACAGAGGGCTGCTCTGACCTTTGTCACCCAGCGTGAAGGTTCTGTTGTTGAGAACTGAGAAGGAGCCCAGTGGGCCTGCGCCCCCCCAGGACTCTCGCATCTCTCTCGCAGAGGGGCCTCTTAGGGGGCCCTGAGGGGCTGCCCAGCCCAGCAGTTGAACAGTTCTTCTCACCTTAGTCCCTGGTTACTGCGAGCTCTGTGTAGTCTCAGGACAGCCCTGTCCTCTCGCTGCTGGTCCACCAGGACATGCAGACATGTGAACATGTGGAAGAGCTTCAGGTGAGATACAGTGTGACTGGTTCTGACGGAGGGGAAGCAACCCAGGGAAGGTGCTGTCTGCACTGCTCCTGAAGGACGCAGGGAGAGGCACCTGCAGACAACCTAGGGGGAGGGAAGGGACTGCCGGCCAGCAGAGCCCCTGCAGCCGGCCCAGACATGTGCAAGTGTTAGGGTGTTTCCACATCCCCTAAGAGTCTGGTGTGTGGTTGCTGGGGGGACCGAGAGTGGGTGGGAAGGCAGATGCCTCTGCTTGGGCTTATTCCAAAGCCTCATGGAGTCACCACCCACCTCAAGAGGAAGAATGGCCCATTGGTTCATGGTCCAGAGTGGGCATTGGGGCAAGTCCCCAGGGCAGCAGTTAGGTTACAGGGATGTCCAGGTGATATGGACACATTCCAGAGATGGTGGGACATTTAGGGCTAAGCAGCTGACATGATAGGAAGCAGGGGAGTGGGTCTAAGTTCTGAATGGGAGGTGCCCATGGGCATCCAGGAGGGAGTGGGCCATGGCTCAGGTGGAAGCACATAGGATTGTGGGTATGGGAGAGGAGTCAAACAAGGGTGTCCCAGGGAAAGTAGGCTGCGCATGGGGAGGGTGCTACACCAGGGTCCGTGTGAGGAGGGGCAGAGTAGAGCTCTGAGAGAAGGAGAGGGTCAGCAGGTCACTTGCCAGTGGAGCCCTTTTCCAGAGGTCCTTTGGCAGAGCCTGGGCAGAAGCAGTGAGAACTGATGTCTCTGAGAAGATACTTGCCTAGTGAAGGCACAACCTAGAGACCCACAAAGCTCAGAAATAAACCCTGAAGCCTCAGAGACCTTAGAACTGTTGGCTGAGAATGGCGGCAGCTCAGGGTGGAGTGGAGGTCAAGGGCAGCCTGAAGCTTCAAGTTTTCAGTGTGGTTCATAGACCACTGCACCTGAGTCACCAACCGTATTTGTGAAGAATTCAGAATCCCAGTCGCTCCCCCTATCCCAGCCCATCTGAATCAGAGTGCCTGCCAGGGAGCCTGGGAGTCTGCATTTTAAGTGAGCCAGGTGTGGTGGCTCAGGAGGCTGAGACAGGAGGACTACTCGAGTTCAGGGAATTGGAAGCCAGTCTGGGCAACATGATGACACCTCATCTCAACACAAAGCAAACCCCCAAGGTGACTTTGATGCCTAGAATCTAAAACTTGAGGACCCAGCAAGACTGTAGGTTATGACCTGGTTGTCCCTGACTCCTGGAGGGATGGGCAACCCTTCCTCCCATGTTCTGTCCCTTTGGGCATAGTTAGTTTGTGTGGTCTAGGAGAGCTTATGTTTTGAGGAAACAAAAATTCAGATGAAGAGAATGAGGACCTCACTTGGGAGTACCAGCCACAAAGGTGTGAGTGTGAGTATCGGTGGGATGGGAGTTTGAGAACAAGGGAGGGGCTTGGGAGTCACATCTGGAATTAGAACAGTAGCAGGCAGAGCAGAGCCCCAACATGACCTCCCAGATGTTGTTCGTAATGCTGTAGGCTAGATGCTATTCCGTGGCCAGATGGATGGGTGGGGTAGATGCCCTTCATCACGTTTTGCAGATGAGTGAACTGAGACTGGATGTTCAGGGGCTTCCATGGGATGCTCAGATAGGCAGGGCAAGGCCCAAGCCAGGTCCCAGCTGGTGCCTCCCATTGGACCCTGGGTGCTGCCTCCTGAGCCTTGTTGTCCAGCCCAGGAGGCCCAAGGCTTCTGCTGGAGCCAGCAGGGCATCTCTGCCTGCATGTGGCAGCACTGCCCTCTACAGCCCCGTCTCCTGCGGCTTCATGTGCTCGTGATGGTGGTTGTCGTCCTGGAGCCAGCAGGCGCCACTGAGCCTAGCGCTGCTCTGGCTGCTGAGACCTTGGTGAATCAGTGGCCACTGTTGCCATAGCAACTGAAGTGTCATGCTGCTTCTGGGTAAAAGCTGTCCCTTGGGAACTTGGGACACCAGAGTTGAGATGTGTAGAACACTTGGCTCATAGCCCTGGGCTCCCCAAAACAGTACATGGCACCCTATGGGTGTCAGCTCACCTGGGAGGAGGCAAGTCCAGGGTGGCACCCCAGTCTTATCCCTCCCAGAAGCTCCTTCCTTTGGAGGACCTGTTTTTCTAGGCAGTATTTCCCCAGAGCTGGTAGCTGAGCAGTTGCCGTGTTGGCTAGCAGGTAGCAGATGTTGGTTGGCATTCAAGCAAGATAATGAGCTCACGCAGGAGGAGGTGCTGCAACCCAAACTCACGTGGTCAGAGAAGGGCCTGAAGCACCCAGGGTGGCAATTGCCCTGGCCAACTGGCCGCCTGTGGAGGTTTCTTCACAATAGTGTGGTCTGCTTAGTGTGCCCAGGATGGGCCCTGGACTTGGCAGGTGCGTTCCTGGATAATTTGGAAACACTTAGCTGAGGTTAGCTCCCTTGGCTAATGGTGGCTTGCAAAGGGGCTTCCTCCATCAGCCACAGAAATGTGGAGTGTCTGGGGTTTCAGGGTTTATTTCTGAGCTTTTTGGGTCTCTAAGTTGTACCCTAACTAGGCAGGTGCAAGGCCCATTGCAGGAATATCTGACACTGGAATTGACCTGAGAAACTTCGGCTACCAAGGGGTGATACGATTCCAGAGTTCTTTGGGAGGGCAAGCAGAGGCACCCTGTCCCCAGAGTCCTTTTGGTTCTCAAGCAGTTGGTCTTGGAGGAGCCCCTGGCTCTGAATCTGGTAATATGGGCATCACCAGGCTAATGATATTCCTGTGAGTCCCCCCTTTTCTCCAGTGACATCTGTGTGGGGCCTTGCCCTGCCTGGTCTGTGGGGTCTTGGCATTTGCAGCCCTTGGGAGCCAAGCAAGGCCTTGTACCTCATCAGTGTTTGAAGTAGTGTTTACCTTCAGGGGTGTTCTTTTCCTCTCTGGCCAACCTTGTGCACCTGACTCAAAGCTGGGCTTTGCAGGATCCCCAAGACTAGGGAATGGGACAGCAAATCAGCTTGTCCTTCCTGTACCAAGGTGCTGTGATGAATGAAGGCAGAAAGCACATAGTCAGAAGATCCCTGCCCTCATGGGGGACAGAGCCTCCTGGGGAGGACAGCTGCAGGGAGTCTGCCATAGACAGGTCTGGGGGATGCTTTGGAGGTGGGGGCAGGACTGAAGATAAGGCCATGTTTCCACATGGCCTGGGCCACTCTGTTTCGCAGTGTGCAGGTTCGGGGCAAATGTGCACTGAGCTCACCAGAAGGTCCTGGGAAAGCATGGGGGCTGCACTGGTTTGCCTGGGCCAGGCTGTGGGACCCCTTGGCTGCACACGTGCCCCAGCACCATTGTCTGGCTTCATGCTCCTCCTTCCTGCTATTCCATCCCCTCTCACTGACCCAACTCTAACCCTCCCTGGCCCATAGGGACACATTCTCAGTTCAGGAAGCACATCAAGCTGCCTGACACGTTCACGAAAAGACCCTGGAAACACTTCAGCATGGAGCCTTAAATAGCCAGAGGGATTCTCAGCAGACTTTCTCCTGACCACAGGCTCCTGCTGCGAGCTGTTCTGGCCAGGCGTGAGTGCCAGCCCCTACGCTGCTGTGTGAATTCATCCTGGCTCACAAACAGACCAATGACCCCACTGTCTGCCCCCCACCCCACTCACCCCCGGAGCAGGGCCCCTTCCCTTTTCTAAGCTTCTGCATATTTGTCATTTTTCTCTGCCCAGTCATTTGACTAGTTCCATTACCAGGGCAAAGCTGGCATTGGGCGTGGGATGGGAGGGCCCCCTGGATGCCTGGCCCTGCCCTGTCCTCCTTCATAGATCCAGCCCCCCATCCCCCCCCAGCCAGTACCTCAGGCACTCAGGTGAGAGCCATGGCGGGGGGGTGCTTCTCCCAGGTTGTCTCTCCAGGTTCCATTTTGAATTTTCTTCTTCTTTTTTTCTTTCTTTCTTTTTTGGTACTGGGGATTGAACCCAGGGTGCTCTCCCACTGAGCTACCTTCCCAGCCCTTTTTATTTTGAGACAGAGTCTTGCTAGGTTTTTTTAGGGCCTCCCTAAGTTGCTGAGACTGACATTGAACTTGGGATGTTCCTGCCTCAGCCACCTGAGTTGCTGAGGCAGGCTTTCTGAGCTTCGTGTTGCTTATCTGTAAAACAAGGATACAAGTCAGACCAACTTGGATGAACTGGGAAAAGAGCATTCAGTGAGGCAAACAGCAAGTGCAAAGGTCCTGAGGTGCAGGAGACTTTTGCCTGCAGTGTGGCCAGCAGGCCTGCACAACTGGAGCAGAGTGAGTGGTAGAGGGGCAGAAGGAGGCAAAGAGGCATCTGGAGGGCTTAGTGTGTTGAGTCTTGTGGACCAGCATGGTATTTGGCATTCACTTGGAATATGGTGAGACATTTTGGAGTAAGATGTCTTTGAAAGGCTTTGAGCAAAGGAGTAACAGAAACTGACTTCAAATATAGAAAACATACCTCTGGCCGCTGTGTGGAGAATAGATCATCGGTGCCAGGTGGGAAATCAAGGACAACAGGGACCTGGCTCCAGTGAGAGGGGCTGTGGTAGTGCCCCAGATGTATTTACATGGCTCTGTAGGTGGAGCATGTGGAGGGGCCGTCAGGAGAGCCTGGGCTCTTGGCCTAAGCAGCCAAGGTGGAGGTGCCCTGGTCTGTGGAGGCAGCAGTGGGCCTATGACTTTGGATCTGTGGCAAGACAGTGCATTGTGGTGATGTGTGGCAGGGGAAGCTGCTCACCTTAGGACCATGGGGACAAGAGGAGAGAGAGGAAGGGGCCAGCTTCCCAATGTCCCTTTCGAGGGCATGCCCACACTGACCTAACTCTTTCTACCAAGTCCCACCTCCTGAAGGTTCCCTACCTCCCAATAGTACCATCAGCTGGGGACCACATCTTCTACACAGGAGCCTTTGGGGCACTGAAGATCCAAACCATAACAATCATAAAGATTCATTCCTGTGCCCTTGACCATGGTACCAGGGATTGGACGCAGGGTACATCCCCGTACTTATTTTTATCTTGAGACAGGGTCTCGTCTCACTAAGTTGCTGAGGCTGGCCTGGTTTTTTTTTTGTTTTTTTTTTTGGGGGGGGGGGTGGAAGGTACCAGGGATTGAGCTCAGGTCAGTTGACCACTCAGCCACATACCCAGCCCTATTTTGTATTTTATTTAGAGACAGGGTCTCACTGAGTTGCTTAGTGCCTCATTTTTGCTGAAGCTGGCTTTATGTCAGCCTCCGGATCTGCCGATCTGCAGGATTACAGGCATGGGCCACCACCCCTAACCTGGCCTTGAACTTTTGATCCTCCTGCTTCAGCCTCCCAAATTTATGGGATTATAGGAATGGCTACCATGCCTTACTACAATTGATTTTGTATTGATCTTGTACCCTGAAACTTGTTTATTAGTTCTAACATTTTTTTTAAAGTAGATTCCTTCAGATTTTCTATACATTGACATGTTTTTGCTTCTTCCTTTGTGTTCTGGATGCCTTTTCTTCTTCTTGCCTATTGCCCAGGAATGGACCTTCAAAACAGTATTGAGGGGCTGGGGCTGTGACTCAGAGGTACTGCACTTACCTGGCATGTGTGAGGTACAGGGTTCCATTCTCAGCATATAAATAAATAAAATAAAGGTCCATCAACAATTAAAAAAAAAAAAACACATATTGAGAAAGTGTTAAGACCAAGTTAGAGGGGGCTGGGATGTGGCTCAAGCGGTAGCGCGCTCGCCTGGCATGCGTGCGGCCCGGGTTCGATCCTCAGCACCACATACAAACAAAGATGTTGTGTCCGCCAAATACTAAAAAGAAAAATAAATATTAAAAAATTCTCTCTCTCTCTACCTCTATCTCTCTCACTCTCTCTTTAAAAAAAAAAAAAAAAAAAAAG
>NW_026000102.1:2298762-2309393 GCF_001458135.2 Marmota marmota marmota
TATTAAAAATTCTCATCTCTCTCTAACCTCTATCTCTCTCACTCTCTCTTTAAAAAAAAAAAAAAAAAAAGACCAAGTTAGAGTTGGGCAGGTGGGGTGGGGGGTGCAGCCTGTAGTCCCAGCGACTTGGGAGGCTAACAGGGTGATGGCAAGTTCAAAACCAAACTCAGCAACTTAGTGAGATTCTGTCTCAAAATAAAAAAAGGACTGGGATGTATCTCAGTGCCAAAGAGCCCCAGGTGTTCAATTCCCAGCACAAAAAAAAAAAAAAATTGTAAAAGATACAAATACTGGGAAGACTATCCCAGAAATATACCCTAGAGCTTTTTAGGAGAATGAAGACAAGAAGTGGGGCTGGGGTTGTGGCTCAGTGGTAAAGTGCTTGCCTAGCACATGTGAGGCACTGGGTTTGATCCTTAGCACCACATAAAAATAAATAAATAAGGGCTGGGGTTGTGGCTCAGTGGTAGAGTGCTCACCTAGCCTGTACAAGGCACTGGGTTCAATCCTCAGCATCACATGAATGTAAAATAAAGATATTGTGTCCACCTAAAACTGAAGAATAAATATTAAAAACAATAATAATAAATAAAAATAAAGTGTTGTGTCGATCTACAACTAACTAAATATATACATATATATATTTAGAATACATATATGTATATAGTATCATAAATATATATTAAAATGTTGAATATATATATATCTGTCTCTTATACACATCTGATGTGTATAAGAGACAGCTCCTCTTCCTTCCCCCAGTAGAAATAAAACAAACCTTTACATTAAAAAAANCATAAATATATATTAAATGATTGATATATATATATATATATATTTTTTTTTTTTTTTTTTTAAAGGAATAAAAACAAGAAGTAAAGCTTTCAGATCCTGGCCTGATAGCACATCCTGTTATCCTAACAACTTGGAAAGCTGAGGCAGGAAGATTGCAAGTTCATGGCTACCCTTAGCAACTTAGCAAAACCCTGTCTCAAAATAAAAAAAGGCTGGGGATGTGGCTCAGGAGTAGAGTGCCCTAGGTCCAATCCCCAGTGACAAAATAAAAAATAAAATAAGCTGTTGGCCCAAAGGCACAGTTGGCCAGCGGTGCTTCAAGGACAGTGGAAAGTGCCCAAGGGGACTGCCATATACTGGCCTTCTAAGGAGGAGAGACTCAGGAGACCAACCTCTGAGGTCCCTCCTGATTCAGAAACTCAAAGGGCTTGAGTCTCAATAACTTTTTTGTAATTGTCCCAAATTCCATCGAGAAGAGGAGAGGGAGAATCAGCATCTTCTGCTAGAGGCCTTCAAGTTCATGACAAGAGCCCATAATGAGGATAGGTCAGAAAAGGCTCTGGAAGAGCCTGCCCTCCTCAGCCCCAAAGGAAGGCAGGTGCTTGTGCAGAGGCGTGGAAAACAGCAAGTGCTTTGGGACGGCTCCGCTGGGCAGCAAAGGCCCCTTCTGTAGGCGGCCCAGCAGCACCAGTGGGAGGCTCCGTAATGAGGCTTGGTTTCCCAGCCAGGGAGGGACTCAGCTGGCAGCGTGGGAGGGTGGGATTCTGGAACGCTTTTGTTTCAGGTGTCTCCTTAAATAGTTATCAGGTCCCCATGTGACCTTGAGAAGGCTACTTCTTTCCCACTCTTGGGGGACAGGCAGGTTCCCTGGCAGGCTGGGGCTGCAAAGCCCTGGCCCCTGGGTGGCCATTCCCTTTGCTGACAGTTCCCTCCTGGGGCGCCAGTGCTATTTTGTGCCTCAGCACACTGCAGAGACCCACGGTCCCGCGAGAAAGCCTGTGAGAAAGCCCGGTAGGCAGGAGGAAGGAAACGAGTGGGCTGCCGCCTCTCATTGCCACCAGGGCGTCTTGACACCTCCCTTGTCACAGTTTCGTGGCAACCCCTCCTGCTTAGGGAGGAGGGGGGCAGCACTCCGAGAAATCAGCCTCTGTTAGGTAACCAGCGCGGTGGCCACGCAGGTATGATGTAATTGTGGAGTCCGCGTAGCTAGGACGATTCTGCCTGCGGTGGTGCTGCAAGTCCCAGGCCTGGTGAGAATGGAATGTTCCCTAGAAGAGGGGCAGGACTGTAGGGCTTCTCGAGCAAAGGAGCCCGATCCAAACAGGCCCTTGATGACTTGAGCTCCTTTCTAGAAGCTTATTTTTATTTTCAGGAATAGAGGTTGTGCTGGCTAAGGACACAACCCCAGGAAGGTGAGAGGGTGGGTGGCAGTGTATTTCCCTTAGCACCACCTTGGCTCCTGGTGAGAATGAAGGCACATCTTTGTGATGTCATTGCATTAAGCCCTCCTTCTGCAGCACTGCCCCAATGCTGGCTGCCTCCTCCCCTCCTGTGGCAGGGATGTCAGGAGGGGACCCCCTCCATGGGGTGGACCAGGATGGCCAACACTGTGCCAACTCTGGTCCCTGTGCCAGAGGCCTTGCTGTGTACCTCCCATACCAGCTCACCCTTGGGTGGCCTTTTGGGTCCCTGACTTTCTGATCCGCCCCCTCTGGGGAGAATTTCTTTGGTAACACAGGCGAAAAGTATGTCAGAAAGGCCCCGGGCAGCCCGACTGTCAGTGTTCGGGCACAACACAGAACCACCCTTTATAAAAGGGGGAGAGAGCAGGGGGACCCTGGGACAGGGAGGAACCTACGAGTCACCTCACTTTTTGACGGGTGGGGGAGCAGGGTAGCATTCCAAGCTCTTTGCCCCCTCCCTGCCTTTCTGGCCGCCTGTCAGAGCCTGTCTTATAACAAGACAAAGGAATGATTTCATGAGTATCTGGACCCGAATCTCAAATTCAGGATTAAGAAAAATAACAAGGCTTGTGGGCATTATATATCTTGTCCAGCCAGACAAACAACAGGCTGAGAAGGGCTGGCCAAGCTCCTTTGAGCAGGTGTCGGGTTTGGGCAAAGGATAAGCTCTTGCAAAGAAGGGAGGCTGTTCAAATCATAATGGGCAAGATCCTCCAACGCGATCAGGACCTGAGTCTAGAGAATAAAGGGGGGGAACTCCCAAGTGGCTCCCCAACTTTGGTTACTTTGGAGCAAGGGTGTGAGACCTGGGTCCTGGTCATGGCTCACCTCTTAGCGGTGGAACCTTGAGTGAGCCTCTGAGCTCACTCCTGCATCCCTGCAGCAGGGTTGCTGGCTCCGTCTGCTGGCCAGGCTGCAGGGCAGACCAGAGGTAAGCACTTTGTATTCAGCAGGTGCCACAGTACTGGAGGCAGGGGGACTGGGGCGGGTGGTTCCCGCAGCCTTCCTGCCTCGTCCTGCTTGCAGCCAACACTAGAAGCCTATCAGCAGTTCTTGTCCCCTGGTCTGTAGGTGCCGAGGATGTGGTGATGGCGTTTTCCAGGTCGGAGACGGAGGACCGGAGGCAATAGCTGTAAACTCCTTGGAACACCCTGGAAGCTGTCAAGGGCCAAGAGATCTGTGTGGCTCCTGGGCTGGCTGAGTGGCAGCAGACCACCATCCCTCCCTCCCCCTACTCCTACCCCTCAGCCCCCCAACAGCCATTGCCACAGCCGCTCAGCAGGGCTGGCATCAAGGGAGACACCAGTGGTGCGTTTTCGATTGGCTTAAAGGGATGGACTCATGATTGGCTTCAGGAAGAAACCTTTTTATTTTTAAACCTTGACCAATGGAAACCTTTTATTTTTATTTCTGACTCTTATTTTTTAAAAAATTTGCGCCTCGGTATCAGGCTTCCCAGGAAGCTCTCCGAGCTCTGGTGCTTTATTTAGGTCATATTTTAGGAATGTGAAGAGGCCCAATTGGCTGCTTAAACTGGAAAAGGATTATGATTGGCTGACAGTGGGAAATGGTCTTTTCTTTGATTGGCTGCAGGTGTCCTGCTGGTATCAACAGCTTCTTTATTCTCAATGCAGAAAACAGGGTTTGGGACATTGGTTGTTATATTTGACTTGAAAAAAAAAAAAAAAAGAAACCAAATGCGCTTTGCAATGTTTATTACACAAACAGCTTGCTGCTGCTCTCATATTTTGGGTTTCTATTTGAATTAGATTGGCTTGCCCATGACTCCTGTTGCCATAGAGGGGGCTGGAGTCCACCTTAGATTACATTTGCTTTAATGACCACCTGCCTCTACTAGCACAGGGATCCTCAGGACCCCGAGCAGGATCCACAGTGGAAAATAGGGCCCCTAAGGAGCTTGGTGTTGTTCTGTTCCAGCAACCCAGAACCTGGGTGAATAGGAGGCAGGACTTATAAGCATTACTTACATGAGTTGGAACAAGCCGGTTTCCCTCAGTGGGAATGGTCTCACATGCTGTGCAGGAAATGTCTCAGTGGTAGTGCGCTTGCCTGACACAGGTGAGGCCCTGGGTTCAATTCTCAGTACTGTAAGGAAAAAAAAAAAAGAAAGAAAGAAATCTGTCCAGCCTCTCCTGGCCAGCCATGCTAAGCAGAAGAGCACTGGGCTAGGCAACTCACCCATCTGCCATCCCTGCATGTCCCCCTTCTCGAGGCCTTATCTTGGGCCTTCTCCCAGAAAGGAAAGGTAATATTCTCAGCTGTGAGAATCCATAGGTCATCTAGCTGGGGTCTCTTCCCAGGAGCCCAGAACACAGAGGACAGCCCCAGGTTGGCTCCCAAGGCCTCGGAGGACACGCTTGTGCCATCTTTCCCTTCCCAGGGCATGGGGCACTGTGTATCATGGAGCATGCACCAACCCGTCCCTGGCTGACTCTGGGCAGTGGTGTCTACAGTGTCGCACACACGCACACCATCACGCTTGTTCTGCGAGGATTTGAGTGATACCAGTAAGACCCCTGTCCTCCTGCGAGTCCACGGACCCCACAGGATGAGGACAGTGGGGAATACAGATGTAGCTGCAGCAATCCCAGCAAGGGCCTGAGGGTGTCTGCCCTCAGGAGGAGCAGTGTGCGAGAGCACGGGCACTCTCGTGCACACGCTCATTCACACACTCCCAGCTCACTGGCCTGGAGCTCTAGCTGTGCCACTGAGGAAAGGGCTTCTTCAGTCCCTACCTCACCCCAGGTTTTAGCATGTGGAATCGGGTGTTGCCAGCTGCCCCTCTCAGCTCCCATCCAGGGCCAGAGCTCTCTGCTCCACCCTGTCCTTGTCATAATCGCAGCTCACTCTTTTTTTGTTGATGTTGTTGTTTGGCTGGGGTGCCTAACCACTGAGCCACATCCCCAGTCTTTTTTATTTTTTGTTTTTTAAATTTTATTATTTAAGTTGCTTTGGGCCTCTCTAAGTTACTGAGGCTGGCCTCAAACTTGCAATCCTCCTGCCTCAGCCTTCCAAGAGGCTGGGATTACAAGTGTGCATCACTTTACATGGTTCAGTTCTCTTATAACAGTAACAACCCTGGCCTGGCTCATCTTCTGAAGAAGAAAAGTCCTAGTGTTGCTGTGACTTCATATTTCAACTAAAAAATATATCTGTTAGAGAAAAAATAACAGTAAAGATCTTTCATAGCTTGGCGAATTAGCTGCTATTTCTCCCTCTGAATCCTTGCTTTGATGGGTTCCACTGGGGCCTCCTCCAGGGAGGCACAGGGAGGGATGACAGCAACACCACGAGTTGGATGACTCTGGCCTGGATGGGAGGTCAAGGTGTGCAAAGATTTCCAGGTCAGCCCAGCCCAGCCTGAGCCTCAGGAAGGGTGAGCCCCAGAGATTGGAGATTCTGGGTATCTTCCTGATCAGACCCAAGTCAGTGATCTTTGGGGTCACCTTGCCATTTCATGCTTTGAACAGACCCTAAGCATGCCATCAAGGTGTGAGGACCCTGCAGATGTAGACACCCCAGCGTCCAGATGCACTGGCCTTGGAAGTCTAAAGACAAAAGTCCAGAGAGAATAGCCGACCCTCCTGTTCTCCTGCAGAGGAGGAAACATGCTGATACTCAGCTGCAAATTCAAGTTTGGAAGCTGAAATCATTTCTGCGTCAGGAGTTTTTGCTTGGAAAGCACTTTCTAGAGATTTCCATTTCCACCCTTCATAATCCCATTTTAGATTTTTCCCCCCCTGTTTATATGAACTCACCACTTATATTTCCTTTTCAAAAAATTTCTCTGGGTCCTAGATTCTGTGGGGTTTTAAGAATATGGGATAGCACAAATCACATCATTAAATCTTGGTGTTGAGCTGGGCCTCAGGAGGCTGAGTCTGAAGCAGGAGGAGGAGGACGGCTTGAACCCAGGAGTTCAAGGCCAGCCTGGGCAAGACAGCATGGCCCCATCTCAAAAAACAAAAACAAAACCCAACAACTTGGTGCTTATCTTATACCATGTGGCAGCCCACAGCCCACACAGGGGGCAAATGCATGAATCCCCTCTGAGAAGGGCTTGTCCAGGCTTTGCTCAGTCCCCTCTAGGGCTGGAAACTTACTACCTCACAAGTGAGCCATTTCGTCTCCAGGTAACTTACGTTCATCTTTATATTGAATTGGTCTGTCTTTGTATCGCTCTTGTTCAGAAAGGAGTTTATAGTCATTGCAAGAAAGACAAATAAAGGTAGCTATTATGTCAGCTAAAAATTGCATAGAGGTGTATATTCAAGGGCCTGTGCTAGGTAATTTACATGTGGACTCCACCCCTCCCCGGTATTCTGAGAGACACTGCTCAGAGGAGAGACTGGCTCACATGGCCCGGCCTGCCCAGCCCCTACAGAGTCAGACGGGCTGGGAAGGAATCGTCGCCTGGAGCTGTCTAATCTGTGGGGTCTTTAATGGGAAGTAGGAGATGGAAGAGGAGATGGGAACACTTCCGCAGGCGATGGGTAAACATTGGGGACAGCATTGGGTCTTTCAGGGTCCATCAGCCTACACAGCGGGCACCCTTCTGTGTCTGCCTTCCTGGGCACAGGTGTACATGGCTGGTAATGACCCTAAGGGGCTGGATTGCAACTGTCGAGGCAGGATGGAGGGGTGGCGGGTGGCAGTGTGGCCAGGCTGAGCTTAGGGGAGGTCTGGGCTGGGGCAGGAAGGCAGAGCACTGTCTTTTGTTGATGTTTCCCAAGCCTGGGAAGGAGGGCGGCTGAGAATGAATGGAGCCTTCTCTGTCTCCTCAGGTGAATGGCAGCTGTGAGCATCCAGGCTGCTCCTGGCCGCCTTTGAACGGGGCCTTTGTCTCAGGGAAACTGATCTCTCTGTGGCACCTGGTTCTGTTAGTTGGGGCAGGAGCCAACTTCCTGCTGGGGCAGCTCTGAGCCCCAGGGGACCTCAGCACCACACCTCTGCCCCTCCTGTGTGGGTGGGTCCTCTCTGGGGGCTGCTCCCGGCCACCACTCCTTCCCCTCTCCCCACCCTCTGGGCCATGTTAGAAGGGATCACACCACCCTGGCTGTCCATTGGAGGAACTCCACCTTCTGGGAGACAGAGGGGGTGTGGTGGGGGGGTGGCGGCTAGGCCTCCTCAGGGGACAAGGGCAATGAAATAAATGTCAGCCATTGTCTTGCCTTCCCTGCCCCCCACCCCCATAATGGAACTACCCCCTCCTGGATGCTTCCAGAGGGCTGCAGTGCTGTGCCAGCCCTGCCTTGTGGGCCAGTCAGAAGAGCCACCAACGCAAGCCACGCCCCACCCTGCCAGCACGTCTTCCTGGGTCCTCAGGGAAAGAGGAATGTAGCAACAGGAGGCCATCCCTGTTTGCACATGTGGGAGCCACACCCCACTCTGCACAGCCCCAGGAGGTGACTTCAGACCCAGAGCCTCTTAACCCTTTCCACTTCCCACCAGGTGTGGCGAGGCACTCTGTAATCACAGTGACTCAGAGGCTGGAGTAGGAAGATCTCAAGTTCAGGGCCAGTGTCAGCAAGTTAGTGAAACCCTGCCTTCAAAATAAAGTTAAAAAGGGCTGGGGATGTGGCTCAGTAGTAAAGCACCCCTGAATTTGATCCCCGAATTTCTTGTGTTAGAAACTTAATCCTCAAGTTCATGTCATTGGTAATTGGAGAGCGGCCTTTGGGAGGTCATTAGCCTTAGATGAATTCATGAGGGTGAGCCCCTATGATGGCATTAGTGGCTTTATGAAAAGAGGAAAGCAGACCCGAGCTAACACACATGGTATGTCTTACCATGTGATACCCTCCACCATGTAAAATGCAAGAAGGCGGCCCACACCAGATGCTAGCACCATGCTCTTGAACTTCACAGCCTCCAGAATTGTGAGCCAAATAAATCTCTTTTCTTTATAAATTATCCAGTCTCAGATGTTTTGTTATAGCAACAAAAAATAGACTAAGACAACAGATATCTCCATGTCTTGGTATTAATAATACAGCCAGTGCTACCTGTGTATAAGTGTGTAGCACTTGGCATATGTCATCCTAAGTCATGGATAAGGTGAGTCAAGGTGAGTATGTCTTGGGCTGTCCACCATGGCAATCTGAGTGTCCATCCTGACTCCAGTTCCTCACCTTTCACACTTACCATGCAGCCTGGCAGTCTGCCTCCAAGCTAAGCTGGTTTGGGTGTAAGTTCCTCTACCACTTTAAATCTTCTAGATTTATACTGTTTGCTCTCACAGAATAGATCTTTATGTCCACGTGGCTGAGGGGTGGGGAGACATTATGGTTTAGAGTGAGAGCCCTGGAGACTGACCAGCAGGGTAGAAACCTGGATCTGCCACTTGGCAGCTGTGTGACTGGGGCAGATGATGTAACCACTGGAGAAAAAAAAAAAAAGGAGGGCTGGGGCTGTAGCTCAGCGGCAGGGCTCTTGCCTGGCATGCGAGGGGCACTGGGTTCGATTCTCAGCACCACATAAAAAAAGACAAAGGCCTGCTGTCCATCTGCAACTACAGAAAAATTTAAAAAAAGGGAGAAACTAAGAGCATCTGCACATAAGGCTGTTGTGGAGGAATAAGGAGGAACAGGGAGGCAAGCTCAGCCAGCGACCTAGCCCAGTGGGCGGTCAGGACACGTGGTCCTCATGAAGTCATCATTGTAGGTGTCCCTGCACCCCCACCCTCCTGCTCATAAGTCACTCAGAGCAAGAACCTGAGGACTTGTCTGCAGCACTCACTGGAAGGAACCCGGCCCCAGGTCCAATTAGGTGCTTGTTAAGCGCTTTTTGTGAGGATGGAGGAGCCCAGATGATCCCTGTGGAAGTCCTGGCCAAGCTCCCCACCCCCACACCGCCTCCCCTCTGCTAAGCGGCTTTGGCTTCCATGGGGGAAGGGTGTTGACTGGAGCCCTGTCCCCCAGTGTCCCCCAGGCCTCTGGAGCTGAGTGGGGTCCCCCAGATAGACTTTGTCCTGGCTGCAAGGCAGGGAGGGAGCTGGGCAGAGCTGGGGGATGAGAGCCCTGGCTTCCAGGGACCCTTCTGCTCACTTGCTTGCGTTGAAACTCCAAATAGAATCACAGCCAGGCAGGGAAGGGATAAAATTAAATCCTTGATCATGATCAAGTGGTTAAAAAAAAACACCACAGCCCCGGAGCTCCTTGTCTGCAGCGGCTCTGCTTCAGAGCCAACAGGAGGAGGAGGAGGATGGGGAGCCACACCCAGCAGGCTCTGCCACCCTCTTCTGCCACCAAACAGCCCCTCACCCCCTGGAGTGGGTCAAGGTTCCCACTCCCCTCCTAAATGGGGAGGCAGAGGCATGCAGGGGTCAGAGGTCACCTGACCTAAGGAAGGCCCACACCTTGCCCAAAGAGACAGGTCCTGGGCTCTGGGCCCTGGCTCTGCAGGCCTGGGTTCCAAAGGTTCTGCAGGTTACTGTGTGTCACTGAGGTCTATGAGCGTCTCTTTCCTTTCTGGAAAGAGAACCACAAGGTGCCCACCTCATCAGTTGTTGGCTGTAGTGGGCTGAGGTAGGGGCATGGGGTGTGGGGAGCAGCCTGCCTGGGGCTTAGACAATAAGGGGGCGGGTTTTCTGGAGAGAATTTCAGAACAATAAGGTTGACTGAGGGCCTGGTGCCTTCTGTTTCCTTGCAGGGGTGGCTCTAACCGGAGGCTGAGGCTGAGGAGAGCTGCCCCCACCTTTGACCTCTCTTCTAGGCAGAAAGCCTGGCTGCTGCCTCTGCTCAGGGGCCCCCTTAGGGGGGAGTGTGGGCCCAGGTGGGCTGGGACTGGGGACAGCTGGGGAGAGAGGTGGAGACACAGGGCTGAGGTGCCCCAGGGTCCTGATGATGCCCTAGGGCCGGGCACCTCTGTGCCCCTTCTGAGCCTTGGAATCGGGATAGGCTGAACCTTGCCCTGGGCCCTGGACTACCCTGAGGAGACAGTGGTGGCACCCGGCAGGGCAGAGCCCACAGTGCTGCAAGGTTTGCGGAGAATCAGAGGGAGGACTGGGGTGTACCTTGGCTGGGGAGTTAGGAAGCTAAGGGAGGAAATAATAAGGAGGCAAAAATAGCCCTTTGTCTGCCTCGGGCCACACATCCTCGTGTGTCCTTGCTTGCAAGGAGCCAGAGCGACTGGAGGGTCTTGATGAGGGAAGTTGAGTGTCCAGTGAGGACACGCCTAGCTGAGCAGGGACAGGTCCATTCACCCATACAGCCTCCCCGGGTCACCCCACTGGCCAGGGCCTCTTGTGTGACTGCTGCTGGGTGCCCCAAGAAAGATTCTGCCCCTAGATCCCAACCCAGAGGAGGCCTGTGATGCCTGGTGGGGGCTGGCCGCCCCGCCCGCCCTCCCTCC
>NW_026000102.1:2309624-2324282 GCF_001458135.2 Marmota marmota marmota
CCTCCCTCCCTCCTCAACCCAGACTGCTCCTGCTGGCTTTTCCCACTGGGAGTTTGTCTCTGGGGATGGCCCAGCAGCCTGGGGGCAACTCTGTGGCCACAGGGGTCTGTAGACTTTTCTCTGTCTGAACCACCTCATTCCCCATCAGAAGAGCTGAGGCTGCTAAGAGACCTGGGGGGGGTAGCCTGCACTCTGCCCTCAGCCTTTCTATCTGGAACCTTCCTTCAGAGCTCTCCCAGAGTCGCCCAGCTTGGACAGGGTCTATAGAGGTGAACCCTGAGCCATCTGCCTGGTGCCCAGGAATCCTCCAGGCTCCTTGAGAGTTAACCCAGCCCAGTCCATGCCAGCTGGGCCCCTGCCGGGCCTGAGCTGGTCAGGATCTGATGACAGAAGACCCACTGGGCTGGGGCTGGGCCAGGAAGGCAGCGATGGAGGCCCCAGCCCTGGGATTGCTCAGGCTGCTGCAGGAAACTGATTTGGAAAAATCCTCATGGCCCAGAGGAGGCAAGCTGGAGCTGGCAGACCCAGGCTTGCCTGCAGGGAAGAGCTATCCTTGCACCTGCCCATGGGGTTAACCTTCTCCCTGCCTTGTCACATGGCTCCCTGGGGAAGTCAGGGAGGGCTGGCTGACATAGAGGACCGTGGGGTCTTCTGGGGTCCCTGGTCCCTGGCTCATGTTGAAGAACCCAGGGAAGCTGCTTCTGGAGTGGAAAACGTGTGGAGAGTGATTTGTCAGGACAAGCCTAAGAGTCTGGTCTCGATGGAACTGGGCTGTTGCCAGAGCACCAGCTCTACACCATCACCCACCCCAGTTTGGACTTGCTTTCCCCACACCTCCCAGGCTGTGAGGCCTGTTCAGGGCCCCAAACGCAAAAGGGTATTCCAGTTCCCTTGGTGGCCAAGAAGGGGACTCACCCTGTCTCTCCTCCAAGATACAGAGAGGATGAGCCGTTGCTCATGTGTGAAGTGGGCAGAGAGGCTTAGAAGATTAAGGTCTTCAAGGTCATTAGGCTGAGAGGACACCAGGACACCAGGACACCAGGTGGTGTGGGGAGGGGTGGGTACTGTGGAGAGCCCTGGACTGGGAGCTGGGGACTGGGTTTGCAGCCTAGGATTCCACTTACCTTGGGGAACTCCATTTTGTGTGTCTGAGTCTCAAGGGTCTTTCAGGAGTAATTAATGATGTTTGCCAAATACACCCTCTAAATACACTCTCTACCAGCCGGGCATACTGTAGGACCATATTTCCCCCAACCCCTTTAACTAAATTCAGCTCTCCCTTGCTTTGGCCAATACAATGTGAACAGAAACATTGGATCATTCCAGGTGGAAACTTCACGGGCACTTTCTATGTTCCAGAGGTGACTGTCCCATCAGCCAGGGTCCTGGCAGAGCCCCCAGCCACTCCATGCTCCACAAGTGAAGAAGAAACCATCATTTCATGCCCCAAGGGCCTTGGGCTTATTTGTTTTTGCAGCATAACCCTGCCTCTCCTGACCGCTCCAGTTGCATCAGCAATCTCTCTAACCATGGAAGTTGTGTGGCAGGCCAACTCTGGCCATAGCAGAGTAATCTGTTCTGCTCTCAATCCAAGGGCATTCCCTCAGACTCACCTGCTTTTTTCTGGCATCTGAAGTAGCACAAGTAAGGCTGCCTAGTTCCCCTCTCTGGGCTTAGGATTCAGTCTCCCCTCCATCTGGAGTGCATCCCTAAGGCCTCGGTGGGCCTGGCTCCCTGCTTTTCTCTGACCTCATCTCCTCATTCTTCCCTGCTCATTTCTCTCTGGCCACTTGACTCCCTTTGTCCTCAGGGAAGCTGCTCCTACCTCAGGGCTTTTGCATCTGCTGATCCCTCTGCCGGGAATGCTCCTCCCACCTGGCTGACCCCTCCTCAGTTTCCAGACATGAACTCCAGTGCAGCACCTTGGAGGCTCTTCACTAGCTGCCCTATTTTGTTGTCCACTCTCTGATACTCTAATTTATTTTTTCTTTTTAATACTGTGAGCTTCTTGTTTAATTGTTAATCTCTCCCTCTTCCCACTAGAGAGTAAGCTGCTTGGGAGCAGGGACTTGTCTGGCTTCTTCAATGATGTGTCCCCGGTACCTGGCATGTCATGGGCTCTCGAGGAAGCTCTGTTAGATGATTGGGTGACCTTGACTGTGGAATGGCTCCTCTGCCTGGTCTTCAGTGACCCACAGTCCCATGACCCTATTTTCTGTACCAAAGCTGTGCTGATAAGGAAGTCAAGGTCCTACCGAGAGGAGGGGGCCCTGCCTGTTTCATTGGCTTCCATACCTCAGGGGGTGGACCCTGGCCCCCTGTGGCACCCCACGCTCACCATCCTTCGGGGCCTGTCTTGGCCAGTGAATCAATCCTGGGCTTCTAAAGGAGCTAGGGGACTTGTATTGATCAGCACTTTTTTGTTTGCAGGCCACAGAAACCAACTGCAACTGGCTCATGGCCCTGGGGAGGCTCTGAGGGTAGCTCATCAAAACCAGAGCCTCAAGGCCTAGAACTGGGGACATGATATTTCCTGAACACTCTCCCTTTAGGACCAACTTTGCTTGTTTCCGTGTGATCTTGCCTTTTGGCCTCATCAGATGGGCCTTCTCCCACAGTGGGACGTGGCTCCTGGCAACATCTGTGGAAAGGGACTTGCTTTCTCCCAGGGCCCAACGTAATCCCAAGGCAGACTCTCTTGGCTGGGCTTGAGTCAGGTTCTACCTGTTGGGCCAATCACAGCGGCTGGAGATTTAGTCATGATCCCATTGACTAAATGGCCCCAGGCTACTGAAAGCGATGTCCCCACATGGAAGGAACGATGATGGTTCATACAAGAAGGACGCTGTGGAGTCAAAGATGAGATGTCCACAATAGGACTCTGGTGTTGGCTGACCCCCAGGGAGTGAGAAATCCCACAGTAACACCAGCCCTGGGGGCTCAGTGAGTCTGAAGCCTGGGGGCTCAGTCAGAAGGAGGAAGAGGAGCCTCCTATTGAGATTAAGTTTTCATAGCCAGGTGGCATGGTGAGCACCTGGAGTCCCAGGTACTTGGGAGGCTGAGGCAGGAAGGTTGCAAATTCAAGGCCAGCCTGGACAACTTAGTGAGACTCTAAGCAAATTAGTGAGACCTGGTCTCAAAAACAAATAAATAAATAAACAGTAAAAAAAAAAAACAGCTTTCAGGACTGGGGCTATAGCTCAGTTGGTAGAGTGCTTGCCTTGCATGCACAAAGCCCTGGGTTCAATCCCCAGCACCACAAACAAACAACAAATCAGCTTTCTTCTTTCCCTGATAGACCTGTTTCACTATCATCCAGTGGCACCGTGGTGTCCTGAGACCCCACCTGTAAATGCAGGTGTCTCACAAGAGTGAAGAGACTGGGAAATGCCGCACGCTGATTCCCTCTCTTGGAGTCAGGCTACAGTGAGGGTTCTGGGAAGTCCTGCAGGGCGGACAGCCATTTCCTGCAGCTATCTGGCCACAGAACTTGGGGTTTTTTTGGTTTTGTTTTTGTTTTTTTTTAAGCTACATGGAACAGGTCCTAAGAACTGCTGCAGTGAAGAAAGAGTGCTAGAAAAGCCATCAGAAATCCTGGTTCAAGCCTGAGCTCTGCTACTTATGGGTCGTAGGACTCTCCCAGGCCTCAGTGCGCCAATCTGTAAAA
This sequence comes from Marmota marmota marmota, assembly GCF_001458135.2. Classification (NCBI taxonomy): domain Eukaryota; kingdom Metazoa; phylum Chordata; class Mammalia; order Rodentia; family Sciuridae; genus Marmota; species Marmota marmota. Next base: position 2,313,292 of record NW_026000102.1, read on the forward strand.
TAGGTGAAAACAGACAGGTGAGGTGATGCACACCTGTAACTCCAGCAACTCAGGAGGCTGAGACAGGAGGATCACAAGTTTAAGACAGCCTCAACATCTCAGTGAGCCTCAGCAACTTAACCAGACTCTGTCTCCAAATAAAATTTAAAAAGGGCTGGGGAGACATAGCTCAGGGGCAAAGTGCTCCCAGGTTCAATCCCCAGTACCACCACCAACAAAAAAAAAAAACAAAGGCCAGGTGAAAACACCATGCTCTGTAGGGTTGTACGGATTCCTGGTGATTACCATCGGTTTATCCTGGAAAATAACACATCCATTCTTTACCTTGCAAGCAGGTGACCCTCTGTCACAAGGACCTGGAGGTTGACAAAGGGGACGGAGGTGATGAGTTCAGGATTGGCAGAGCCAGATGACTAGCCAGATGACTAAAGGAGGCACTGCAGTCAGGTGCAGGGAGGAGGGAGGCAACAGTGGTTGGTCAACCTGGTGAGGGAAGCCAGCCGGAGGTCCCCGAGAGCAGCTTCTTCTAAACAGACAGCAACACCTCCTCGTGCCCCCTTCCGGCTCCCAGCCTTCCTCGCCCCACCCAGCAGACTGTCTGGGGCAGAAGTGGTTCTGTTAGTGTCCCAGGGCCACAGGCTGCGTGGTTTAAACCACAGAATGGCTTATCTCACAGTTCTGGAGGCTAGAAACAAGGTGTTGGCAGGATCGGTTCTCTCTGAGGCCCTGAGGGAATATCAGGTCCAGGACTCTCTCTTGGCTGGTAGGTGGCCATCTTCTCCCCCGTCTCTTTATTTATTTGGTACCAGGGGATTGAACCCAGGGGCATTTAACACTAAGCCACGTCCCTAGCCCTTTGTATTTTTTATTTTAAGACAGGATCTCGTTTATGTTGCTGAGGCTGGCTTTGAACTTGAGATCCTCCTGCCTCAGTTTCTTGAGCTGCTGGGACTACAGGCATGGGCCACTGTGCCTGACTCCCCCAGTCTCTTTATATGCCATCCTCCGTGTCTGTGTCCTAATCTCTTCTTCTTACAATGACACCATTCATGCTGGATTGGCCTCATTTTAACTTGTTCAACTCTGTAAGTCGCTATCACCAAATAAGATCACATTCTGGGGTCCTGAGGGTTAGCGCTTCAACATATGAATTTCGGGGAGACACAATTCAACCCACAACGCTGGGTATTCTCCCCAGTAGGCCTTTCCTTCCATGTCACCAGCCCAACTGCTTGGCTGGAAGCATGTGGCTTGTGGTCTGCCGGAAGAGAAAGAGAGCCCATAATTGTGTTAATTGCCACAATGCCAGATCTGCAGTTAATATGCCATGGAAACAAAGAGCAAACGCACTCATAGCACATAATTGGGCTTCAACTACACCCTCGGCAGAGCTGTGCGACTGAGCACCACTGTTTATGCTCCTCTTCAAATTAGCAAAGATGGACAAATTAACACTCGTCTCCCCTTCCTCCTGCCCAGAGGACAGCTGTGGGGGTACCTTGGGGATGGGGATAGCCTCCAAAAACCCTGGCTGGGTCCTGTTCAGAGGCAGGCACCTGGGCCCAGCCCGTGAGGCCAGGGGCAAGATGAGGGCATGAAAGGGCCTCCCAGCTTCCAGCTCCAGGCCTTTCCACGAGCCCCAGCTCTGTGGCAACTGACCGGGGCCTTGGCAGACAGCGATCCTGGGCAGGCAGCGATCCCGGCGATGGGAGCTCGGGTGCTTTGTTCTCTGCAGCGTGGCATGAGTCATAGCCAGGTGGGGACTGTTGGAGCCCTGCGGCAGGTTTGGGTCACATTTGGAAAACTGACACTCAGCGCACACATCTCTGTTGCAGGAGCGGTGGTCAAATTCATCTGCACCCGACCTTCTCCCTCGGCCCTTCTCAGTACACAGGCCTGGCTGCTTTGTGTCTCCATGGCCCTGGGGACAGACTGTCTGGAGACTGCCCTGCCAATGCTTGCCTGCTTCTTTGAAAGGTGCCCTGCTCAAGCCTGGAGGCTGGGACCAACTTCTCCCAACACGCAGCATCCCTCGTGCGGTACTGGGGCCTCCCTGCCCACCAGGTGTCGGGGGCTCCTTGCCCTTGGCCTCCCCATCTGCCTCTTCCCCCAGCTTCCTGGCCTTTCTGCAGCCGAGTAGAGACAGACTGAGCTTTCAGCCTGCAGCTCAGGCGGTCTGGATTCTCCCCACTATCACAGCCCCTGGCCTGCCCTGTGCCACAGGGGGCCGGGTGGCAGTGGGACTCCCGTCCTGCCCTAGGCTGTCCCTGTCTCCCACAGCCTCCCTGCCTTTTCCAGGCCTTTCTGGTCCTCCTCCCTGGCTCCGGCTAAGCCAGCTGCAGCGAAGCTCATTGAGAATTCTCGGAGCCAGAGCCGGAGCCGTCTGCTGGCCTGGGGGCTGTCTTCCTCAGCCGGGCTGCCTCTCATTTGCATCCCCTAAATCAATGCCCTCCATGATCAAAGTCCCACCCTGCAACTTCAATGAGGCCGGCTAAGCCGCAGAGCCAGGCCTTGAGGAGAGGGGAGGGGAGGCAGGACCCTCCCTCCCTTCCTGCTGCCCTCTGAGGCCCAAGGGGAGCTGGAAAACAGAGGCCCCATGGGAGTCCCGGTGGAGGCCGGGTGCACAGAGAGGAACGGGAGCCGAGTGGGGCTCCCCAGGGAGCTGCTCCCTTCCTCTGGCTCCCCTCACCCGGCTGCTCGGGGAACAGGGCATTGCAGGCCTGTCCACAGGCTTTCTGGGTGTCCTGTAGCTCTGCCGCAGCACCTGAAGATGTCCGGTGGCGTCTGGAGGAAGGCAGCTAGGCAGCCTCCCTGGTGGAGACCCAGAGAGGGCTCCTTCAGGGACTTGGCCAGGCAGAGAGGGAGGTCAGTCACCCTGACCTGTTCCACCTGGGGGTCGTGAGATGAGCACTACCAGTCTCAGCTAGAATGACAGCCACCTCTTATTGAGCACTCCGTGGGCCAGACACAGTGCCAAGAGCTTTCCTTCATGGCGCCCCGTCCCTAGGAGGCGCACTTGGTGATTAGCCCCGTTCTGCAGAGGAGGAAGCAGGGAGGAGAGACAGAGCTAGGAGGTGGCAGGTCGGGGTAAGCGGGGTCGAGGCCCAGGGGAAGTGCTGCAGGCCAGCCAGGAGGTCTGCAGTGTTTGGGGGCCTGGTCTGTCGGGAGGGTCAGCACAGGCCCTGTCCTCACGCCGAGGGCACTTTCTGGCAGCCCTTGCTCAGGGTGCCCGGTCTCCCGCGGTTCCACCCCAGCATCTTGGCGCAACCGTGAGCACACAGCATAACACGAGCCCTTGGAGCTGGAGGGAGAGATCAGGCCCCACGCCAGCCACCTGGGTGCCCCTGACTTCTCCTGGCCCTGCAGAGACTTTGCTCATTAGAGCAGCGATGTCATGGGCAAGAGCTTCAGCTCTAGAGCTAGACGAATCTGGGTTTGAATCCTGGCTTTACTCCTTGGCTGTGTGACTTTGGGCAAATCCTTTAACTCTCTGAGCCCCAGTGTCCTGTTCTGTAAGAGAAGGATGATAATTTGGTTCATGGCTGGGATTGCTGCCAGCATGGAATCAGGCAGCGCACGCTGCACGCTCTGTGCAGGCTTGGCCTGCAGCAAACAACTCGGGAGCTGAGCCGGTATTTTTTTTTTTTTTTTTTTAATCTCTGGGGGGTTATTAATCCCTGCTACACAGATGAGGAAGGAGGGAAAAAGGTGTCCCCAAGCAGCAAAGTGAAATGGAGGCTTCAGAGGGCCAGAGTCTGGCTCTAGATTTGTGTGTGTGTGCGCGTGCGTGCGTGCGTGCGCGCGCTGGGGATGGATGGCTCTTGATTTTTATTGGAGTTTTTTAGCTCAGGGAGCTTCAAGGCCAAAGGAAAAGCACAAGGGGTGGGGGGAGGAGTCCAGAGAAGCCTTTTCTGAGGCTGCGCTCTGCTACTTCCAAGATGGCTGGTTTTAACGTGCCACTCAAACCTCTGAACTCCTTCCCTCCAGTTAAATGGGGATGAATAAAAACCTCTACCCAAGGGATTGCTGTGGGGCCCAGATGCGTTCAGATGCCCTTTGGAAAAGGCAGTTGTGATGATTGGGACCTGGAATGGCCCCCAAAAGCTCATATGTTGAAAACTTGGTCCCCATTGCCCCAGTATCCAGAGGTGAAGTTTTAGGGGAGAGATTTGATCATGAGGGCTCTGACCTCACCCGTGGATTAATCCATTTAATAGATTTGTAATTCAGATTACGGGAAGGAGGTGGAAACTGCAGACAGGTGGGGCGCTGGGGGAGGAAGCAGGTCACTGGGGGCATACCCTTGGGGACTGTATCTTTTTTTTGGGGGGGTACTGGTCAGGAGTGCTTTACCACTGAGCAACATCCCCAGCTCATTTACATATTATATTTAGTTGTAGGTGGACACGATACCTTTATTTTTATGTGGTGCTGAGGATCGAACCCAGCGCCTCACGTGTGCTAGGTGAGCGCTCTACCGCTGAGCCCCAGCCCCAGCCCACAATCCCAGCTCTTTTTATTTTTTTATTTTGACACAGGGTCTCACTCAGTTGCTCAGGGCCATGCTTACTTGTTGAAGGTGGTCTGGAACTTGAGATCCTCCTATCTCAGCCTCCTGTGTCACTGGGATTAGAGATGGGCACCACCGTGCCCAGCTGGGGACTATGCCTTGTGCCTGGCCTTTTCCTCGCTCTCTGTTTCTCCGCTGTCGTGAGCTGAGCAGCTCTTCTCCACCATGCCCTCTACCAAGATGTTCTGCCTCGCCACAGGCCGAGAGCAATGGAGTCGGCCAACCATGGACTCAAACTTCTGAAACCGTGAGTCAAAATAAGTCTTTCCCCCTCTAAGCTGTTCTTGTCGGGTATTTTGGTCAGAGTGATGAAAAGCTGACTAATTTGTGAGTGTACTAAACAAGTGCAGACGGAAGTGCTGCACGCATGTAGCTATTATGATAATCACTTCCTTAGACTTCTCAAAGTACATCTACATGTTCCATGATCATCATCATGGGGGCGATTACAGCCGAGCCTCTGACCTCTGCCATGTGTCCACCCTGAGCAGCACCCTTCGTATGCATCCTCTCACTTCAGCCTCACAGTGTTTACAGGAGGTATTACCATGATTGTGCCCATTTTACAGATGAGGAAACTGCAGCAGTTGACTTGTTGGATCTCACTGTCAGGCATTCCTTCTGTTCTTGTATGGCCTTGTTGTTCAAGATGGGGTTTTGCTATGTTGTCCAGGCTGGCCTGGAACTCCTGGGCCCAAGGATCCCTCACCTCGGCCTCTCAAGTAGCTGGGACTGCAGGCTGCGCCACGGCCGCTGGCAGCTCACGTTGTTTTGAAGTCACTTTATCCTGCCCCCTCCCCAGTTCCAGGAAGTGAGCTGGAGCTTCCGGAGAACCCAGGTGTCCTCGCTCTGAGCCCCGCACTCTGTACTGTGTGCAGACAGTGGCCTGTTTCTGCCCTACCTCCCTCCTTTGCTCCTCCCTGGAAACCCACGCAGCCCTTTTCCTCCTGGGTGTTGTGCAGGGCAAGACACGTCATGTTGGGGGTTGGTTGGTCCTCAGAGGTCCCCCAGGTGCATAATTCCTTTTACAGAATAAAACAGCTGTGTGTGGCTCTGTACCACCCAGAGAGAGGAGGGGAATGTGCCCTTACCTTCAGCTGTGGTGGGAGGAGGGAAGCGGCTTAGGAAGGAAATCTTATTCTTTGGCCTACCTTTGGGGGTCAGAAGTGAGTTGCTTGGCCTATGGGGAAAGGCAAGGTTTTCCTTCCTTGGAAATTTTTACCAACTAGTGACAGCTGATGCTTCATGCTTGGGAATTCTCTTAGTTTCTTCGCAAATGGAGAATCATAGAGCTAGAAAGACGTGACTCCGGAGGCTGAGGTAGGAGGATCACAAGTTTGAGGTTGGCCTCAGCAACTTAGCAAGTGCTTGTCTTAAAATAAAAATAAAAGAGGGCTGAGGATGTAGCTCGGTAGTAAGAGGTCCCCCCCACGGGGGGGGGGAGGGGCTGAGGTTGTGGCTCAGCGGTAGAGCGCTCACCTTGCATGTGGAAGGCACTGGGTTCGATCCTGAGCACCACATAAAAAATAAAATAAAGGTATCATGTCATCTACAACTAAAAACATATTTTAAAAAAGATGCTCCCGGGTTCAATGCCCAGTAGCCCCCCTCCCCCACAAACCCACAGTTTCCAACCTGATACCCCAGAGGCCCTTCTGAAGTCAGGATTTCTTCCACTTTCAGAACAGCTTAAAGCCCCAGGTCATGAAGAGTAATGAAGAATGTAAAAACAAACACTGTTTAATTCTTGCTTCTAGCCGTAGGCCTTGCACTCTGCTTTCTGTGGGTTGGCTCATCTGTTGAAACTACTCAGCCAGGAGGACCTGCCTTGTCTCCATTTTACAACAGGAGATACTGAGGCTGAAGTGGTTAAGGACCTTACCCAAGGTCACAGAAGTGGAAAGTGACACAAATGGGGAAAAAAATAAAAAGGTTCACTGCGGCATTCTTCGTAAAAGCAAAGGACTGGAAACAACCCTTCAACATGGGGGAAATATTCCTCAATAAAGGCCTGATTAAGTAAAATCCAGTAATGTCTCCACAGGGAGTACTATGCAACTATGAAAATGAATGATTCCGTCTGTGCACTGTCATGGTGCACTGTCATCGCTAAGATATCTTTTTCTTTCCCGTTTTTTCCTGCTTAATCCCTCTCCCTCTCTCCCCTGCTTTTTTTTTTTTTTTTTTTTTGTTCTGGGCCTCATGTATGCTAGGTAAGTGCTCTACTTCTGAGCCATATCCCCACACTCCTAGAATATTTTCTTTTCTTTTCAACATGTCAACTTAGAACTGACTTCCTTTTTTTTTTTTAATTTTTAGTTGGACACAATAACTTTATTTATTTTCTTATGTGGTACCTGAGGATACAACCCAGTGCCTCACACATGCTAGGCAAGTGCTCTATCTCTGAGCCACAACCCCAGCCCACCCCTAGAATATTTTCTTAAGTGGATAAAGCATGCTGCAGAATAGCAGGTTCCGCTGTTTTTGATCTAAGAAAGAGGAGAAAAATATCAAAATTTTTAAAAAATGGAAAGTAAGCTAAAAATAGACAAATTGGTAGCCTAGAAAAGGAGGAGGAAGGAGTTGGGAAGGATGGGTCTAGACTTCTCTGAAAGTCTTGCTTTCTAGATATAGTGGTAGAACTATATAAATATTTAATAGAACTATAGAAAACAGAATTACAATGTCATTTTGTCTCTCATTAATTATCCGTTCTATCTCAGAGGTAGTGGCCTAGCTCGTACAAGACCCTGGGATCCATCCGCAGCACTGCGCACATGCAAAAAGGAATTATCCTCCCTCCTTTTTTTTTTTGGTATTAGGAATTGAACCCAGGGGTGCTCTACCACCGAGTTATACCCCCATTCCTTTTTATTTTTGGAGATAGGTTCTTGCTAAGTTACCCAGGCTGGCTTTGAACTTGTGATCCTCCTGACTTAGCCTCAAAAGTCACTGGGATTACAAGTGTGTGCACTATGCCCAGCTAATTATCTCTTTTAACAGCAGTGAAGAAACCTGTCTAGGTCACCACAAGGCAGAGAAGGTGCCAGACCTCATACCCCCTGGGTTCCAGGGGCTAAGATTTAATACTTCCCTGAGCTCCAATCAGCTGCTTTGGTCAAGATTCTCATAACCTGGGCTCAGTGGTAGAGTGCTTGCCCAGCAGGCGTGAGGCCCTGAGTTCCATCCCCAGTACTGCATTAAAAAATGAAAAGAAAACAAACAAGATTCTTATAACTTTCTCCTGCTGCAGCCTGGAGGTGGATTTGTCCCCAAGCACATCATTAGGAGTGTGCCTCTAATAACTGCTTACCTGGCTGAGACTCTGTGCCACCAACACCTGCCAAGAGCACACTGTGCGAAAAAGGAATAACACGCCCACCTGCTCTCTACACCGGCAGAGGGCTTTTCTGCATGAGACCTCTTTTCAGCTTTGTGTGACGCAGACCTGGAAACTAATGGTGGAAGCCTGGGCTCTGGTTCCGTGAGGTCTGCCTTCGGTGCCTTGTACAGCTGGAGAGAAATGAGAGCTGGGGGTTCCTCTGACCCGGCGGGGTCCTGGCTGTGGGGTCCTGTGCAGAGTGTTTGTGGGGTAATTTCACATATAGGCTAAAGAACTGTTTTGGGCTCAGACACAAAATTGAATCCCAGGAGTCCTACTTTCTGGCAATGTGCTCTTGAGCAAATTTGACACTTCCCCCTCTCTAAGACAGTGACAATGAAAGTACCTCCTGTAACAGGTAGCTTGAGGCTTAGTGCGGAGCTGGCGTAATCAGCAAGAGTAATCTTACAGGGCACAGCAGCTCCGAAAATCCGCTCTACCTACTGCCTCATGTGCAGAAGTTGAGTCTTCCCTGACCAGCTAACAAAGCCACCTCCTTACCCTCAAGCCATGTCCCCAGTAAGGATGAGCCTGCAGGATGCCTCCTTCCCACTGCTCCAGGGCCCAGGACGCTGGCTCAGCCCGGAGGAGGCTCCTCTCTCTGCTAACCCCCCTCCAGATCAATCTCTAATTCAGGGTCCTTTTGAGGACTAAAAATCCATCACCTTTGAAAAGTGCCAATACGGCTGAGGCTACTGTCAGGTGGGCCAGAAATGGAGTTCACTGTTTCCCTGGCTTTCAAGACTCTCCAGCTGAGCACTGCAGCTGGAACTCTCATGTGGGCAAGATCTCAGCGTGTGCAGGTTGCGCTGAGCTCACCCGCCGTCTGTCCACCCCACCTGCTGCTGGACCTTTTTCATCTACCTCTTTGTTTCTCTAAGGGACAGTGAGGTTGAGAAGATAAAGGGATCAGGATTTCACACACTGAAGAGCTTTTGTTTCTGTTTTTCATAGAAGTGAATACATTAAAATTTCCCTCTTGGCATCAGCCTATTGACTCCAAACACAGCTCTGAGATTAGATCTTTCTGATTTTAAGTTCTGTAAATTCAAAGGTTCCTGGGAAACCTGCAGGTTTTTCATTTTTATTTTTTTCCCCTCTGAAGTATAAGCTCCATGATGATAATAAAAAACTAATACAGCAATTCATTTAGTCCATCACTGGGTATTTATTGAGTACTTACTATGTTCTCAGCAGGATGCTAGGAGCTCAGAAGGCTCCTACCCCTGAGGGAAAAAGAGAAACTGCCATCTATTTAGATAACTACATACTAAGCTCTATGAGGCTCTTTAATAGCCTCAGTTCATTGAACTCTGGGCAACTCTAGGAAGTGGGTATTGTTATTCTATCGCAGGTGAGGAAAGAGACTCAGGAAGTTCCATAAGTCATAGGTCACTTGTGGTAATGGGAGACAGAATTCCAGTCTAGTCCTGTCTGACTACATCTGGATCCTTCCCACTGGACTACAGTAGGGGGCCCAGGTGTGGTGGGGCCCGCCTGTAATCCCAGCTAAGGCAGGAGGATTGCAAGTTCAAGGGCAGCCTTGGGAATTTAGCGAGAACCTGTCTCAAAATAAAAAGGGCTGGGGATGTAGCTCAGGGATAAAGCTGCCCTGGTTTAGCCCCAGTACTGAAAAAAAGAAAGAGAAACAATACAGCAGGGAGGAGGAAAGGACCCGGATGGATTAGCCAGTGGCTGGTGCAAGGCAGCAGAGTGTAGAGAATGGACTGCCTGTCTAGCACAGTGGGGTTGTGAAAGGAAGGTCTGCAGGAAGACTTCCTGCAAGGCAGCCTAAGGTCTTGAGCAGGAATGAATTTGGCCAGGACAGTGGTGGGCAGCATGCCCTGAGGTCAGCTGGTTTGGGTCTGGGGTTGAGAAGTGGGAAGCCCCATGGAGCTGTCTAGACTTTCTGAGCTGGCAGTGAGAAGCCCAAACGGAGTTTCACAGCCAGACAGGGACAAAATCAATGGCAAGCTGCTATTGGCCAGCCTGTTTCCTGGGAGAGGGTGACACCCTTGGCTGGAAGAGGTGATGGGGCCTGAGTCTTCGGAGGGGTGGGAGGGATGACAGGGGAAGGGCTGGCATTAACAAGATGGAATCTTCAGACTTTGGAAAATGCTTGTGGGGAGGAGTCTGGGGAGCTGTCTTTCAGTCTCCCCTTGGGTCACAACACACCTCTGTTCACAACTGTTCAAGGTCTTCCTGTAGCCGTAAATTCAAGCCCAAATTTCTCATCCTATCATCATGAGGCACTTCACAATCTGGCCTCTATTTACTTTTTTGGGTTCATTGCCCCAGCTTTTCCAAACTTCTCTGTGTTCCACCCAACCTCCGGCACTTCCCCCATCAAGCTGGCCTCCACAAAGCTCATCAGCAGTAGGACCCTTCCAAACTTGGCCCTTGACATCCACTGGTAGCTCTTCCAAAAGAGCTTAAGGTTTCATTGCTATGGAACTTAGGCTGTTGGGTTCTCAGTGCTGTCCTGTCCTCCAGGATTGGTTCTTTTTACAATACATAATATACACAGTTATCCCAACTGGGGAAGTCATTTCATCTTTCGGACTTAGTTTCTTCCTCTGTCAAATGGAGCCAATAAACCTCATAGGCACAGTGCCTGCCTCCCCAGAGTCCATCCATGGCTGCTCCAATCCTATCCTCCAGGGTGGAGCAGTCTAAGCAGTCCAGCTCAGAGAAGGGAGAGGGCAGGGCACAAAGTAAAGGAGGCACCCCAGAGATCTCCCGTGGGATCCTTCAGAGGTCCTTCTATGTCAGAAAGTGCATGCACACAAGCCGCCCTTTAAAAGCCACAAGTAGATCTCTTCTTTAAGTTCAGGCCTCTTTGAGAGCAGCCCCCATTCCCTCCATCTTCCCCAAACTCTTCCACAAAAGCCACGCCCCTCATCTGGGGCTGGAACAAGTGCAGCACCTGCACCTGCACCTGCACCTGCGCTGAGCCTGGGACTGTTCACCAAGCGGGTTTGGGGACCTGGGCTCCTGGAACGCCCTTCACGACCCGCAAGCTCCCTCTCATCACCT
>NW_026000102.1:2324311-2333250 GCF_001458135.2 Marmota marmota marmota
TCTCCCCCTGCGCAGCCCTGGGTGGTGGCTGCGCCGATTTGGGTAGACGGGCCGCAGGGTCCGGCCGCGCAGGCAGGCTGGGGACGCACCCCGGGGGGATGCGGTGTCGTGTGAGTGCTCGAGTGGGCTCAGTCGGGGGTGCACGCACGGGGCTCGGTGTGCGCTTACATAAGAGCCCACTCACTCCTCCGCATCCCTTCCCCAGATCCCGAGTCCCTGCCGCTGCGCCGCGGACACCGCGACTTCGCCCCTTTGCGCCTTCTCCCCGAGTCCTGTAAACGTCTGGTCCAAACGAACGGAGGCTGAAACTTCTCGCTCCCCTCCCTCCTTTTCACCCAAAGGTGATATCGTGATGAGGTTCGCGACCGCGGTCTCACCAGGTGTCACAAATGTGCATCTCCTGCGGGGTTTGTGACCGTAATGCCGATCGTGCACGGCTTAGGTGGCCTCGCCAGAAACGTTGGTTAGGATTTTAAGACCTAAATTATTTTATGGTTAGATGGCAAATAACATTTGTTGGCCAGTTGGTTGTTATTTCTTAACCTTACCTTCATCTACTTAACCTTTTAAACGTTACATGCTTTCTGATATTGACTGATCTTGCCAACCAGAAGCTTACGCATTGCAGATACAGGGCTTCCGAATGGATCTAGAAATCGTAAACATTTTCCTTGGCCTTGGAGCAAAGTAATCTAGGTGTTGTCCACAGAGACCTGAATTTATTCTTCTGATTTTTTTTTTTTTTGAAAAAGGAAAATTTGAGGGGGAAGATTATAAGAAGTCTAGATGAAATGGCCATATTCCAATTTAGCAAGCTTTAAAATAATTCTTGTTTTCTTCTCGGCTTGCCATACGGAAAGAAGTATGGTGTTCACTAATTAAAGGGCAGAAGAGGCGAATGCATCTTTTGTTCCAATGTTCCTTTCTTCACATGAACATGATAAACTTTGAATACTTTTATTTCATTTCTAACATTCTGTGGACTCTGTTAAATTTAGGTCTTAGTCTCCATGTATCTAATTGCCCTCGATTTGATTTTTAAAAGTTACATCAAGCTAAGTTTGAAATGTTCTTTCCAGATGTGAAATGGAGGTCTGAAAGAGGAATAAATCCAAGGGAAGAAAAAAAAAAAAAAGAAAAAGACTTTTGCTTCCTTCTCTTGGGAAATACGTACACATTTAAAAAATATGTGCTTGAATTGAGTATTTTGGGAAAAGTTCAAGTGTGTTTAGTCAGTGATAACATTTCTTGCCAAAAATCCATGTTTTTAAAGTTCACACACCTGCATTTGCTCTTTGTTACTTAATTACTTTGGTTAAACAGTTGGTGTAGACTTTAGCTCTTGATTATCTTTGTTATGGTAGACTGACAGAAGTCTTCTGGGGAAGATGTGCTGAGTGCTAGAATCATTTGTAATCTGCTAGTTTTCTCTGTGCTTTTTTTGCTGCAGTCGAACGACTTCTGGATTCCCTGTGTTCAGAATAAAAATTTTAAACATCAGTTATTCTGTTGCATTTGTTGTCTTTTTATCTTCCATGTTAGAAAATGGCTCATAAATATTACATGAAATGCTAATAAAACAATTTCATTTTGAAATGCTACAAATGAATTTTATACGTAAATATGCAATTTGTGGAGGCACTTTCTATGGGCTCATTTGAAAAGATCATCATTTCAGCTAATGTCTGATTTGCACCCCACCCTCCCCTGAGTGCTGGGGTTAGAACGCAGGCCCAGAGAATGCTAGGCAAGTACCCTACCACTTTGTTATACCTTCAGCCTAATATCTAATTTCTTTTTATTGCCACAAGACAGAATAGCATGAGCTGCTTGCTGTTCATACTCCAGCTATCTTGAATCATTAATGGATAAAGATCACATAAAACTTATGTAGGAAATGATAGATTTCTTTATATAAATTGCATGCGACTGTTAGATGCTTCATAGACAGTCCTCCCAAAATTTCACTTCAATTTTAGCAATAGTTTTCAAAAAACATCAAGTAAGCCAAAATATTAGAACTATGCTTGGTGTGCCCTGGATGGCCCTGTCAGCAGGCAGCCTGTCTTCCCTATAGTTATGGAGATCAGGAAGTTGAAATTAGTAGAGAAAATAGCTGTATGAATATTTAAAAGTAAATGAAACTATGTAGTGTACTTCAAAGTCAAAAAAATAATATTCACCATTATTTTTCCAGTTTGCACAGACTTCTCTGTGAGACCTCTCCTCACCATCCTGTTTGGAACTTCATCTCCCTCCCAGAATCCCTGGATTGTTTCTTCTCGGCCTCCCTTTTTCATTTTTCCATAGCTCTTAATGCATTCTGACATGCCTTGTTATCTATTTTCTGTTTCCTCCCGGTACGATGTATATCCAGACATGGAAGGGGGTTTTGTTGGCCTGTGTCCTTTCACCGGCACACAGTAGGCATGAAGTATTTGTGGTATGATGGAATGAATGAATGGGTGACTGTATTTCTGTGTAGACAGCATAGTGTTTTTACATACCCATTTTCACTGGACAGATAAATGTTATGTATTGAAAAAAGTATTACATACTGTGAATGTTATACTGCAGAAAGTGTTACAAACATGCATAGGGGTTTAAAGTAGACTTAATTCTGCAACATGGTTAAGAGAATTCATCAGTAGGAATTTTTCAAGGATCCTTTCTGTTGATTGCAGTGTTGGGGATATTGGACCATAAAAATCTGGCTGAGCCTTATGAAAGCTATTGCTACCATTTTGAGTATTTTTAAAAAAATTTTTTTAGTTGTAGATGGACATAATGTCTTTATTTTATTTATTTATGTATTTTTAGATGGACACAATATCTTTATTTTTTTGTGGTGGTGAAGATCAAATCCAGTGCCTTACATGCTAGGCATGTAAAATAGACCCACCTTGGGTCTATTTTTAAAAGTACTATATTTCTTTTCTTTTTTTAAACAACAACAACAAGAATATGACTTATAAACCTCTAAACTTATCTAAAGCTCGTATGAAGTTAATTTCCTTTCCTTTCTTAGAAGCAACATTGGGAAAAAAAGCCATTTGAATATAGAGTTCAGTATTGCCCTTAGTCTAATGCTTTTATTTTGTTTTCTTTTTTTCTGACATTTTAAATGCTGAAGGTCAGTAACATCTCAATGGGGAACCTATAACTGCTGAAGAAATAATAAAATATTACTGATTCTGAAGGTATTCCTCTTTGAGCTTCAGCTTGATTAACTGGAATATTTAGTTAGCTGAAATTCATCTTATATTTCTAGGAGAAAAAGCGTAAAATCAAATAGTTTTATGGGGATTCTTTTTCAAAAGAAAGGCTTAGGAGCTCAGGTCATGTATTATTTGTGCTGGTATTGTTTGATTTTCTTTCCTTTTTCTTCCCCCTTCTCTTGGTGGTGTGGGCCCCAGGGCCTCACTGGCTCTCCCGCTGAGCTACATCCCCAGCTCCTCCATTGTTTGATTTGTAAGCTGAAAAGAGCAACTAGTATTCCAGTTTCGGATTTGAAGAATATGACCAAAACGAAATTTTATTAAAATACAACATTATTTTTACATTGAAATTAGAAAATGCTGTAATTAAAAAAAAAGCTATAATTTCATAGCACTAATTTCGGGACTTGGTTAAGCTTATGAAACCACATATGAATGTTTAAAACGAGAAACCAGAGTTATATTAAAATTTTAGAGCACTTAAAATGATTTGGAGTATTTATATTATTGCTTTCTAGGACAGGAAAATGGTAATTTTTTTAGATCTTTGTTCGTAAATGTTGAAGCAACATTGAAGATCTGATTATCTGAACACTACCACAAGCATCTTTCCTGTATTCTGGTTGAGGGATCAGATCTTTGTAGCTTGGTTTTTCTCTGGTGTTGATTTGTCAGAAGAGTTGCACAAAAAAATACTGTGTCTTTATAAATGAAAATTTAAATGTTAATTTGCTATGAAATATTTTAATAGAGCATCAGAAAATACCAACTCAAGACTAGTGGAAATGATTTATGCAAAGTCATATTCTTATTGTTTAAAAAAGCAAAAAGCCTTCACAAGTGTCTTTTGACACCAGCAGAGGCTATCCAGAGGCCAGAAAAGAACACCAGACTGTGACAACCCTTCCTTGCGCCCAACTCTATATAGCTGCCACCATATCAGGATTGGAGTGCTGCTTTCTGTTGTCCCGGATTTGATAGGTCTTTTCTCCCTTATGTGTTAGACATATTTTTGCTAATTTTCTTTTTTAGCCTTAGGGAGATATTATTAGATTAAAAATTCACAAGATCCGTTGCTAAGTCTTTTTTATTTTTAAAGGTTCTCGGCAAAGATTCAATTACTTCAAAATGACTGAATTCAGATCATCTTATAAACTTCTAAAGCACGTATGAAGTTAATTTCCTTCCTTTTCAGAGCCCATAAGAATTGCGTGGTAGGGCTGGGGCTGGGGCTCAGCGGTAGCGCACTTGCCTGGTATGTGTGAGGCACTGGGTGCTATTCTCAGCACCAAAAAATAAACAAAATAAAGGTTTATCAACAACTAAAAAAGAAAAAAAAATTAAGAGTTATGGTAGCACACCGAAGGAAGATCCGTGTTTTCCTTTTTTACCTTTTTGGTCAGATGTGAATATTATGTTTCAGTCACCTGTTTTTGGACCACTCTAATTCTCTTTTGACAAGAACTCCATATTGAATTTGTTATTTTTCAAGTCTGCCTTGATCTGTACTTTAACTTGTTGTTTTGAACAAAAAAATCTTTTCCTACATCCACTTTGTGTGTTTGGGGGTGGGGTGGGGGGGTGCAAAGGTTGAGCCCAGGGATGTTTATGACTGAGCTACATCCCCAGCCTTTTTAATTTTATTTTGAGACAGTCTAAGTTGCACAGTCTGACTTTGAACTTGGGATCCTCCTGCCTCAGCCTCCTGAATAGCTAGGATTTCAGGATTGCCTCACTCACTGTGCCTGGTTTTACAGGAGCATTTTTCTGCTTAAACACACTTAAGACCTTCCCTCCCTCCCTCCCTCCCTCGCATGTGCTGGGCAAGCACTATACCACTGAGCTGCATCTCAGCCTTCGTCTGAGTTTTCAGATTTTAAGTTGCTGATTTTTTTCCTGCTCTGGGGCAAAGGGGCATTTCATCCAACCAGTTCCTGCCTTTGCTGTTGTCTCCAGTGTCCTTACTGCCCAGAGCTTTGGACTGAGTTGGAAGGAACTTTGAAAGTTCTGTGCTTTGTTGCTTACGGAGCCTTCCCTGTGAAACATTTCTCCACAGCCTCTGACAGAGTGTGTCCTTCAGCTGTGTGGACTTCCCTGGCGCTGGGCACTTGCTGGCTCACAAAATGACATTTTCTTAAAAACTCTTGTTAGGGACTCTGGTCAGCTTTCCTTAGGATGGCATCTAGTCGTTCCTTCTTATCTGTGGTGTCCAGGCCTACAGCTCTGATTTTGCCCCCTCTCTCTTTGAGAGGCCCAGGGCACGTGGCCCACACCGAGGCCTCGTGTCTACTGCCAATCTGGAAACGAGTCCCTTCGGTGCTGCAGGCTCAGGGCTGGGGACACTGCAGAGTAAGTACCTAGGGATGGGAACAGGGTTGAACTTTATGAAAGGGACTTAAAAAAACACTAGAATTCCTAAACTACAACTAGTTTTAAAAAATGACATTTCCTCATTCATTACATTTTTTTGTTTTATGTTAATTGACTGAAAAGTACAGTTAGTTAATTATTTTGGTCTTTTGATTTCATTCTTTAATTAACTATTCCTTATTTACCTAATATTCAATCATAGTATAAAACACTTAGATGTCTTTGGACTCAAAATGCACTTTAAAACTCAGTAAAAATGAATGTCATCTTTGTTCAATACCTACTTACAATGTAACAGACATTTATTCTGAGCTCTTACTAAAAGTTTTTCCTGGGCTGGGGTTGTGGCTCAGTGATAGATCGCTCGCCTAGCACATGCGAGGCCCTGGGTTCGATCCTTAGCACCACATAAAAATAAAATAAAGATATTGTGTCCATCTATAACTAAAAAAAGAATAAAATATTAAAAAATTTTTTTTTTCTCATATAGTACATCTTTTTCTTTTTCTTTGTGGTACGGGGATTGAACCCAGGCCTCTTGCATGCCAAGGGTGGGCTACCTCTGGGCTATGTCCCCAGCCCCTGTGGCTCCCTGTCAGTGGTCAGCATGTGGGCCCAGCTCTGAGGTGTTTGCCAGAACCAGTCCTCCTCTGTCAGTGCCCAGCCACCCCCAGCTGCCCCTTCCAGCTGGTCCCCCCATCCAAGACTAGCCTTTTCTTCCCCAGTAGCCTCAGGGTGGACATGGCTCTGCTTTTCTGTCTCCAGCAGGAGGAAAGAGATTAAACCAATTCACAAGAGATGGTGAGAACAAATGGGAGGTAGAGGTTGAGGAATGAGGTCACTTATGATTTGGGGGATTAAAGCCCTTGTGTCAAATAGATTATGTTTACCTTTAAAATACCTTGACTAAAAAAATAAATAAATAAAATAAAATACCTTGACTAATTCATGCCAGTTTCCTGTTACGTATGGAATCAGTGAAGGGGATAACAGAAATAATTAAAATTCTTGGGTAATCCCTAATCTTTTTTTCTGCTATGCATTTCAGATGTTCATCAAAGTAGTAAGTAGCAAAATGCACTGCCTCAAATTTAATTTACTCCTGGCCTCCTCTGGGCTAACTTGCAGAAGGAACAGTGGGGGCACAAACAGGTGGGCTGCAGCCATTCACAGCATTGGAGCCTGTCAGTTGCTAGTGCTGTTGATGGCAGGGCACCTAGATGATCCTCCCACTGGATCACAAAGCCCTGAGTTGCCAGGGCCACTCTTGCTTCTGAGTTTTTTGTAAATCCATCCATGTCTGCTTGGGGTTCTGGTAGTTCACTTGGCAAGGGTTTTAAAAAGTCCATACCTAAGCATATGAGAGCCTGCTCCTGCTTAGCTGAGAAGCAACTGGTATGCATGTTCCGAACATTCAGACTCTCTGTAGAAAGTAAATGTTGGGCCTGGAGGAGCAGCTCAGTGGTAGGGAGTGTGTGCTTCTCTCTCCAACGAAAACAAATACAAAGTAAAAAAGGACAATTTTTTGGGGGGGTATGAAATCTGACATGTTTAAAACTTTCTAAACTAGGACATGATTTCTTTTCTTTTTTATGGGGGGTAGGCAGAACTGGAGATTGAATCCAGGGTATGGTACCTGCTGGGCAAGCACTGTACCACTGAGCTGCATCCCCAGCCCTAGATGATTTCACAATACAACATTCTCTCCTGTTCCGGTCACTGTATTTTATATATATATATATTTGTTGATAGACCTTTATTCATATTCATTTATTGTATTTATATGCGGTGCTGAGAATCGAACCCAGTGCCTCATGCATGCCAGGCATGTGTGCTACCGCTGAGCCACAGCCCCAGCCCTAATTTTTTTTTGTGTGTGTGTGTGTGTATAGATAGACACAATACCTTTGTTTTTATTTATTTTTATGTGGTGCTGAAGATTGAACCCAGTGCCTCACATGTGCTATATAAACGTTCTTCTACTGAGCCACAACTTCAGCCCCTGTTCTGGTAATTTTAATAACTCTAACATTTGTATTTGAATAAAATATTGTTTTAAAGAGGTCATTCATGCCAGTGATTAATATATATTTGCTTATTCAGTTGGTTGAGTTTATTCGCCCAGTTTTTTCTTAAATTATTCTGAGTATTCTTAAAAAGCTTGAGCTTTTTACCACTGCTTTTTTTGAGGGGCGGGTGTTGGGGATTGAATTCAGGGGCACTCAACCACTGAGCCATATCCCCAGCCCTATTTTGTATTTTGGAGACAAGGTCTCACTGAGTTGCTTAGTGCCTCACCTTTTGCTGAGGCTGGCTTTGCTCAGCCTCCTGAGCCGCTGGGATTACAGGTGTGCACCACTGTGCCTGGTTACCACTGCTTTGTAAAAGTAATGCTATGGCAAGTGGGTCAGAACAGCTGGCCTGTGTGGTTTCTCTCATTTCATGTGACATGTGCCTTAGATTATTGTCAGGGTCATTGGAGTCAGGGAAGGGACTAGAGAACAGAGGAACCAGGAGGTGTATAGAATGAGCATTCTGGGTAGATGCAGTCAGCAGTCTAGGTTTTAGAGACAGCAGTGAACTTGTGAGGACAGAGGGCCCTGTGGGGTTGGTGACTCAGAGGTCCTTAACAACCTTCAGGATGCGCAGTGCAGGAGGCCTGACTGCAGAGATTGGAATGGATTATCCGGGGCCAGGTGCTGACCCAGGAAAATGGCAGAAGGTCAGGTGAATGAGGGCGTTCAGGTGTCCACTCAGTGGTTGTGTGGCTGAGTGGTGCATGTCCAGTGTGAATGTGGGTCACATTCTGACCCTTCTCAGGGAGGTGCTGAGAGGGATGGGACCCTTAGCTGGGTCTGCCTAAGGGGTTTTCAGGCCTGACAGAGAAAAGCCAAGGGCAAATGGAGAACAGTGCGGTCACTTAGGCCTGAGGGAGAAGTACAGGAGGGATTCCTGAAGTTTCTGTCTCATCTAGAAACTGAGCTCAGAGGGTTAGGGGGACAAATAAGGATGGGGGCAGAAGTCCCCACTTGCCAGTGCCTCCCTTTCCTGCCTCCTCCCCGCCCTTCCCCTCCTCTTCTGTCCCTGCCCCTCCTTTCCTCTTCTTTCCTTTTTGCTGTGATGAGGTCCTGCTGTGTTGCCCAGGTTGGCCTTGAACTTGTGGGCTCATTTGATCCTGCTTCAGCCGCCTGAGCAGCTGGGGTTACAGACTAACTGTACTTTCTTACCTTTTAGAAACCCAGGGAGGAAAGCTGAGGCAAGCTGGTGCAGAGGGCAGTGGCAGGACCCCCACCTCTGAGAAGCCCCAGTTAGGCCACATCTCATTTTGCTCTGTGTTGGGGGGGGGGCGGG
>NW_026000102.1:2334201-2352075 GCF_001458135.2 Marmota marmota marmota
GGGGGGGCGGGGGGAGGCGTGTACTGGGGATTGAACCAAGGGAAACTTTACAGCTGAGCCACATCCCCAGCCCTTTTTATTGTTTGAGATAAGGTCTTGTTAAATTGCTTAGGGCCTTGCTAAATTGCTGAGTCTGGCTTTGCTCTCTGGATCCTCCTGCCTCAGCCTCTGGGATTTCAGACCTAGGCCACATCACTTTTTCCCTGAACTCAGCTGCCTCCACCCAGTTTTGTTCTGGTACATTGTTTCCTGGGACTGGAGTAATTTCTGATTCTCAGATGACCTGAAAAGGCAACTCATATTGAGCCCTAAGGAGT
Organism: Marmota marmota marmota; assembly: GCF_001458135.2. Classification (NCBI taxonomy): domain Eukaryota; kingdom Metazoa; phylum Chordata; class Mammalia; order Rodentia; family Sciuridae; genus Marmota; species Marmota marmota. Next base: position 2,334,519 of record NW_026000102.1, read on the forward strand.
TCAAGTTGGAACACAAATTGTATTTTCCCCATGGAAACATTGTTACAAATGGTGTAAGCTCCAGAAGCAACCATCAGAAACCTATTTAACCTGTCCTGAGTGGGCACCTGGGGCGTTCACACGTGCACACCCATCACAGTATTAGTGATTACACCACAGTGATGAAATGTCCCTTATGGTTTTGTGGAAAGTGGTAGGGTCCCTTTGAAAGATTTTTCAGGAGCAGCAGCTATGCCAGTTGCTCCAGGGTCACATGGGATGAAGAAGAGACAAAGGAAAAGGAAGGTTGCCAGGGTGGAGGGAGAATCCCATGGGCTTGAGTTCTGACTGCAGGGAGAGGGAAAGGAGGGACAGTGGCCTGTCCATCATGGTCTCCAGAAGGAAAAAGGAAGCCAAAGAGAGGAGGTGAGCCAAGGACCTACGGATGCCCAGGTCGTACACTGGGGGCAGGGACAAGTGCAGGAGGCGGAGAAGGGTCTGGGCAGAGCTGGGCAGGGCGGGTCCACCACACAGGAACTGTACCTTCTAGGGAGTACTTTCTAATGTGAGTACTTACTAAAGGAACAACCAATGGTCAGATGAACTTACTGGACTCAAATAATTTCATCAAATAATTTAATTTATGAGTGTATTTAAAAGTGTTCCTTGGAGGGACTTGGTGGTGCATGCCTATATGCTCATCTATTCTGTAAACCCAACTAATTGGAAGGCTGTGGCAGGAGGATAGCAAGTTCAAGGTCAGCCTGGGCAAGTTGGCAAGACCTTGTCTGAAAGTAAAAAATATCACTGGGCATTGTGGCGAATGCCTGTAATCCCAGCAGCTTGGGAGGCTAAGATTGGAGGACCACAAATTCAAGGCCAGCTCAAATTCTAATGAGGCCCTGAGCAACTTATTGAGACCCTGTCTCAAAATAAAAAAGACCAGGGATATAACTTAGTGATAAAATCCCCCTAAGTTAAATTCCTATTACCAAAAATAAAATAAACAGGGCTGCAAATGTAGCTCAGTGGTAGAGCACCCCTGGGTTTAGTCCCTTGTACTGTAGATAAATAAATAGATGAATTATATATGTAAAATAAGTATTATATATGCAATATATACAATGTATGTAAATGTACATATATATTTGTATATATGTAAATTTACATATATGTAAAGTAAAGGCATTTCTTGAATCTTCCAAGTCTCTGAATCTGTATGAATTAAATTTCTCTTTTGTAGAAGTATTTCACTAAGGTAAATTTAAAAAGTGGCGCGTGTGTGCGTGTGTGTGTGTGTGTGTGTGTGTGTGTTTGGCAGTACTAGGGACTGACCATTTTACCATGGAGCTACATACCCAGCCTTTCAATTTTTTTACCTTTTAAAAGTTTATGTAGGGCTGGGGATGTGGCTCAAGCGGTAGCGCGCTCGCCTGGCATGTGTGCGGCCCGGGTTTGATCCTCAGCACCACATACAAACAAAGATGTTGTGTCTGCCGAAAACTAAAAAATAAAAATATTAAAAAAATTCTCTCTTAAAAAAAAGTCTCTCTCTCTTTTTTTTAAAAAAAAAAATGTATGTAAAGTGTTAAACAAAACGTGATTATATTTTATAGTACAACTTATTTATTTAGTGGTGCTGGAATTTTTTGGAATCCAGGGCCTTGTCCATGCTAGACCACTACTCTACCACTGAGCTACCACTCCCAGCTCTATATAGTTTTTATGACATTCTCTTAATGTCATTCATTCAGCAAACACTTGTACCAAGGGTGGGTGCAGTGTCCCAGCACTCATGAGGATGAGGCAGGAGGATCATTTGAGCCTAGGAGTTCTGAAGCCAGCCTGGGCAGTCACGAATAGTATAAAACAAAACAAAATGTTTGTACCAGGTAAAGTGTGTCAGATAATCCCTTAAAGGGTATAGTAGATTCTGTGTGGTCCATCTTTTGGGGTTCCCAAATTGGTATCATCACCCTGTACTCAGAAATTCTTGAAGACTGAAGAACTTGTGGTTATGTGGGGTTTTTAAAAATACTTTTAAGTTGTAGGTGGACACAATACCTTTATTTTATTTATTTTTTATGTGGTGCTAAGGATCGAACCTGGTGCCTCACTCATGTGGGGCATGTGCTCTACCACTGAGCCATAACCCCAGCCCCTGTTCATGTGGATTTTATCTGTCCATACTTACTGTATTAGAAATTAAAAGTGAGGACCCATTAAATAATTTGATGATTAATTTATTGGGGACAGTAACAACCCCACAACATGGTAATTTAACCTTTTTTTTTTTTTAATGAAAAATGAGGGCTGGGGATGTGGCTCAAGCAGTAGCGTGCTTGCCTGGCATGCGTGCGGCCCGGGTTCGATCCTCAGCACCACATACAAACAAAGATGTTGTGTCCGCCGAAAAAAAACTAAAAAATAAATATTAAAAAAATTCTCTCTCTCTCAAAAAAAAAAAAATGACCATTAAAAAAAAATTTTTTTTTTAGTTGTAGATGAACAATACTTTTATTTGTTTATGTGGTGCCGGGGATCAAACCTAGTGCCTCACGCATGCTAGGCAAGTTCTCTACCACTGAGCTACAGCCCCAGCCCCAATGACTATGTTTTTTTAAAACAAAAAAGAGGGTATGAGGAGTGGGGTTATAGCTCAGGGGTAGGGCACTTTTCTAGCTAACACAGGGATTTAGTTTTGACCCTCAGTATCTCAGAACAAAAGAAAACAAAGGCAATTTAGGGAGAAGCATAGCATCAACTTCTGTTTTTGCTAATCTCTGATATCTCGTTTATTAGAAGTCAGCTACATTCCACATTCAGTCAGTTGCTGCTATTTGGTTGAAGTAGATGAAGAAAATTTAGCCTCACCCACATGCAGTTGAAAAAGAGAGTCTTTGTGGACCCCTGAGGTGGCCTTGGGACTCCAGGAGTCCTCAGAGGATGCTCTAACTACTACTCTGGGCAGCAGTTGATTTTACAGTACAATTGGGGGATAAGTTGCTCATAAATGGCTTCTAAGCAGTGAAGTTGCAAACTAAACTTACAAATGATTTCCTTACATGTGAAAAAGAAATAAGAGCCAGGTGCCGAGGTGCACACATATAATCCTAGTGATTCCCAGAGGGAATTCCAGTGAGTGTGATCCGGAGGCTGAGACAGAAGCATTGCAAATTCAAGGCCAGCCTCAGCAGTTTAATAAAGCCCTAAGCAACTTAGACCCTGTCTCAAAATAAAATGTCAAAAGTGCTGGGGATGTGGCTCAGTGGTTAAGCACCCCTGGGTTCAATTCCCAGTTACCACCCCTACCTACCTCCCACAAAAGTAATTCTGCTTCTTCCTGTAACCATGTCACTTTGTTATTTACAGAGTTCCTTGCTCTCTTAGGTGGGGAAGGGGGGCAAAGTCAGGTCCAGGCCTGCCATTGCCTGTAACTTAAGCAGATACTGTTGCTGCCTGTTGAGGGTCCTTACAGGTGGACAGTGTCCGTCCATGTGGAGTCAGGCTCAGGTGTGCCTGAGGGTTATTACTTTGGTTTTCTTTTTCTCTTTAGTACTAGGCCTCACTAAGTAGCTGCGGCTAGCTTTGAACTTTCGATCCTCCTGCCTCAGCCTCCTGAGTTACTGGGGTTACAGGTGTGTGCCACCATGTCCACTTTTTTAATAAGGAAGAGAGCAAAGATTGATGAAAACTGGAAGTAAACATCAAAGTCAGGTTTTGTGAAGCTTATTCTTTGGTAGTATATACTTATTCGCTTTAATATTTTTATGCAATCTAAAAAATCAAGGCTTTTAAAAAAAGTTTAATTATTAACAAAAACATTACCATTTGTCTTCACAAGGTGGCCTATTTGAAACCTTTAAATGATTGCTTTCAGCCTAGTGCAGTGCCGCACACCTATAATCCCAGTGACTTGGGAGGCTGAGGTCGGAGGGTTACAATTTTAAGGCCAGCCTCAGCAATCCAGGGAGACCCTGTTTCAAAGTAAAAAGTTTAAAGGGCTGGGATATGGCTTTTGTTAAAGCTCCCTTGGGTTCCATCCCCAGTACCTAACCCTGTCCCCCAACCTGGTTGCTTTCATTGTAAAATCTTTTCATTTTTTATAACTATTGTTCACTCTGTTTTCCTGAGAATGCTTTTAGAGTTTCCTCAGAATTGCTTTACTCGGGAATCCTCATACCTTGGTGGGAAAGGCTGGGTGCTAGGGTTCAGGACAGTTTGTTTGTTTGTTTGTTTGTTTTGGCATTATCCCAGATCTCAGTAATTCAGTAATTCTCAGCTACATTCATGAGTCTGGCTTCCCCTTGAGAGAGCATCTCATCCTTTCTACCCTTTTATGTGGGAGGCTTTTACTTTTAAAGGCTGGCTATTTGCCTTCCTACTTAGGAAAGTTCTGGTTACTTATATATTATTGCATTAAAGTGTTAAGTACTTTTTAAAAATCCTTAAGCTTGAAAAAAATCTGCTTATTTATCTACAATATCAGCTTCTGAATTATATGGCTAGAATTTTAGAAATGGAAGAAAATTTTGAAATCATTTAGCCCACGATATACCAGCAACTCGGGAGACCAAAGCAGGGAGATTATAAATTCAAGGCCAGCCTCAGCAACTTTGACCCTGTCTCAAAATAAAAAGGGCTGGGGATGTGGCTCAGTGGTAGAACAGCCCTGGGCTCAATCCTTGTATCACAAGCACATACTCACAGAAAAGAAAACAGACCAGTTAACTTGGCCCATTCACCAAAGAGGAAACAGTGGAGGCTTCTGCCCTCACAGGGAGCAAGGAGCAGCAGTGGGGAGAGCCCCGCCTGGCAAGCTCAGCCCCGTCCTCCAGTAGTGGAGACTGTTCAGGCAGTACTCACGTGGGTGACTCTACAGTCAAACCAGGAAGGCAAATTATAAAATGGGAATGGAGTTTTAGAAGGTTTGGATAAATAGTACATCATTGAACAAAGCCACATTCTTTTCAGTTTTGTAGCACTTTTTTTTTAATATTTATTTTTTAGTTTTTTTGGCGGACACAACATCTTTGTTTGTATGTGGTGCTGAGGGTCGAACCCTGGCCACACGCATGCCAGGCGAGCGCGCTACCGCTTTAGCCACATCCCCAGCCCCTGTAGCACTTTTTTAAAAAAATGTGTATTTTTAGAAGTAGATGGACAAGATCCCTTTATTTTTGTTTATTTATTTTTATGTGGTGCTGAAGATCAAACCCAGTGCCTCCTGCATGCTAGGCGAGCACGCTCCACTGAGCTACAACCCAAGCCCCTTGTAGCACTTTTTAATGGAGACATCTGGGATATTTGCACGCTGTGCTCTGTCAGTGTTGCGTCGACCAGAGCTTCAGAAGTGATGTGCGGATTTGATGGAGGAGGCTCTGTAGCGTTTGCGCCCATTCCCTGTTTTCTAGTGGAGCCCCTCTTGCCAGGGAGCCCCTTTCATTTTGGAGGGCAACCTTTGTGGTCAGAAAGTCTCTCTTTGTTCTGCCCCAGTCCCTACAGTGTTTAGGCTCTGCAGGAGCGGGTGGAACCGTTCCCAGCACCAGACCCTGCTCTGGAGCCGACTATCCAGATCTAATCCCAGCTCTGCTGCTCAATAGTTGTGGGATCTGGGGTGGCTTAATTTCTCTGTGCTTTAGTTTCTTCATCTGTAAAATGAGGATTATGACAACATCTATTTCATGGAGTTGTTAGGAGAATGAAGTTTGTAGAGTATTTACAACACTATTATAAACACATTTGCTGGGCTGGGGTTGGGCTCAGAGGTAGAGTGCTCGCCTAGCACATGTGAGGCCCTGGGTTTGATCCTCAGCACCACTTAAGAATAAATAAATAGGGGCCGGGGATGTGGCTCAAGTGGTAGCGCACTCGCCTGGCATGTGTGCGGCCCGGGTTCGATCCTCAGCACCACATACAAACAAAGATGTTGTGTCCGCTGATAACTAAAAAATAAATATTAGAATTCTCCCTCTCTCTCTCTCTCCCTCTCTCTTTAAAAATAAATAAATAAATAAATAAATAAATAAAATAAAGGTATTGTAATTTATGTAACAATGAATGATTTTTAATAAGTTTTAGTAAATTTTTTTTTTTTAAAAACACTTTACTTTTCTTGCACAGCTTTATGTTCTCCACAAAGCTGAGCAGGAAGTATAGAAATTTCCCATGTTACTGTTCCTGCTCCCAGCCCTCCTGTCAACAGGCTGCACCAGGTAGTGTGTTTGTTGTGGTGGCTTAGTGAACCTGCGCTGATGTCGCCGTCACCCACGTTCATGGTTCATATTACAGCTTACCACGGCTGTGCATTCTGTGGGTTTGGGCAGACGTGGTGGCTTGCAGAACCGTGGCACTGCTCTGGACGTGCTCCTTCCACCCTCCCTAGGCCCTGGGTGCTGGTCCTTCTGCTATCTCCCAGTCTTGCCCTCCCAGCACGTCCTGCAGCTGGAATTCCTGGGGTGCAGCCTCTTCTCGTTGGCTTCTCTCCATGACACACAGCTTCGCTCCTCCAGGTCTTCTTGTGGCACACTGTCTCCTTTCTTTTTTGCACTTGGCAGCAGTTCATCGTCTGCATGTACCACAGTTTATGTATCCACTTGTCTACTGAAGGACACCTTAGTTGCTTCCACAGTTTGGCAGTTTTGGATAAAGCTTCGGCGTCATTGTGGTATATGGACATGAATTTTCAGTTTCACATTTACTCCACAAGTGAATACCAAGGGGCACAATGGCTGGACCATATCATTAGAGTTTTACGTTTTGTTAAAACTTTCCAACTGCCTTCCAAGGGGGCTGTGCATTTTTGCATTCCTTCCAGCTGTGAATGAGTGAATGAGTTCCTGTGGCTTCACATCTCCCTGGTCTTTGGCGACTGTCTTCAGATACTTGATGTTTTCCGTTGGGAGCATTTTGACCATTAATAGGGTGTCTCCTTGTTTAGATTTTCATTTCCCAATAGCACAGCCTCTGGAGGGAGTATCTTTTCATATGCTTACCTGCCTTCTGTAGAGCTTTTTGGTGAGAAGTCTGTTACCCTTCTTTTGCTCATTTTAAAATTAGATTGTTTTCTTAATGTTGAGTAATTTTGTTTGTTTGGAGTGTGTCTTGCTATGTTGCACAGGCTGGCTTTGAATTCCTGGTCTCCCCCAGCCTCCTGAGTAGCTGGTACTAAAGGTGTGTGCCATTGCACCCAGTTTATTGTTGAATTTTAAGAACTTTCTGTGTTTTTGATAACAGTCCTTTATCAGATGTGTCTTTTGCAAATGTTTTACCCCAGTCTGTGGCTTGTCTTTCTTCTTGCCAGGGCCTTTTGCAGAGCAGAACCTTTATATTATTTATTTTTGCGATATTGGGGATTGAACCCAGGACCTCATACATGCAAGGCAAGTGCTTCTACCTCTGAACTATGTCTTACTTTTCATTTTGAGCCAGGGTTTCTCTAAGTTGCTGAGGCTGGCCTCAAACTTGTGATCTTCCTGCTTCTGCCTCCCAAGTAACTGGGATTACAGGTGTGTGCTACCAGGCTTAGCTCACAATATTTATTTACATATTGGTACTGGGGATTGAATCCAAGGGTTCTTAACCATAGACACACATCCCAGCCCTTTTTTTATATTTTGAGACAGGGTCTCACTAAGTTTCTGAGGCTTTTTATTATTATTGTTTTTATTTTTTTTTTTAACACAATGCCTTTATATTTTTATGTGGTGCTGAGGATCGAACCTGGGTCCCGCCCGTACTAGGGGAGTGCTCTACCACTGAGCCACAACCCCAGCCCCCTGAGATATCTTTAAACCTGTGCTCCTTCTGCCTCAGCCTCTTGAGCTGCTGGGATTACAGGCATGTGCCACTGCACCTGGCAGAATATTTATTTTTAATAATTTCTTTATCAATAATTTCTTTCAAGGATCATGCCTTTTATGTAATACTTGAAAGGTAATTGCAGTCGCCATACACAGGTCATCTGGGTTTTCTCCTCTCTATACTTCTAGTTTTGTAGTTTTGTTGGGGTGGTGGTATCAGGGGTACTTGACATGGAACCCAGGGATAGTTTACCACTAAGCTACATTCCCAGCCCATTTTATATTTCATTTTGAGCCTGGGATTCTGTGCAGGTTAGCCTTGAACTTGTGATCCTCTTGCCTCAGCCTTATGAGTCACTGGGATTACAGGCATGGGTCACCACACCCAGTTGAAGTTTTGTGTTTTACTTTGATCTGTGATGACCAATCACAGGTATGTGGTCCCTTTTGCCAGGGTACTGGGGATCAAACCCAGGGCCTTTCACATGTGGGTGACAGCTCTGCCACCAAGTTATACTGCCAGCCTCTTTCTTAGTGTCTTTAATCTGTTTGGGTTGTGTGTTTCTCCTGTGAGTTTTGGCAGACGTGTCTCTCGAGGAGTGGGTCCATTTCATCTGGGTTATCCCATTCCTGAGATCTACGGTGATGTCCTCTCATTTCTGATGCTGGTGGTTTGCGTCATTTCTTAGATTGAGTAGAGGCTTATCAGCTTTCTTGATCTTTTCAAAGAAAATTGATTTTGTTGATTTTCTGTTGACTTCTTGTTTTCAGCTTTACTCGTTCTGCCCTGGTTTTTATTCCTCTTTCTTCTGCTTGCTGATCTTTAACTTGCTGACCTTCTTCTAGTATCCTGAGATTGAGTCTTACGTCAAACCATGGACACAAATCCTGAGAGTTGTGTCCTTGGGCCATGTAGCCCTTGAGGGGACATCGTGGAGTACACAGAGCTGGGTGGTGTAGCCTGCTGAACGCCTATGCTCAGTTTGCATTCTAGTGAAAGTTTTTTTTATTTTTATTTTTTACTTAAACTGTTTTGTTATTAGATGAAGCCACGCCCACACCTCGGCCCAGACCTGCAGGGGCTTGGGATCTGCTTCTCTCCCATCTCCACCTCTGGCCTACTGCGAGGTCCTGGGGCAGCAGTGCGCCTGGAGTCACTGTATCCTATGGCAACAGCCTGCCACTGTTGACAGCTTTTTATTTTTTTTTTATTAAATAGGAGAAGTACTCTCTGAAATAACAGTAAAAAGTACAGAAAATACATAAACCAGGGGCAAAGTTGTTGATTGTAGTTATTGAATATCGTGCACTGTATGTAATTGTGCATGCTGTGTTTTTATTTGGTAGGTAGTGTGGTAGGTGTGTTTACACCAGGATTACTGCAAACACATGACACGTTGTGCTGTGACATTACAACAGCCAACAGGAAGTTTTCAGCTGTATTATAATCTTATGGGACCACTGTCACATGTGGTCCCTTGTTGACTGAGTTGCCATTATGTGTCTGCATTCAGTGCTGGAAATTCTTCTTCTCTCAGTACTGTTTTCTTTTTCCCCGCCTGTGCTGGGATTGAACCCAGGGCCTTGTGCATTCTAGGCAAGTGCTCTCCCACTGAACTGCACCCCTAGCTCCCACAAATTTTGAGAAGTTGCCTTTCATTTTAATTTAGTTCAAAGTGTTTGAAAGTTTCACTTTGAGATTTCTTCTTTGATTATGTGTTATTTAGAAGTGTGTTGTCTAACTTCCAAGTGTTTTTGGAGTTTCCCTGTTATTTTCTATTATTGATTTCTACTTTACTTTCACTGTGGTCTGTCTGACAAAAGGAGACATCCTGCCAGGCACAGTGACACAGGCCCGTAAACCCAGCTGAGGCAGGAGGATTGCAGATTAGCGGCCAGCTTCAGCAGCTCAGTGAGAACCTGCTTTACAATAAAAAACAGCTGGGGGTTAGCTCGGAGGTAGAGCACTTCTGGGTCCAATCCTTACTACCACCACCAGCGGGGAAAAAAAGATACTGAGTTATTTCTGTTAAAGAAGCTCAGGTGTTAGGAGCAGAGTCCGGGCCGGATATAGCTCAGCAGTGGCGCCCCTTGCCTCCAGTGGGAGAGGCAGGCTCTTCCCTAGCACTGTTTTGAGGAACAGCGCTGTCAAGAGTCACAGCACCTCCCTTCCCCTGCTGGACACACATCCTGAGCTTTCTCTGATACTGACTGTGAGGACCTGGAGGGCCCTGAGCTACAACTCTCAGAAGCCTGGGATTCCCTTACCACCAAGTCTCCCGAGGTTTTCCCTTTCCGCCTGTGCCCTTGGATCTCCTGTAGTGTGCTGTGGCAGCCTGCCTACCCGGCCTGCCCCTGGAGCTTCTGCCCTGTAAGCTGTGCATCTCTGTCTTCACCTTTGGGCCTCCAGTTTGGGGGCAGCAGTGTGTCCTGCAGCCTCTTTTCTCTGCCAAAGAAGAGTTGTTAATTTTTCAGTTTGTCCCACTTTTTACTCATTTTTAGGACAGAGAGGTGGACTCCCACCCTCCTTATATGCAGGGCTGGAAACCACAAGTTCCCCAGAGAGAGAGAGAGATTGAGAGAGATTGATTGATTGATTGTGTGTGTGTTGCCAATACTGGGGATGGAGCCCAGGGCCTCACTTGTGCTAGGCAAACGCTGTTCCACTGAGCTGCACCCCTACCCCCATTATAACATTTTAAAATACACAAATCAGTGGTATCTAGTCTATTTACAGTGTTGTATAACCACTGTTTCTATCTAGTTCTACAATATTTTCATCTCCACGAAAGAAAGCCTTACACCATTACGTAGTCCTGACTCCTCCCCAGCGCCTGGTGGGCACTGACCTGCTCTGCCTCTGTGGATCTACTTATTCTGGATACTCCTGTAAGTGGAATTGTCGTGTGAGAAGGTGTGTCTGAAGAAGGGTCCCAAGAGTTCCCGGAGAGTGGGGGGCCTTGGCTCAGGACCAGCAGTGTTCTTGGTGTAACCTGATAGAAAAGCATTGTGGCGCAGGGCAATCCAGGGCAGACAGGGTTACTTAGGAAAATAGACACACATCCAAGGGAACTGGGGCCATCTCAAGAGGGATGCTTTTGGGGTGAAGCAAGAAAGGTGCAGAATGAAGAGGTCTCCAGAGGGGAGACAGTGGCTGGTTGGTGGGGTGAGTGTTTGGGGCTGACTGGAGGTGGACCAGGGTGGAGTTCCATGGTGCACGCTTTTTTTAGTGGTTCACCGGTGTTTCCTTTGAGATTCCATCTCTCCTTTTTTTCCAAATCCCTGTCTCGGAATCAAGACATGACCTTTTGTGTCTGACTTCTTCCAGCAGGCCTCGTGTTTCTGAGGTCTGTCAGTATTGTAGCCATCTCATTTCATTTTTTAAAAAATGGTTCTATTGTGTGGATATACAGGCATTCATCTGTTGATGCTTATTCTGGGTTTTCCCTCCTGTTGGGATTTTGAATACTGCTGCTCTGAATATTCCTAGGTAAGTGTTTGAGTGCCTGTTTTCAGTTCTTTCAGGTATGCACATCTGGGAGTGGAATTACTGGGTCACATGGCAAGCCCATGTAGTTTATTTTCTTTTATTTAATTTTTGGTACTGAGACTGAAGCCAGCAGTGTGAACGCTGAGCGACATCCCCAGCCCTTTTTATTTTGAGATAGGGTCTTGCTTCCTTGCTGAGGCTGACCTTATATTTGGCTCCTCCAGCCTTTCCTGGGTCGCCGTGCTGGCTTCTGTGTAGTTGACTGGGGAGTCGCCAACCAGCAGTAGAAGCCCACTGCCAAAGGGAGCAGTTCCTGTGCCCTCCTGCCAGGCCAGTTCTTGGCATTTCCAAGCCAGGCTCCTGCTTCCTTCAGTGGTTCTTCCTGTGACTTTGTTTCCAGTCTCCCCCAGGTGCCTGGCTTCTTTCGCTTGGGGGCCTCCATGGTGTGATGTTGCTGCAGAGGGCCAGGGTTTGAGGCCCCTGTATAGGGTGGGCGGAATGGAGGGGCAGGGCCTGACCCAGCCCCCAGCCCCCAGCCCCCGACCTTGGTTTCTGCTGGAGGCAGGTCCTTGCCTTTGTTGGTCGCTGTTGGCCCCTCTGCCCGTTCTGCCCTTTGCTTCTGATTCCTCACTCCACCTTGTGTCCCGTCCTGTCACTCTGGCTTCCTGTCATCACTCTGGCTTCCTGTTGTTCTGGAATCCAACACGGCGGACGGTTGAGGAGAGCCAGGTGATGGGCTAGTCCAGGTTTCCAGGGGCCCTTCTTCAGCAACCTCTGGGGTGGCCATTAACCCATTGCAAGTCCTTTGGTTTGGTTCCCAGCTCGCGCTCTCCTTCTGGGTCTCAGCTCGGGAGGAGCTTCCTCGGGTGTCTTGCCACGGTTAGGGTGCCATCCAGAGCGCCATCCTGGGCTTCAGATGAACTGGTGAGTCAGGTTTTTAGCGGATGCTCGGCGCTAGCTAAACTATGGCTGGTGTTATTCTTCCAGCTTCTGTTGGGCTTCCCTGGTACCCTTCACAGAGGGGAAATGGTTAGATAACTTGTTCTGGTGGAGGCTGTCACCAACCCTTGTGATTTCCTGTCTTCCTCTAAGGGCACAGGGACCACTAGGCCTTTGTCCTCCCCAGTGTCAAACCCTTGGAGCCATAGGTGGCTGTTTCCATCTTCTTCCCAGTTCATAGATCACGTCTCTGGGTGTTTCATGGGTTCCTTCCAGATGGGCTGCAATGCAGGTTGGCGGCGCTACCGGCTAGCCTCTCGGTGTCCTGGGATCTAGAACCCGAGACACTAAGGGTGAGGTGTGTGCCTGTCTGTCTCTCTCTGAGATTGAACACCCAGGGCATTTTACCACTAGGTTACATCTCCTGTCCTTTTTATTTTGAGACAGGGGCTCACTAAGTTGCCCAGGCCAACCTTGAATTTGAGATCCACCTGCCTCAGCCTCCCAAGCGGCTGGGTTATAGGCGTGTGCCACCCTACCCAACTGTGTGAACCTTTCTTTTTCCTTCATGTCCTCCCCCATCTTGGATCTAGTTCTCATTGTATTGATTCTGCTCTTTCTAATAAAATTAAATGTGCTTCTTGAGAGTTTCAGTGGCAAAATGTTTAAGCAGTTTCATTTTCTGTGTTTTTCATGCAATGTTAACTATTTTACAAATAACGTAAGAATGTTAATCTTGCTGTGTTTAGTATTTTAGGAACATAAACAACAAAGGAGCAAGCTGGGTGTGGTGATGCATCTCTGTCATCCCATCGAAGTTCAAGGCCAGGCTCTTCAATTTAGCAAGGCCCTGATCAACTTAGTGACACCCCATCTCAAAACAGAAAACAAGAAAGGGCTGGGGTTGTGGCTTAGTAGTAAAGCCCCCCCTGGGTTCAGTCCCCAGTGCCAAAAAAAAAAAAAAGAGCAAGGACAGAATCTTGATTTCCCCCCCCGCCCCCCAACTAGCATTTATGGATTTCTTAGGCAATCTTAGCTTGTGGTGGTATTTTGGGTAGCAGCTGTTAAGAACTTTTTGCATTGATAATGAATGTCAGCATGTCTTAAATACTGTGTGGCCTTTTAAAAACTATGTATGATAAAGTTTTTCATTGTACATGAAGGTCAGGAGTCTTAAAAAAGCATACACAGGAGTTGGAAATCACGTTGTTAGTCGCCATTCAGGACAGCGCCCTGTCCTAATTTAATTCAAGACAAATGTGATAATGATAAAGAAGAAAGAAAAGGGCAAGCCTGGCCTGTGTTTTCTGATAACATTGCAAAATAGCAAGTTTAAGGAGATTGTGGCGGCTTGTAGTTCCACAGTTGGATTTCCGATTGGCGTTGTAGGAGTTCATGGGCATCCGTTAAAAACCTGACTCACCACAGTTCACACTTGTGCAATCCTGGTGCTCGGGAGGCTGAGGCAGGAGGATTACAGTTTGAGGCCAGCAACTTAGCTCAGCAACTTAGCTTAGGTTCAGGGACACCCAGATGGTGGAGGCAGGGTATGACAAAGATGCCGCTGGAGGACCAGACAGGGAGACAAGTTGCCTCCTTGTTTAGGATAAGTCCCATTACCATGACAGCTCCGCCTGCGGACTTATCACTATGACAACTCCCACCACAGGTTGGATATTTAAAAATGACCAATGGGAATAAAGTGGACAGTGTTCTAATTAGGTTTTCTAAGTAAACAATGGGGGAAAGTGGATGATATTTTAATCAGGCATCATAAGGTAACCTATAGGAGCAGATTGGATAAGGTCTTCAATAAGGTCTGTGTAGGGAAGAGACCCAACCCAAAGCTCAGCACATAAGACTCTGATTTCCAGACACTGGGGCCTTGAGCCTCTCTTGCTCAGCCCACTTCTCTACCTCACAGGGTGCTGCCCTCACCTTCACTGTCACTTTGCCTGTTACTGTATGTAACAATTAATTCTTTGTTTAGGACACCAAGGCGCTGGACCCCAGCTTGGCACCCCAACAGTAACACTAGTGAGACCCTATCTCAAAATAAAATTTAAAACCTGGGGGCTAGACTTGTAGCTCAGTGGTGGAGTGCCCTAGGTTCAATCCCCAGTGTTGAGCATGCAGTTGTGCACGCACACACACAGAGGAACTGAACTGAGGGATGTTAAAGGGCTCTATTCCAAAGGTATTTTGCTCCTGTGTTTCTGTATTATATAAGAAATTCCTGTATTTCTTACCATAGTTTCTACTTTTATATGCAATAATTAAAGTTCTTTGCAGAGTGCAAGGGTGGGTGATCATTAGCATTTAAGGCAAATTAGTATCCCAGACCAGCTGGCCTTTGTTAGCAGGGCAACCAGGAAGTAGAAAGTTGGAGCTAAGGAAGCAGTCCTGAAAATCTGGAAGCATTTTCTTCACTGTGGGGGTGGGGAGGTGGGGAGTAGGGTGGGCCTCTAGACACCTGGCAGCAGCATGCACAGAGAGACAGTAGTGGGTGATCCTGGTAATGTTCACAGTCTTGTTTGCTTTTCCCATGGGAAGTTCTGTTTGTTACACTTTGGAGAGTTAACAGTCACACACGAGGTGATTTTGCTTAAGGTGAGCTCTTGTGCTAAAGCAGAAGCCAGGTGCCGGAGGCAGCTGTGGTACCAGTGTTGATCAGGTGTCCTACAGGAGCCAGGCTGCAAGGGGGGAGGGGGGGCGTGTCAGTGCACTTAAGGAGTAACATGAAAAACTTCCTAGTAAGGATAAGAAAGCTCCTGACGGCCTCTGCTCACCAGCCTGGTGTGACATGGTGGCTTTCTGCTGGGGACTGTGTCACAGTCTCCTAGAGAACGTTCCAAACCAGACCTGCCAGAGGCCCAGGAGATGCAGTTTGCAGGAGACATCTAGAGGTTGGCCTGCCACCCTGCTAGGGACCACTGCTGCAGCTGAGTGGGGAGGGCCCTCGAGGTTTGGCCCCCCTGCTGTTAGGATACTTGTTTTCCTCCTCTGCTTAGTCCAGAGATGGACAACTGGAAGAGGCACGTTCTCTAACTCTGTCCCACCTCCCAGCCTCCTTTCACAACCATTCACCACTTGTCCTGAGACCACCTCAGCATTTGTGTTGGACAGCTGCTGCCCAGGGCTGCAGAGCTTGAGGGAATCTCAGCAGCCCTGAACACCCCTCCAGTGCCTGCCCACCTTGCTTAAAGACCCCCAAATTCCCTGGGACACCTACCCACAGACACCAAGCAGTGTCTTTAGGCACTGACTCTGGGTATTCTGGCTTCTGTAGCTATGGGTGTGGCTCCCTCACCTAAGCTGTTGGTTATTGATTACCATCACCCAGAGGAATCCTGCGTCCCCAGGAGTAGCTCCATCTGGATTCTTCAGCTGAGTTTGGAGGGAGACCCCTTATTTCCAAAACATTTAAGGATGGCCTTTCCTGTGCACCTTGGCTGTCACCTTAAGGACTTCTGGAGAGCAAAAGCTTTTGTTGCTAGAAAACTTATTTTCTGTAGGCACAAGAGTGCTGTCACACATCCCATTATGTTTCTGAAGATAGAGGCCTTGGTCAGGACACTTGAGAGCTGCCCATGAAGCCCGAATCAGAGTAAGCATGGAATGCAGATGAGACCATCAGCCTTACTCATTAGGTTTTGGGATTGGAGCCTGGCCTGCTAGTTTTATAAGTGGATCTTAATATTGAGTCAAAAAGAAGTTGTTTAGGAAAGTAACTTCTGCACTTAATGCCACTGAAATATTCTTTTTTTGTTGTTGTTGTTAGTACTGGGAATTGAACCCAGGAGCACTTTATCACTGAGCCACATCTCCAGCCCTTTTTATTTTTTATTTTAAGATAGGTCTCACTAAGTTGTTCAGGGCCTTACTAAGTTGCTGAGGCTAGCTTTGAACTTGTGAGCCTCCTGCCTCAGCCTTTTGAGCTGCTGGGATTACAGGCATGTGCCACCAACCCAGGTGCCATTGAAGTATTCTTATGTGCCTGCTAGAAAGGTTTGTAGATATGGGAAAATTAAGTACAACCTTTTGTGAAAACCTGAGCAGTAGAAAAATGAGCTAAGGGTTAGCTGAAGGGCAACCCTTTGGTGTCAGCTTGGTGTGGGTGGGAAACAGGTTGAGCACACATGCTCTGCCTTGAGCTGCATCCCCAGCCCCCATGTAAACATTTAAAAAACTTGTTGGAGGCGTCTTTACAATGTGAATATTTTCCTAATAAAACTGAAAAAATGCTAAGTGTCCTTGATGGCTGAGCACCAGTGACCGTGCGGAGCAAACCTGTAGAGAGAAACCTGGAACTGCTTCCAGAAGGGCGTGATGGGACACGGCTGTAGTTCCAGAGTCCCAGCAGTACTGGAGGTTGAGGGAGGGGTCGCAGAGTGCTTGAATCCAGGAGTTGGAGACCAGCCTGGACCATCTCAAAGGGAAACGTCTGTATTTCCCGTTTGTCCATCTGCCCACCCACCTGCCCTTCCAGCTTGCCGGCTGCCTTTTCACCTTTCTCAAGAAAGTGGAGGGATGTTTGGTTATTTCACCTCCAGTGCTGGAATAGACACCCCATGGGCAGCGCCGCTGGGAAACAGCACAGAAACATCACGTGCACTCCTCGCCCCTGTGCAAAGCAAACTGTTGTGCCAGCCTAGGTGGACTATGTTACCTTCAGCCTTTCTGTGTCACTAGCCATTAAGCCCTCTGCAGACGCAGCAGGTGGTGTCCCTACTTCTTCCTGGGATAGGGCGAGGGGAAGTCGCAGAGTATTAAGATGTTGTTGCTGAAGACAATTAAATACAAGTAGACTGTTGACCGCCAGCATACCAGAAGCCTCCTTTACAGTTAGAGGTCCAGTCACGTGGAGGTGCTGCGCAGTGGGGCCAGGTTTCTGGAGGTTTTTGCTTGGCTTCTGCAGGTGTCACAAGTCCCTTAAAGCTGCTGAGTATTTTGTGGGTTTGCAGGTGTTTTTGGGGGGAAGAGGTTCATGGCTTTTGTTATATTTCTCAAAAGAATCTATGATCGGGCCGGGTTATGGCTCAGTGGTGGAGTGCTTGCCTAGCACATGTGAGGCACTGCGTTTGGTCCTCAGGTTCTCAGTACTACATAGAGATAAATAAGTGGAAGAAAGGTGTCATGTCTACCTACAACTCAAAAATTTTTTAAAAAAGAAAAAAGAATCTGTGATCTGAAAATGTTGTGACCTTGGCTTTAGAAGGTCCTATCATTCTAAACTTTCAGTTAACTGTTATTTGTCTTTCGGGATGTTGTGTTTAGCATTTAGATTTAACAGCAGAAACATTAATTCTTCCTGGGTGTGTGTGTGTGTTTTTTTTTTTTTTTTTTT
>NW_026000102.1:2352503-2437409 GCF_001458135.2 Marmota marmota marmota
TTTTTTGTACTGGGGATTGAACTGAGGGGCACTTTATAGCTGAGTTACATCCTAGCCCTTTTTATTTTCGTATTTTGAGACAGGGTCTCACTAAGTTGCTGAGGCTTGCCTTGAACTTGTGATCCTCCTGCTTCAGCCTCCAGAGCTGCTGGGATTACAGGCATGTGCTGTCATGCTTGACCTTCCTGGTTTCTTTTTCTTTTCTTTTTTTTTTTTTTGGTACCTGGGATTAAACCCAGGGGCACCTAACCACTGAGCCACATCTCCACCCCTTTTTAATATTTTATTTAGAGACAGGGTCTTGTTGAGTTGCTTAGGGCCTCACTAAGTTGTTGAGGCTGGTTTTGAACTTGCGATTCTCCTGTCTCAGCCTCTGGAGCCATTGGGATTATAGGCATGTGCCACCATGCCTGGCCTTGTTTCCTGTATCCTAATTTTTACAAGCACACTTGTGATCCTGACTTCTCAAAAATAGCACTGTGACTATTGCTGTCTCTCTCCTAAACATTAGCTAAATCTTTTGAAAAATCAGTCTTAATGGTAAGCAAAATCAAGCACAGTGTCTGACTGGGAGCCAGGGCTCTGTAAATATGTGTTGTATTTGACATGGAATGAACAAAACTGAATATGTTCAAGTCAGTAGAATATTCAGATCAAAACAGAAGTGAATTGAAACATACTGAGAAAAAAATCTTTTTGAACAGCAGTGTCAGTAAAACTGTCAAAAAAAACCATTCTCAACAAAACATTGGCAGATCAAATTGAAGGATGTATAAAAAGAATTATACACTGCGACCATATGGGATTTATTCCGTGTATACAAGGCTATTTCAACATTCAAAAGTCAGTAATCTACTGTCTCAACACACATGATCCCTTCAGTTAATCACACGATCATATCAGTTAATGCAGAAATGGCTTTTTTGTTCTCTTTTTAAATTGGGTACTGAGCCCAGGGGTGCTCTACCACTGAGCTACATCCCTACCCTTTTTATTTTTTGAGACAGGGTCTCGCTAAGTTGCTTAGGGCCTTGTTACATTGCTAAGGCTAGATTTGAACTTGGGATCCTCCTGCCTCAGCCCCCTGCAAGTCGCTGGGATGACAGGCGTGTGTTCCAGGCCTGGCCTGGAGGGCCTATTGCTGCTTTTTGATGTGGTGAGAGAGCATGGCGCTAGCTGGGCCCCTCACGACCTCCTGGAGGCCCTATCTCTACCCGCCATCAGCACAGCACCCCTTTCTTCTCAGTCCCAGGCGGGCGGTTCCCTGCTGGCTGTGTGGGGTGGAAGCCCAGATGCCAGACTGCAGCCTCTTTCACCCCTGCTTCCACTCCCGGGGCTCCTCTCAGGCTGCCCAGTCAGGCCAGGGCTGGTCCCACTTACCCCTCCTTGTTGGCCACTCAGTCCAGCTGGGGTGGCAGGAGAAGCCCTGGGTCTCGCTCTGCCCTGTTTGTCTCCAGCATTTTGCGGCTCCCTCACTTCTGGAACTGTGTTGGCCAGCCTGCCCACCAGCTCATGCCTGGGACAGGTTTCCAAGCCTGCAAACTCACAGACAGTGGGTCTAGACCTTCTGCTTTTGAAGCCATTGTCGCCTTTCGGAAACTCGATGCATAAGGCTGAGTGTTGCAGGGCCGTGTGTGCGTGTGTGTGCATGTGCGCAATGCCTGCGTGGGTCAACAGAAGTCTCACACTGCTCGTTCATTTAATGTAAAAAAACTCTAGGTGTTTTTGGTTTTTACACTGATGCGGTGCCTGCAGATTACAAAGCTGCTGTCTTAATGTGGCCGACACTGGTTTTCTTAGGTAGGTACAAGTCAGTGATTCTCAAGGGAGTTGGGGTTTGTAGCAGTGTCTAGAGACTACTCTGGCTGTCCAACTTGGGGGGTACCAGTGGCATCTGTCTAATGTTTGGAAGCCCTGGGTGCAGCAAAACATCCACAAGGCACCAGACAGCCCACAGCCAGAATTACCATCTGGCCCAGGATGCTGTGGTGCCGAAGTTGAGAAACCCTGGTCTAAACAGTGTCTAATAGATATCACGGTTTGTTTGTTTGTTTGTTTGTTTTGGTTCTGGGGATTGAACCCAGCCAGCAGCACTTTACCACTGAGCCACATCTTCAGCACTTTTTTTTTTTTTTGAGACAGGGTCTTGCTTAATTGCTGAGGCTGGCCTCAAATTTGTGATCTTCCTGCGTCATCCTCCAGAGTTGGTGGAATTACAGGTGTGCACCACCATGCCTGGTTTCAAGCACTTCAAGTTGAGTTTGCTTGGAATTATGATGAAGAAACCCTTAAACCTGTGTTTATAGAATTTGGAGATCCTTTGGAAATGTTTGGTTTTAGGTTTAAAAAAAAATAATTTTAAAATGTTTTACAAAGTTAGAAGAAATGAATGGTGTAGTAAACAGACCTGTTACTGGGAAGAGCCTCAGCTGTAAAGGAGAGTTTATGTAAATTTCATGTGCCCAGGGCAGTACTTTGGTTGATTAAAGTTTCCTCTTCTGTTGAAGTCTTTTTGTTGTTGTTGTTTTGGAGTAAAACTTCGCAGCATCATTGCATAATACTGCCTCTCTCTTTTCCTTTGCTGAATAAAAAGGATAAAATCAGGCCTCCAAGGAGGTTTGAGGTGTGGGATTTACTCTAGCCTAAGTTGCTAACTGGTGATGATAACTGGGAGGTATCCTTGGGAATGGCTTTGGGAGTCCCAGGTCTCAGTCCTGGTCTTTCTGCCTTTCTTTAGCTCTTCTTGTGATGAACTTATTAGAAATACTTGTTTAGTGGCTGGTGACAGGGAGCTGGGGGCCTTCACTCATGTCCTCACAAGAAAGCCAGGGAGGAAGGCGGCGCTGTCACCTGAGAGGGTGGATAAGCAGTGTGTTCCCGGCTCTCACCTAGCAGACTCAAAGCCTTGGATTCCATCCCCAGCCCTGCAAAAGCAAGCAAACAAAGCCACACACATGAACAGCTTCCGTGTACGGAGCAAACAAGCAGGATTTGCACATCAGCCAAGTTCCTTCCAACTCCAAGGCTCCTGCCCTTCCTATCCTACCCCAGAAGGCCTCTGCCTGCAGTCTGTGTGCAGAGGCGCCCACAGTGCTGGTGCTGCGGGTCAGGTCCAGCCCTCCTCCTCACATTCTTGGAGGGGCATGGTCTTGGTCTTGCTTGTGCTGGAGTGAGCCATGTCTGTTCCTTCCTGTGTGCCTTCTGTACTCCTTAACTCGGGTTCACGTGCTCGCTAGTTCTGGTCATCCCTATACATGTGCTCTGCCTTCCGGACTCCTGGTGGCATTGTACCTCCCTACCCTATGACTTCAGCAAGGCCTGTGGCTCTTGACCTTAAGCTAGGAGCATCTGCGACCTGTGTCCCTCTCATGAGAGATTCAGGCACACTGGAGATGGAGGCTGTTTGAGTGCCCATCACTGAGCGCCTTGCCCCTCTTGCTCACCACCATGCTTCCTGTGTACTCTCTGTGTAGTCATGCCTTTTTGGAATGCAGACGGGTGTTGCTGTCCAGCAGAGGTGGCTCGGGTGGCATGAGAGAAAGCCCCTTGCAGCGAACCTCATGCACTAGGGTCTTCAGGAAAGGAGTTTGGCACCAGCTGACCTGCTATCAGTATCTGAGAAGTTAAAGGACTGGTTGGAAGGGCCAGGGTGACTGAGCCTAACTTAAGAATTCATAGCTAAGGGGCTGGGGATGTGGCTCAAGTGGTAGTAGCACGCTCGCCTAGCATGTGTGAGGCACTGGGTTCGATTCTCAGCACCACATAAAAATGAAATAAAGATATTGTGTGCACCTTAAAAACCAAAAAAATAAATACTTAAAAAAAAGAATTCATAGCTAAGGATGGTACTTGGAAGCACTAGGGGTTGTCTTCTTATATTTTGGTTTCGAAACTGTGTGAATATCATACCTATTCCAATTTGAGGGAGTGGGGTTCCAGAGATTGAGCTCAGAGGTGCTTAACCACTGAGCCACATCCCCAGCCCTTTTTTGTTTTCTAATCATTTTTGAGACCAAGTCTTGCTAAGTTGTTGAGATCGACTTTGAACTTGTGATCCTCCTGCTTTAGCCTCCTGTGCTGCTGGAATGACAGGCGTGTGCCATCACACCCAACTCCAAATGTATTTTGAGAAAAGGAATCAGCTGGAGATTTTAAACATATAGTTTAAACACAGATTTAGCATATATCTCAACAGAGGGCCTAAGGCTTCCAAGCAGCAGGATGTGTAGAGGGGTGATTTGGAGCCTGCAGCTGGGGATACCTGTCGCCACCTGGTGGCAGTATTCCTTAGTTTCAGATGCTTCTGCTGGATCAAGGTCAAAATCTTCTAGGATTTATAGGTGAAATGTGCAATCTTGGGAAACATTCAGCTATTATTATTTAACCCTATGACACACCCAGGTGAGTGAATGAGGAGCACACATCAAATCTTATTTGGAAATAGTGGTGTTCTGCTTAGAAATGAGTAAATAAGAAGGGAATGGTTTGTGGTGGTGGGTTGATGTCCAGGGTGCCGTCCGGAGCACCAAGGCACGCTGTGGTCAGCATACAGGCTCTAGACTAGCCTACTGGACTCTCCTGCTTACCACTCGGGTGAAGGACCTGCCTCTCTTTATCCCACGATTTGGGGTGTGCTCAGGATGCAAAACATTTTTTTTTTTTAAATTTGTAGATGGACACAATACCTTCATCTTATTTATTTTTATGCAGTGCTGAGGATCAAACCCCAGCCCCAGGATGCATAACTTTTGAAAAAAAGATTTTCTTTTTTCCAGTGCTGAGGATAGAACCCAGGGCCTTTTGTGTGCTGGGAGCACTCTGCCAATGAGCTACTTCAGAACCATGAACATAGCTTATATGTAAAGTTAACCCTGAGTTGATTTTTGTTCATCTTGATTTAAAAATCTATGACAATCTAAAGAATAAAATCCACTGAGACCACAACAAAAGTAGTCACGTCCTAAAATAATGAATGTGTATCCCAGACGTGCCCTGTGCTTCCGGGTCTGGCTGCCAGCTTTGCCAGTTCATTATTTTAAATTAGTGCTGTACTCTTCCAAATATAGTTGGTTTTTAATGGTCTCGGATGTGATGACATGAGTTAAGTATAAACAGGCTACTAGGGTGATACATCCCTACACTTAGGGCCAGTGGTCTCTTGTCTTGGTGATTTTTTGGGGGGAAATGATTACAGAAACATCAGTCACTTGTGCTTATGAATGTTTTATAATGCAAATTGAATGTGATGAAATATTAAAAATACCATTCATTAAATATTGAAAAGTTCAGTCTCTGGAACTGGCCAGATCTATTCATTGTTCTGCTAGCTTAAAGGAGCAATTTAGAAATTTTGAATTATAAAATTAGAATGCTGGGAAAGATAAAAGAGCTGGGACTATAGCTATGAAGTTACTTCCCCTGAACCCACAGCCATTTTAGGCTGTAGGCCTTTCCTTAAGACAGCAGGTCACAGTTCTGTCCCTGCAGGCCTCCAGCAGGTTTCTCTGCCTAGTGTCTTCAATTCCCAGTGGGTTAATAAAGGCAATAAATTCATTTAGTTTTTCAGGAGTTTTATGGACTCAAATACCGGAATGATTCATTAGTCTTATTATCCTGCTTGTGATTTTATTAAAATATTAAAAGTATTAAAACAGATTGTAATCATGTATTGTTATTAATGGCAAATCAAACTGTTTTAAAGTGAGAGATGGATGATAAACAATGCAGCGTTTGGAGAATGCTCATACTGTTTAAATTCAATTTTTTCGGTGTAGTTCCAGGGGCTTTACCACTGAGCCACATCCCTAGCCCTTTTTGTTTTTATTTTGAAGCAAAGTCCTGCTAAGTTGCTGAGGCTGGCCTTTATTCAGAGGAGTGGCCCTCCTGCCTTAGCCTCCGAGTTGCTGGGATCATAGATGTGCACCACTGCACCCAGCCACACTCATAGTTTTTTTTTTTTTAAAGAGAGAGTGAGAGAGATAGAGGTAGAGAGAGAGAGAATTTTTTAATATTTATTTTTTAGTATTTGGCGGACACAACATCTTTGTTTGTATGTGGTGCTGAGGATCGAACCCGGGCCGCACGCATGCCAGACGAGCGCGCTACCGCTTGAGCCACATCCCAGCCCCAATAGTTTTTTTTTTTTTAAACATTTATTTATTTAAGTTTTCGGCAGACATAACATCTTTGTTTGTATGTGGTGCTGAGGATGGAACCCGGGCCGCACGCATGCCAGGCGAGCGCACTACCACTTGAGCCACATCCCCAGCCCCACACTCGTAGTTTACAATGATCTGTTTCCCTTATGCTGGCTACTGCAGGCGAGTCTCAGCCTATGTGCGTCACAGCACAGTTCACTTAAGAAGAGGCCTGGAGAGGATGCTGAGGCCCAGCAGAGGTGAGGCGTCCAACCCAGTGCAGAGTGGAGCTGCACTGTGCTCCCACGGACTCTCTGGGACTGAAGGCTGCTGTGAGGCCAGTTCTGGAGCTGTGGTACATCATGGAGGAGGGCTGTAGTGCTGCCAGGTTCTCCTCGCCAGATCCCCGTTCCAGGAGCACCTCATGGGAGGGACAGGACAAGTCTCAAAGACATTTTGAATTTGGTCTCTGTCATCTGGGTTGATTCTCATATTGAGTCCCCCGTAATTGAACCAGAGTAGCCTTTCCCAGAAGCTCTCTTTTGACCTCTTTGGTTCTTGTGTTGCTTCTGGATTTCCCAGCTTCCTTGTTTAGAGCACCCCTTCCAGAAGCCAGGGGCACCCTCCCGTGCTAAACCCCAAGTCGAACCAGCTCCCAGCTCCAGAGCCGTCTTCTCGTCTTCTCTGCGGGAGAGTCCAGAGCAGGACAGCTGGTTTCATTTGTACCCCACGAGGCTCCTTGTCTGTCCCTCTCTGCACCAGTAGGGCCTCAGCAAGTTGGTGCTCAGCACAGTGCCAGGGTATTGGAACGAGCAGCACAGAAGGCCATGCCCTCACAGGGTCTGGTGGGCTAGGACCGCAGCCTCCTCCACCTGTCCTGAGTGCCGGGCTGTCCTGAGCACTGGGTGCGTTGACTGTCACCTTCCAGAGTCATTGTCCTATTTTACAAATAAGGATACCGAGGCCCACATGTGCAGGTTGGGCAGGGCCCAGGCAGGGTTCACCCAGGTGGCTGGGTTCCAGGGGTCCATCTTCTCCCTGCTTGGGGCACAGATGGAGGGAGGGAGATGTGAGCTGCTGCAGGGAGCTGGAAGAGGCCATGCACCAAAACCAAAGTGAGGCACTGGGGCGGAGTCCATCTTCTCCCCTCCTCCCGAATGTGCAATGGAGTGCTGCAGGGGCAGCGTGGGGCAGGATGCATGTCTGGGTAGATGGGAGCCCAGCTGGCTCTGTAAGCCAGATGGCAAGAAGGTTTGCAGAAACGTACGACATGCTGCTTTTCTTGGTGAACATTGTTTTTAAAAGTATGCTTATTACTGGGTGTGGTGGCACGTGGCTGTAATCCCACTGACTGGGAAAGCTGGGGCAGGAGGATCAAAAATTTGAGGCCATCCTCAGTAGTATAGTAAGATTCTCAAAAAGGGCTGGGGATATAGCTCCCTGGTAAAGCACCTGGGATCAATCTCCAGTATTTAAAAAAAAAAGTTATCATCATAAAAATATTATGTTAAAAATAAGTTTTTTTTTTTTTTTTTTAAAGAACAGATAAATATTTTTTCCTGGTTTTAATTTCCAATACAGTGAAGTTGATAGATGGACAGGCACGGACGTCGCAGAGGCGGTCCATGATTTTTGTTGTTAGTGGGCTTAGAAACTACAAGGGTTGAGAACCACCACTGTGGAGGAGTCCCGATGGCCTCCCCGCCCCGTGGAGGAGTGACGGTGGGTGGAGGTGGGGAGAGGGTTACTGGACTGCTGACAGCCGAGGTGAGCATAGAGGTGACAGGACATTGCTTTATCCTGGATTATTCACGTGTGTGGATTTTTTAAAATTGTGGCAAAATATACGTAACATAAAGTTTCCTATCGTTCCCATTTTGGAGCCTAGTTCAGGAGTGCCAAATTCATTTTGCAGCCTCTAGAGCTGTTCATGTTGCCAAGTACAACATCTCCGTGCTCTCCAGACCCACTCCAGGGATTGGCCTTGTTTTGAAAGCGGAGGCCGGAGGATTTGCTGTGGGCTGGGTGTGCTGTGCAGGTGTATCTGGTGCCAGTGTCTTCGGTTGGTGAGCAGGCGGCTTTGTTCTGGTCTCTTCCCTTGCACACACAGGCCCCCACATGCCTGTTCACTCCAGACTCTTCAGCTATCTGAGGAAAGGATAGGCAAGGCCCAGGGGCTCCTGTCACTGCACAAGTCACTGCACAGCAGTGGAGAAGCACATTGCTTAACAGCAGGGGCAGGTCAGGCGGTCCCAGCTTTGTGTGGGCCTCACAGAGTGTGTGTACACAAACCAAGAGGGCTGCAAAGCCACCAGATGGTACAGTCTCATGGGACCTCCATCACATATTTGGTTTCTTGAAATGTCACCAGTGTGGTGTATGACTGTAGTATCACATGGTGACATTGGATGCTTCTGGGTTGATTTGCACCTGCAGAAAAGAATTCAAAGGATTCATTTGGCCAATAGACTGGGCTCGAAATCAAGTCCTCACACTTTTCCGATGAGCTTCAATGACATGGGCCCTAGTTAGTCGTTTGGTGGGGGGGCCTTGGCACTTCTGAGGTAGAAAGGAGAGGAAAAGGAGCCACACTGTGCGGGAGTCACAAGAAGCTGGGGACAGCCAGCTCAGGGGACCTGGTGGCCAGAACCTGGAGGAAGTCCTGCACAGACCCTGAGCCCACCCCAGGCAAAGCAAAGCACACAAGAGCCAAAGAGATAGTGGCCGAGCAGAGGCCAGAACAGCAGCTCCAGCGCCTGTCCAGAAGGAGATCCACCCCTTGTGAGGAGGGCGGTCCTGGTTTACAGAGGAGGAAATCCGAATTGAGAGGCTCTTTGCTGTGCTCAAGGTCACCTGGCTCATAAAAGGGCGCCAGAATCTGACCCCAAGTTGGTGATGCTCAAGTGCAATTATTCTTAAACACTCTTTTTTTTTTTCATTTTTTTAAAAGAAATTTTGCATTTAGTTTTATTTTAATATATTTGTAATTTTATATTAATTAGTATTTTTCAGCTTTTGCATTTTTTTTTGTAATGAAGATTTAAAATGACACGGCAGTAATTAAGCAATGGTGATGTAAAGAAGAGCATTGTTCTTTGTAAACACCTGTGACTGGCTAAAAACAAGTAGTTTGAGTTTGTAGCCACGGATCCTTTTTTTCATCTTAATTTCTAGAGCAGTTTCTTTCTTATTTCCAGTTGCTTCATGGACAGATGAATTCTACAGGACTAACTCTAGAATTTTAGGATTTTGTCTTATTTGGTTTCAATATTGAACACTACAACCAAATGCGGTCTAGTGGGAGTTTTGTTTTACATAGGTTTGCTCTGGAGTGTGGCTTAGTGGTGGAGAGCTCACCTGGCACACACAAGGCCCACTGCCTCCTCCCTAGCTCCACAAAAGAGAGAAGGAAAAAAACAAGTGTGTCTTCAAAGACCGTGCGCTTCACAACAGTAACCCTAACCTCCCCTGTTTCTTTCTGCTTTGTTTTCAACCCAGTCAACAAACACAAGCCGTGGCTGGAGCCCACTTACCATGGCATCGTCACCGAGAACGACAACACGGTGCTGCTTGATCCCCCGCTGATCGCCCTGGATAAAGATGCTCCTCTGCATTTTGCAGGTAGGCATGTGGGTCTCGTCCCTCTTGGCCAACCTGGACTGGAGGGGAGCTTCAGCACCTGTTAGGATGGCTCTGAGCCTGTTTGGGAGTGTCTCGGTAGCTGAACCTGCCCTGGTTCTGAGGCGATGTGTTTTTCTCTTGGTAGTCACTACAAAAACCTGTTCTGGTTGTTGAAAAGCAAAATACTTAACTTCACTACAGCGTTACATGCCTCAGCTTGATGCAGCTGGGTGGATGGTGTCTGGACCCGTGGATCTCCAGCTGCAGCGGGCACAGTGGCTGAGGGTGGTGATGAGGAGCAGCCCTTGGGGGCCTTCTCACCCACTCCCTTGCCTATCAAGGCCCCAGAGACTCCCAGCCCAGCATTTCCTGAACCTAGATTTTAGTTACCTGTAAAGACTGAAAATGCTGAACAGTCTTGATGGAGAGACTTTTGCCCAGGTTCACTTTTAGTAGGCTCAGCTTGGGGTTCGTAAGGCTGTGGCCTACACCTGTACCTTCCTGGAGACACACCTCCAGGAGACTTCCATCCTGAGGCGGCGGTCCGTGCTGTTGACACTTGGTGGCACTTTCCAAATCAAAGCTGGCCTGAACTGGTGGAGGGACATGCTGCCTCACCCTTTCTTGTCCTCAGAGTCGGAACGACATTGAGAAGTTAATGTTTAAAGGGCAGTTTTTACGTGACTTTCTGCAGATCAAAACTCCCTATTAAAGAGTGCTCTGTTTGCCTGGGCAAAACTAGGAGCAGTTGGATGTGCTCATTTAAATGTGTCATTCGTTAATTTGACTTGATTTATTTATTTAAAATTATCTTTTAAAAAAAATAATTTATTTGTTGGTATGTGGTGCTGAGGATCGAATCCATTGCCTCATACGTGCCAGGCAAGTGCTCTGCCACTGAGCCACGACCCCAGCCTGTTAATTTCACTTTAGCAAACTAAGGGACACGTGTGAGGTTGTTTCGGAAGCCCTGCTGGAGAAATGAACTTGCAGTTTGTTCTCTTCTGTGCCACTTCCATTGCAGAAGAACAGCCTGGGGCCAGCTTGTGCTGTGTGTGTCAGCATGGGGGACAGAGCAAGTTATGCTTGTCCACAGACCTGAGAGGAGGCCTTGGACACTCAAGCGCTTGTGTCCAGCAGCCGGGTGGTATTACATTGCTGGTTCCCCAAGTTGGAAGTCGTTTTCACATTGCCTGCTGGCCACGGTCAGTGTCCTATAGACCTGCGTGAGCATAGCCCGGGCATACCTGTGTGGTCACTGGTCTGTCCTTCCTCTGGAATGTGGCATGAGTGCCTCGTCCACCACCGTGTGGGGCCTGTGGAGCGTGGTCCACGTGTACTGATAGCACCTTTGCCCATACAGCATTTGTAACAGGATCCGTCCAGATGCTTTACAAGTAGGAATCAGTGCGGTGGTGCACGCCTGTAATCCCAGTGGCTCGTGAGGCTGAGGCAGGAGGATCGCCAAGTTCAAAGCCCGCCTCAGGAATTTAGTGAGGTCCTAAGTAACTTAGGGAGACTCTGTCTCGAAACAAAGAGGGCTGGGGATGTGGCTCAGTGGTTAAGTACCCCTAGAATCAATCCCTAGTACCAAAAACTTCCCCCAAAACAAACAAAAAGAGTGGTAACCCTCCCCAGCCTGCAAGGTGGTACCCTTCTTTCTGACATTCCCATTTTTTAAATTTATTTAGGTGGGGGGGGCTGGGGCGGTACCAGGGATTGAACTCAGGGGGCACTCAACCACTGAGGCACATCCCCATCTCTATCTCATATTTCATTAGAGACAGGGTCTCACTGAGTTGCTGAGCACTTCTCCCGTTGCTGAGGCTGGCTTTGAGCTCACAATCCTGTCTCAGCCTTGTGAGCTGCTGGAATTACAGATGAGTGCCACCCCGCCCTGCCTGGTCCTATTTTAAAGAGAGGAAACTGTGGCTCAGAGCAGTTAAGTTCCTAGCTGTGGGTCACACAGCTGGTGTGCTGCAGTCAGGACTCCAGCCCAGGGGGATGGCTCTTGGCCCAATGACGTAGCTGCATTTGTCGCTGCGGGAGGTCATAGGGAAGTAGGAAGTAAAATGGACATCCTGTGCCAGCTTTGAAGGAAAAGGTCACAGATGTGAAGCAATCACTTGGTTTTTTTCTTTCTCTTTGGATTTTATTGTATCACCTATCAAGCTGAATGTGTTATGGATGAAATAATACTTTTTGAGTTTGTTTTTGAGGATCCTCAGGATTTTAAAAATTGATGTATAAGAATTACATATTCGGATTTTAAAAAAACTACACAGAGAAGCAATTTAGACCCAAGCCACAGTTGTAGCTGGATTGTCTTTGTCATAGCAGACAAATAAGCCATTGTTTTCCCTCTGGAGGGTTTTTTGTTGTTGTTGTTTAATTTTTTTTTTCTTATTTGTAGTTGGACACATACCTTTGTTTTATTTATTTATTTTCATGTGGTGCTGAGGACCGAACCCCGGGCCTCACCGAGCTAGGCGCGCGCTCTGCGCTGAGCCCTGGCCCAGCCCTCCCTCTGGAGGTCTTCGTGGAGCAGTCCTCGTCTGTGTTCCTTCCTCGCCTCTCTTTTCTGGACACAAGATGTGTGTACTGTGGAAGCCACTCTTTGCTGTTGCCATCCATCCATTCGTTGTTGTTGTTGTTTTGGGTACTGGGGATTGAACCCAGGGGTGCTTTACCACTGAGACACATCCCCAGCCCTTTTTATTTTTTTATTTTAATACAGCATCTTGGGCCGGGGCTGGGGCTCAGCGGTAGAGCACTCACCTAGCACGTGCGAGACCCCAGGTTCGATCCTCAGCACCACGTAAAAATAAATTTATAAAATAAAAAGGTATTGTGTCTATCTACAACTAAAAAAAATTTTTTTAAATAAATAAATTAAAAAAAAAAAAAAGACAGGGTCTTGCTCAGTTGCTGACGCTGGCTTTGAACTTGTGACCCTCTTGCCTCAGCTTCCTGAGACACTGGAATTACAAACTTGTGTCACCGCTTCTGGCTCATCCATTGGTTTTTTAGTATACGGTATTTACCAGACTGTTCAGCCGTCAACCAGCATCTCCTTCTAGAAGGTTTATTATTAATAGTGGAATCTTTTTAAAATATATTTTCAGGGGCTGGGGATGTGGCTCAAGCAGTAGCGTGCTCGCCTGGCATGCGTGCTGCCCGGGTTCGATCCTCAGCACCACATACAAACAAAGATGTTGTGTCCGCCGATAACTAAAAAATAAATATAAAATATATATATATATATTTTCAGAGCCGAGTGCCATGGCATATGTTTGTAATCCCAGTTTTTGGGAGGCTAAGGTAGGATAATCCCAACTTTAAGGCCAGCCTCAGTAATTTAGTGAGAATCTGCCTCAAAATGAAAAATAAAAGGGGCTGGGGATGTGGCTCAGTGGTAGGGCACCCCTGGGTTCAATCCCAGTGCAGAAAAAAATAGCTAGGGGTGGTGGTACACACCTAAAATCCTAGCGGCTTGGGAGGCTGAGACAGAAGTATCGCGAGTTCAAAGCCAGCCTCAGCAACTTAGCAAGGTCCTAAGTTAACTCAGTGAGGCCCTGTTTCCAAATAAAATACAAAAATAGGGATGGGGATGGGGCTCAGTGGTTAAGTGCCCAGGGTTCAATTCCTAGTACCAAAAAAAAGCCCCCCCAAACCATTTTCACTTAACATTGTTAGAAATATCTTTTCATCTTTCTACACAATTCTTTTTAAATTTTTCTTAGTTGTAGTTGGACACAATAACTTTATTTATTTATTTTTATGTGGTGCTGAGGATTGAACACAGTGCTTCATGCGTGTGAGGCAAGCGCTCTGCCGCTCAGCCCCAGCCCCAGCCCCTACACAGTTCTTTTTTTTTTATTTTATTTTTTTTAGTTATAGATGGACACAATATCTTTATTCATTTATATGTGGTGCTGAGGATCGAACCCAGGGCCTCACACTTGCGAGGCAAGTGCTCTACCTCTGAGCCACAACACCAGCCCCCCCTACACAGTTCTTAATATGGTTTCTTAAAAGGGTGTTCTGTGTGAGACAAGGCCAGGTTCAGTGCTGTACCTTGGCTCAGCTGGGTGTTTGTTGGCAGTGAAGCTGAGTGAGGCCTGTGATGAGGTGAGGGCTGACACCTGTGAGGGTTGACTGCGTGGCCGGGCATTCCAGGGGCTTCCTGAGAGCGACTTCATCAGGTTCTTGCTGGCAGCCTCGTGGGCTCGGCCCTCACCATTCCCATTTTCGAGATGAGCACAGTGGCTGGCAGTGGGCCTGTGGGCCTGACAGCTGGAGGCCACAGCCCACCCCTAGTGTCTGTGAGGGGCCCATGAGTGTGCCATAGCCACACGCTCACAGTCAGAGCTGCCTGGGGGTCCCCTAGCCTTGGGTCAGCTGCTGGCCCTGTGTTGTTGGCTTCCAAACCCTGCACCTGCTGGTGGCTTGTCCCATCCCTCCAGGGGATGCTGTGTGGGTAGCTGTGGGGATCCCCGGTCAGAGCCCGCAGCAGGCGCATGTGCAGTGTCGGGCGCCTCGTCGCAGAGCTCTGCCGGGCTCAGGATCACATACTGAGGGAGAATCGATCCCAGATTGTTTCTGTGGGGTGAGACTAAGGGAACAAAGTCTCGATGTTTGTCAAGTATTTTAGGACATTTATATGACTTTCTCTATTTTTCTCTCCCCTTTCCTTAGTCTGCTAAAAGTCTGAGTAGATGTAAGAAAATTCATTTTGCATTTCATGTACTTAATGGAGAGTTGAAGTGTGATCCATGTGTGCAGTCCTGGTGTTACTGTTCTGAAGTGACTGGCTCTGCTGGGTGTGGTGGCTACATGACAGCAGGAGAAAATGGCCTGTAATCCTAGTGACTTGAGAGGCTGAGGCAGGAGGATCACAAGTTTATGGCCAGCCTTAGCAACTTAGTGAGATTGTCTCAAAAAAAAAAAAAAAAAAAAAAGCAGAATGCGTCTCAGTAGTTGAGCATCTGTGGGTTCAGTCCCCAGCACAGAAAAACAAAACAAAAGGACAAGCTGTGTTCTGCCCGAATCAGGGGACTGGGCATCCACCTCATCCCCTGGTCCCCTTGAGCTCTTCCCTTCAGCAGGGAGTCTATGCCTGCCTTTCCTGCCTTTCCAGATGTGGATATTGTACAAAATTGGCCAAACAGTTATGTTATGAATAGAATCCAAAAGAAAGCGTGGGAGCTCCATTCTCACTGACATCCCCTCCTCCGAAGACCTGGCACTTCTGTCCACATGTTGAGACTCTGGTGCCCCGAGCGTTGCCAGTTGGGCTCCTCACCCTCCACCACTGCCCGGGTTTGCTTTTCAGCCATTGGGCTGAAGTTGCGTTTGCAGCAGTGAATTGGATGTGTTAGGTTGAGCCACATGAATTGTCATTTTGTATGTTAAAAATACAAAGATATTTGAAAAGGCTGACGTGTCATATGGTTGAGCCTATTAGGAGTCAAGACTCCAGTGCGGCAGTTGAGGAGGTACTGGGGCCAGGACAGCTGCTCTATGTGGACAGTGCCTGATGGCAGTCACCTCTCAGGACAGGTGTGGGCTCAGTGACCATGAAATGTTCGTTGAATGAGGCTAGATCTTCCAGAGCACTTACAAAAGCATGAAGTTGGTCTCTGCTCCCAGAGCCACTGGTAGTCTGGGTAGGAGTGCAGGACCAGCACTGGCAGTGTTACCAGGGGCATGGGTGCTGGCGATTTGGTGCCAAGATGATGTGACTTAAGAAGGTAAGTCAGCGACTCCAGGGTGGGACCTGGCAGGGCTTGCTTGGCCCAGTCCTGGAGGAGCAAATGATGGGCGTCCACATGAGTGCCTACGGGCTGCTGAGCCTGATAGACAGGGCGAATTGTGCACATAATTTCCAAGACTGCTTCCAAATTGCCTGGGCCCTGGGTAAGTGCAGGTTCCCGACTGCTCTTGCCCACGTGGGTCTGCACTTCCAGGCATAGCCTGAGCACCTGCACCCGCCAGCTATGTTGGGAAACACTGATGGATCTTTTTCTCCAACTCTGCAGGCTGTACACTGGAGCCATGAGGCAGCGCTCACTAAGAACACGTATGTCTATACCTAGCCCCAGAGTGTCTGGGTCTGAACATGTGGGGAAGGCTGGACACCACAGCTTTACAGGCTTCCTGGGTAGCTCCTGGCACAGATTTGAGGGCAGCCATAATCAGTGGGGAGCCGGTGAGAGAGAAACCCTTAGGGGTGCGGGTGTAGTTATCACTACTGTGCATTTAGGGTGGCTTGACAAAGCCACATGTGAGCTTGTCCCCATTAAACCAGCAAGCAAGGACGCCAAAGGTCACCAAAGCCATCAAAGGTCACCAAGGCCAAGCAGAGCAGAGAGGATCAGGGAAGGTAGTTGGTGTAGCAGGGACATTGTGGAGGACACCTGCTGCCAATGTCCACTTCTTAACACTCCCGGTCTCTTTCCCAGTGGGTACAAATCAGTGGGTCCACTGCTCCTTCTCCTCTTCCCCCAGCCAGGCCGAACAGGTGCTCCCTCCTTAACTCTGAGGATTGGGCAGAGCAGCCAAGAGCTGGAGTAGTTGTGGTTCCATTCTGTCTGTCCAAGTTCTGTGGAACCATCTTGGTCCCTGTCTCTAAGCTCGCCTTGGTTTTTGGCTGTTCCCAAGTCAATTCCATGAGTTCCCAATGACATTCCAATAGATTCCCTTTTGCCTAAGTTAGATAGACGAGATTCTGTTGCTTGCAACCAGAGCACCTCAACTAAAACCAGCACCGGGAACTTCTTGAGGAGCAAAGGAAACCATATCCTTGTAAAGGCAGGGTGCCCAGGGCCCGGGAGAGGCTTGGGAGCCCTGCTGCTTGGGGAAGAGAGTGGAGATGGAGCCAACCTGAGATAGGAAGAGGACGTGGGAAGAGCAGCAAGGCTGCTTGATGCTAGGGAACCTGGAGGGGACAGAGGAGGCATTGAAGACCGGTGCCAACAGCCAGCTGAGAGCCCCTACATGACCAGGTGGAGAAGGCAGGTCTCGGCTCTGCTTCACACTCTTCATGTTTTGCTTGTAAAAAATTCTCTAGTTAAAACCTCTTTGGTTATTTAGATGAGGTCAGAGGAGCTAAGGAGGAGGGGAGATGGACAAGGAAAGGAGCCTGGAGGGTCTGGTCCGCGCCCAGGCTGGCACAGCTGGCACGCCGACTGTGCTGACTGAAGATACCTAAGGAGCTGTGAGTTCCTTTTAGTCACATTAGGACTGTCAGAGGGGGCGTGGAGGTGTCTGGGTGAAGCCACACCTGGGCTTGGCTTTAAGTACTCCAGACAAGCGGGACGCCAGGGTGAGTAACTCAAGCCCTGAGCATCTCCCCGAGCCTTTTCCTCCCTCCGCGTCTGGGGAGCCAAGACCTACGGGCTGCCCAGATGCAGCCTCTGCTCCAGCTGGTCCTCAAGTCCTGCCTTTCCTATAATCAACCCTGGCGCCTCCTTTTCAGGTCTCGCTGCTCACCCCCCCCCCATCTTTGCCCCATTATAGTCAGAGTCCTGGGCAGACAGAAGGCTGCCTGGGCCCAGTGGTGCTCTCGGCCGTGGAAGACCCAAGTCTGCCCAAGGCCAAACCCTGGCTGTCCTGCTCTTGAGGCTGCCGGCTGGCTGGTGGTTTATCAGTCATCACAGGCAAAGGACCTGGCCTCGCTCGGGTTTAATAGGACCCAGCGTATTTGAGGCACCAAATCCTGTGGGTGGAGCCCACTGAAGTACCTGCTTAAATCCTTAAAATCACAGGGAAATGTGGGAAAGATGCAGTTACACGTTCTGCCCGTCTTTCTATGAATGGAGCAGATCCTGAGAACAGCCTGGAACTCCGTGATGTTTCCAGGGATTTTATGTTCTTACATTTGAGGGTCGTACCTTTGAGTCACTGTCCCAAGACTGCCCCCAACATATTGCAATACAATTCATGCTCAGAACCAGAGCCCAGCTCCCGTCCTCCCCAGGCCTCCCTCCCAGCCTTTCCCAGATTGGCAGAGGGCGTCCCTTGCTGGGTTACTCAGGCCACTGTCTGGGCCCTCTGATAGACTTGTTTTCAGGTCAGCAGCCACATGGAGCCAGCAGCAAGACCTCCTCATTCCTGCCTCAGGGCCTTTGCACCTAATTCTCTTTCCAAGAGAATCATGGGGTTTGCTCCCTTAATTTTCTCAGGTCTCTACTCAGACACTATTTTACCAATGAAGTGTTCCCTGCACACTTGGAGTCTACAGTTGAAACATCCAGTGCCCTTCTACACCCCAGACTCCTACCCCTCATCCCAAAAGAAAGATGAAAAGGGCTTCCCTCTATTGGCAGACAGCTCTGTCCCTCCTGGTTGACCCATGGTCAGTCAAGGTCAGCACACTCTAGTCCTGGCTCCTTGGGAGTCTGAAGCAGGAGGATTACTTGGGCATGGCCTGGTCAACATAGTGAGACCTCATTTCCAAATAAAAGACTATGCTTAAGTGGCAAGTGTCTTTGAACCCCATGTGGCATTGCTTTGTGTTGGTGGCCCCACTCAGGCCAGATGTTTAATCACAGGGGGCTTAATCCATGCCTACCAAAGGCCTGGTGGCTCTGGTCAGGAAAACACTGCAGCCGTGGTCAATAACGCCAGTTCAGATGATAGGCAGCTGCCTCACTGTGTTTTCTCTAGAAAGTCAACCCCAGGTCAGACTGAGTTTTCTCTGGGCAACTTGAGTTATTTTAAAACATATTATGGGATACTCATGTACACCCAAAGAGTGTAAGCATCGTGAATTAGCACAACCCGGAAAGCTGCTGGGCATCACCTTGACCTTCAGGTCTGCTCACAGGTCATCTCTAGAGCAGGGGTCGGCAGACTTTTTCCAGGAAAGTCTGCTGGAAAAAGCAGCGGCACTCACAGCTCCTTAGGTATTTTCACAGTCGGCATAGTTGGTGTGCCAGCCATGCCAGCCTGGGCACCGGCCAGAAGCAGCTCTGCTGGGCTGCTTTGGGCCCTGCCGGCCACCAGGTGTTTTGCAACTCTGTAAATCTGGAGCAAGCTCTGCTGTGGTAGGAGCCCGAGGCCCGACCTAAACAGAGGACAGCCATGATCTGATAAAATGCTACTCGTGGAGACTGAAGTTTGATTTCACTAGAAAGTTTTCTCATGTTATAAAATATTGTTTAAAAAGGCAAAAAAACATTCTTAGAACACAGGCCATTCAAATACAAGGACAGAGTGAAATTGGCCGAGAAACTGCAGTGTGCAGAGCCCTGCTCCAGGGCAGGCGTCCCTTGGACCTTGCAGGGAGAGGGGTGCTGCACGTCTACCCCCACCCCCCACGTGGCTAGCTGGCACTTGAGATGTGGCCAGCATGGCCAAGGAACTGAAGACTTAATATTGTTTTAATGTGAATTTTAGCCAAGCGGCTCCCACCTTGGGCAGGGCGGGTCTGAGGGGTCTCCTGCATGTGAGCAGCAAGCTTGGACAGAGCTGCCGTGACTGTGCTGTTCCTGTGCAGCAGAGTCCTGGGACTGCAGTGTGTTGACGTGATGGAGAACGCTTGCTCTGTGACAGCAGCGGTGCACCCCACCTGTTTTGCCCTGCAGGCTGTGGCCACCGAGTGGCAGTGAGAGTCACCAGCCGTTCTTGGCGGTCCACAGGATGAGTGAGTCTTAGGTGCCCAGGCTGTGAGGAAGCAAGTCATAAAACACTGCAGACTACATGACACCATATTAAAACCTTTAAAACACAAGAAAATGGAGCAGTGTTGTTCAGGGGATTCCATGGTGACGTTCGAGAAGGAGGGGCACTCCCTCTGGCAGAGGAGGAGGTGGGCTGTGCCTGTGACGGCTAGGCTGGTTGGGGCTGCATGCTGCCCATCTCCAGGTCATGGGGAGGCTGGCAGGGTCGGTGTTGACCTTGGAGAAGGGAGTTCTCATGGAGCAAAACTAATGGCCAGTTCTGCCTGGCCTCTGCCCAGTGAGGCTGGTGTTCCATCGCAGAGGGCTGTTGGTCGCCTTGGTTGGGTGCTTAGATGGGAAGACCTGGCTATTAATCAGAACAAAGGGTAAAACCTTTGGCTCCAAATGTCGGTTTCATTAAACCTAATGATGAGGGGAATATTACCAGATCCCAGCTAAGAGAACAGCTGAAAAATGGAAACACATAATCATCATCAAAGTATCATTAAAAGGAAATCCTGAAGACACCTGGGGGTGTCAGGCCAGCTCGCATAGCCTTTCTCCTGAGTAGCTCCCGGTAAGTGGGCTCAGCCTGTCGCTGAGGATGGGTCTGCGGTAGCAGTGCCAGCATCTGGCACCGAGTGCATTGTAAATCGTGTGTCGAGCTTTTCAATATGACGTGTTCATCTTTGACTTTATTTCCTTATTGTTCCGTCTTCACTCTTTCCTGAGTTACTGACATGGGTTTATCTTTTCTCCCTTTAGAGAGTTTTGAGGTGACAGTCACCAAAGAAGGTGATCAAGCGTTCTTTGTTTCCCTCTACTGAATATTAACCCACTAACTTTGTTTTTAAAATTGGGAATCAGCCCTTAAACAGAAGCAACTGTCATGCTCCTTTGCTCCTTTATTCTCCTACTCTGTTGCTATTTTAAAATGTATTGATGGAAATTGTGTGTAGCCAGACCTTGGCTAGAAATATCTGGAAATCAGACATCCATTTGAACCACACAGACAGCACCGTGCATTTTTTTTTGTTAATTCAACCTCAGAGATTTGCTTCATAACAATTTTCTATTTGTTGGAATCATGGAGGAATTCAGTCTTACTTTTGTGTGAAATATGTTTTGTGGAGTTTCGTATACATGTCAGAACATTCACGCTTGTTCTCCCACGGGCCCATGTGGAGACGTGCCCTTGAGCTCCTCATGACGCTTCTGAGCCAGTGTTGCTGTGGTTGGTCCCTGGCTGGGTCTCTCTTCAGGTGTGGTAGGATAAAGGGAACTTAGCCGAGCTCCCAGGACAGAAGCCGGTGACGGCTGTTGAAATGGATGCCTGAAAGTTGGTATTTCTACCTTCTCCAGCGGCTTGTTTTGATTCCCTAATTTTAGCCAGGCTCATTGCACAGGAAGACTTGGTTCTTATGATTTTTTTTCTTGACAGAATTTCTGTATTACGGTGCTGGTCCTATATCTCACACTTCTTCCTCTCTCAACACTTAACTGCTTTTTATCCTCTCTCTGGTCCAAATCCAAAGAGCTGCCGCCTCGGGTGGCCGGGAGCCCTGGTGCTCAGGCCTGGGCTCTTGCTAAAGAGACTCCTCAGTGCTCCTGTGGAATGCCTGTCTCTGTCTCCTCTCTGTGTTCCTGCATGAATGGATGCAAAGTAAACAAGTTGCTTGGAAAGCCAGATTGCTTTTTTTTTTCTTTTTACTAAAGCCCCCGAACTCACCCGTGTTAAAGCACAGTGCCCCCTGCTTTGTCCACGGACCCTCCAAACCCCCTGGCTGCAGAATTATTGTTTATTTTCTCTGGGGGAGGTTGGCATGTGCCGTGGGTTCCCATGGCAGCAGTTCTAACCTGCTCTGCTTTGACTCCCCAGGTGAGATTTGTGGCTTTAAAATTCACGGGCAGAATGTCCCCTTTGATGCAGTAGTAGTGGATAAGTCCACGGGTGAGGGAATAATCCGCTCGAAAGAGAAACTGGACTGTGAGCTGCAGAAGGACTACACGTTCACCATCCAGGCCTACGACTGCGGGAAGGGTCCCGACGGCACTGGCGTGAAAAAGTCTCATAAGTAAGCAGGCCGCGGTGGGAGAGCCCCAGAGAGCGTGCACGTGAGGAGGAGGCAGCCCTGCCGTGTTCCCAGGCCGCCCATGTGTAGGGATTTAAGGCAGAGGCACCCTCAGGGGTCTGCGCTGTGTCAGGGTTGGTCCGCCCTCATGCACGGCTCCTAGCCAGAGCCCACCATGTACCGTAGCAGGTTCTGAAAAATAAATGAATGAGTAATTTTATCCCACCAAATACTCTGTTAAAGAAACAAGGCCTGGGCTGGGGAGGTGCCTCAGTGGTAGAGTGCCCCTGGTTCAGTCCCCAGAGCCACAAAAAAAGAGGGGGGGCAGGATTGGTATCCTTTTGGTAAAAAACAGAACAAAACCCCAAAACCCAGCTTTCCCCCCCCTTTGTCCAGAGCAACTGTCCACATTCAGGTGAACGATGTGAATGAGTACGCGCCCGTATTCAAGGAGAAGTCCTACAAAGCCACGGCCACGGAGGGGAAGCAGTACGACAGCATCCTGAGGGTGGAGGCCGTAGACGCAGACTGCTCCCCGCAGTTCAGCCAGATCTGCAGCTATGAGATCGTCACCCCGGATGTGCCATTCACCGTGGACAAGGATGGTGAGCACAGGGGCTGCCCAGAGCAGGGCCCCGGCCTGGTGGCCTCATGTTCCGCCAGCCTGTAACCGCTGTGCCTCAGCCTCCACTTTTACTCTGTCATGGCGACCTTGGTCTCAGCCCTTTTGTAATGCTGCTGGTGGATGTTGCTTACAGCCAGGCAGGACAGACTGCGGGTCAGTGGTCTCCAGCCTGAGCTTCTTCCTGGGTTGGCCTTGGTGGCTTAATGCACTCGCCATTTGTGTTTCATTCGAGGATGTGGACCAGGGTGACGATGGTTCTCTGTTGTTTTTTTCTCCACTGCCAGGTTATATAAAAAACACAGAGAAGCTCAACTACGGCAAGGAGCGTCAGTATAAGCTGACCGTCACAGCCTATGACTGTGGGAAGAAAAGAGCCACGGAAGATGCTCTGGTGAAGATCAGCATCAAGCCCACCTGCACCCCTGGGTGGCAAGGTGAGCGGCAGTCTCCCTTCACCCTCAGGCCTGTTCTGGAAACCTGGGTTCCGTGGGAACCTAAGTGTGTGTTTCCCTTCTTTCCTCCCTCACCAATGGTCGCCCAGGCTGGAGTGACCGGGTGGAGTATGAGCCTGGCACGGGCACCTTGGCTGTGTTCCCGAACATCCACCTGGAGACGTGTGCCGCGCCGGTTGCCTCCGTGCAGGCCACCGTGGAGCTGGAGACCAGCCATATCGGCAAGGGCTGCGACCGAGACACCTACTCTGAGAAGTCCCTTCACCGGCTCTGTGGTAAGGAGGCCTGTGTCCCCAAGCTGTCCTTCCCCAGGGAGGGTGAAAGACGCTGCAGCAGAACCCATGTGTGTTGTGGGATAGTGATGAGGGAACAGATTAGCTTCCAAAATGGCTTTTGCTGCCTTGCTGGATGATGTTCACCCCGAACATCATTACACACTCCAGGGAGTGCGTAAGCCCTAGAAGTCCATCCAGGATGCTAGGTGTATGTGCATCTAAGAACCACGGAGTTGAAGATAGTAACATACATTGAGTCATCCAAATAAGGGTGACACAGGAATGAGCCAGACCTGGTAGCATGCTGTGGTTCCAGCCACTCAGGAGCTTGAGGCAGAAGGATCCCTTGAGCCCCAGAATTCAAGGCCATCCTGGGCAATAGAGCAAATTGTAGTCTCAAAACAAGAACAGTCAGGTATGGTGGTCTCATCTATAATCCCAGGGACCCCGGAGGCTGAGGCAGGAGGATCAGATCAGCCTGGACAACTTAGGCCCTATCTCAAAACAAACAACAAAAAAGCAAAACCAAAGTATCAGAATTGTTAAATGGTAAATATGTGGAAGGAGAGAATCACGCTCTGCCGGCATGCCTGTGAGGAGGACACAGGTGTTCGTGTCTCTGAGCCCAAATGTTCACAGTCATGTACTTGTGTGGTTGTAGACTAAGAGGCTGGGGACGTTTTACATGTCAAACTCTGCATATCTGCACAGCATGCAAAACTTGTTTCCTTTCTCCTAATACCACCGTTTCTTGTGGTATTAAATCCACATCTTCTTAGTAGAACAGCTGAAAGGCAGAATAGGAAGGATTTAATTTTTAAATTCAGGCATGCGTTTTACCCTATGCTAGGTACTTCATGTGGTTTTAACTTAGCCTTCCCAATAGGCCCACTGAGTAGGCGGCATTGACTGTGTTTTTACGGAGGAATCAATTGAGATCAAGGGAGGTTAAGTAGCTCGTCCAGTGACACGTTTCAGGAAGTAGCATAACTAGGATTTGCATTGAGATCTCTGGTTACTCAAAAGACTAGGCCAATCCAGACCAACCACACAGGGGTCGAGGACCAAGCAACCAAGAGAGTGTGAAAGATCTTTTTCAGTACACAAACTTAAAAGAAAATTTGGGGGCTGGGGAAAACCACAGTGGCACAGTACATGCTTAGCTTGTGTGAGGCCCTGCTCTCCATCCCCAGCACCCAAAAGAAAAGAAAAGAAAAAAAAAACACCTGACCTTGGCAATACATGACGACAGTTGTAGGATCATTTCCTATTCTTTGACTTGGTAATTCCATTTCTGGAATTTATCCTTGGAGCATAATCATGGGGCCACACAAATGCTCATCAAGGAGAGGCTGATGATGGGAAGGAATTGGAAACAGCCTCGGTGTCCCCAGGGAGAGGGGCTAAGTGACAGCAGCCTACCTGTTTAAAATCAGGCTGTAGAAGAAACTGGAGGGGTGGGTGGGAGGGTGTGTGGGGGTGTGGGTGTGTTGTGTGCATGGCAGGCCTCGTTCTTAGCAGAGTTGATTGCATGTGTGCACACTTCAAGGAGGCCTCTCTAATGCTGACACACAAGTGCTGTACGTACTTGGGTGGGTAATTAACAGTCCTTCATTTGTGAAGAAGAGTAAACCAGGACCAGCAAGTCGTCCAGCATCAGATGAAGCCAGCTTCTTGGAGTGGCTTGGCCCCCTGGAGCTGTGGGCATACGCTGAACTGACGGTCAGTGTGGTGTGGTTTTAGGGGCTGCCACTGGCACTGCCGAGTTGCTCCCTGCCCCCAGCAGCTCTGTGAACTGGACCATGGGCCTCCCCACGGACAACGGCCACGACAGCGACCAGGTGTTTGAGTTCAACGGCACCCAGGCAGTCAGGGTCCCCGACGGCCTTGTTTCTCTCAGCCCCAGAGAGCCCTTCACCATCTCCGTGTGGATGAGGCACGGGCCTTTTGGCAGGAGGAAGGAGACGATTCTTTGCAGTTCAGACAAAACAGGTAGGTTTCTTTTCTGAAGACACTGCTGCTGTCCAGGGTCTGGGGGGTGGCCTCTGGAGGCAGGTGCCCTTCCTTCCCAGAGCCTCAGGCGAGCTGGTCGGTCTATGGACACCCTTTGTGCCAGGGGCACTTTGTCCTCTAGAGACCCTATCAGCATTCAGGGCTTCATTAGTTTTGCTCGGTGGATTATCGTCAGCAGTTACCACGGGCACAGTTGCTCAGTAACGCCTGAGTGTATTTGTTCCTAAACCCTCCATGGCCCATCTGGAGGGTTCATTTATGCAGATAAAGTTGTGTCTTCAGAATAAATTAAAGAAACAGCTGTGGTTCCTCTCGAGGATCTTAAGTTGGCATTTTACCCAAAGAAACTGTCTTGCAGATATGAACCGACACCATTATTCCCTGTATGTCCATGGGTGCCGGCTGGTTTTCCTCCTCCGCCAGGATCCTGCTGAGGAGAGGAAGTATAAACCTGCAGAATTTCACTGGAAGTTGAATCAGGTGAGCAAAGAAAGACTCATCAATTACATTTTTTTCTCTTTCCACATTTTTTATTGGTGTGGTATAGTTGTATACAATGGCATTTGTTGTTACATATTCCTACATGTACATAATATAACCATGTAATTTGGTCAAAATTACTCCCCAGCACTTTCTCCCTCCCTCTCCGTCTCCCTCCCCCTGGTCCCTTTCCTCTACCCTACTGTTCTCCCTTCAATTTTCATGAGACCCACCCACCTATTTTTTCCTTTCTCTCCTTCAGCTTTCACATAC
Source organism: Marmota marmota marmota (assembly GCF_001458135.2). Lineage (NCBI taxonomy): Eukaryota > Metazoa > Chordata > Mammalia > Rodentia > Sciuridae > Marmota > Marmota marmota. The sequence continues at coordinate 2,378,117 of NW_026000102.1, forward strand.
GAGAGAGAATATATGACCCTTGACCTTCTGAGTTTAACATAATGGTCTCAAGTTCCATCTATTTTCCTGCAAATGACATAATTTCATTTTTCCTTATGACTGAATAAAACTCCATTGTGTACATACACCACATTGTCTTTATCTGCTGTAAACATGTGTCACTGTAATAAGATGACTAATTTTTCAGGATAAATACCAAGGAATGGAAATAGCTGGGTCATAGGATTCCATGCCTAGTGTTTCGAGGAACCTTCACAGTGATTTCCGTAGTGGTTGTTCTAGTTTATAGTCCCACCAACAGTGTAAAAGTGTTCCTTTTTCTCTGTGATCTCTCCAGAATTTATTATTATTTGTATTCTTGATGACCACCATTCTGACTGGTGTGAGATGAAGTTTCAGTGTAGTTTTGATTTGCATTTCCCTAATTGCTAATGATGTTGAACATTTTTTCATTTATTTGTTGCCCATTTGTGTTTCTTCATTTGAGAAGTGTCTGTTTAATTCATTTGCCCATTTATTAATTAGGTTGTTATTTGGTGTTAAGTTTTTTTTTAATAGATTCTAGATATTAATCCTTTGCCAGGAGAGTAATTAGCAAAGATTTTCGGCCTTTCTGCCGGTTCTCTCTTCGCATTCTTTTCCTTTGCTGTGGGGAAGCTTTTTAATTTGATGCCTTTCCCACATGTTAACTCTTGGCATTATTTCCTGAGCTTTAGGTGTCTTACTGAAAAAGTCATTGCCTTTGTCCACATTGGTGTTGACCCTCTGTTTCCTTCTTGGAGTTGCATGGTTTCTGGTCTAATTCCTAGGTCTTTGATCCATTTTGAGTTGATTTTTGTGCAGGGTGAGAAATAAAGTTGTAGTCTCTTTCTTCCACATATGGTAACCAGTTTCCTCAGCACCATTTGTTAAAAAGGCTGTCTTTTCTCCGATATTATGTTTTTGGCATCTTAATTGCAATTTTTAAGAGAAACTAGCTACTGCAACCTTGCACATGGCTGGTGTAAATATAAAAAAAATATATATATATATAATGTATATATAATATTTTTTATTATATATAAATGGATTTTTTAAACTTTATTTATTTGTGGTGCTGAGGATCGAACCCAGGACGTCACACATGTTAGGCAAGTGCTCTACCACTGAGCCACAACCCCAGGCCTAGTCAGAATATATTTATGATTTTATTTCTGTGTCTGTGGTTAAAAGGATAGTAAATTAAATCTCTTTAACTCCATTTCACTGAAAGCCTCAAGTTTTTTCCATGTGTGTATTTATATGTATAATATTGATATAAAAATTGCACATTTTAAATTCAACATACTGTTATATAAGGAGCACTTGCTGAAAAATTGGATTGAGATACTTGTATTTGTTCACTCGTTCATTATTTAAGGCCTAGGCTACCACATCATGCTGAGGATCCCCAGGGTGACAGAGCTGTTCGGTGGCCGTTCAGCAGTTTTGGCACCATAGCATGTGTTAAACTTTCAAGCAATTTTGACATCGGTCAAACCCGCCTGAGCCACTAGCTTGAGTGGTAAACAGTTTTGATATTAGATCATATCCCATTCCTTTTGATGATGTTGTTTCTCTGCAAAGCTAATTTTCCAATAGTTGCTGTGATAAAAAGCAAATATTACACAAAAATCCACGTGTTACAGGAAATGAGAGGACACTGTCATCTGAGAGAGCCTTCTCAGAATCAGAGCTGACCATTTCTTCTCTTGATTCAGGACTGGACAAGAAGGGAATCTTTGGCCAGTCCCTATTGTCCTAGCTTGATTTTATTTAGCTCCTGGAGTTCATGGGCAAAGGCTGGCCTGGTTAGACGCACCTGTGGTTGCTCAAATATAATGTTCTCTAAAAGAGCTGCAAGATAAAAACAGAGAAGCTTGAGTGAGGACAGGGCCACCTAAGCAGCACTGACTAAGGGCTCAGTTGGTAGAGTGCTTGCCTAGCATGCACAAGGCCCTGGGTTCAAATCCCAGCATTAACTAAAAAATTTTTTAAAAAGAGCATTCAGAAGCTTGAGTGGGGAAGAGCGTGTGACTGTGGTGAATTCACCTCTTCCTGGTGTAATTGTTATTTACATAAATAATTATATTTTTTCAGAAGCTTTTACCGTTATGTTTTCTAAGAAACTAAAGAAAGGTATAATCTGGAAAAAATACTTTTTTCGCATAAATAGATATTTTAGGCATGTTACTTTGTGTTTCATGTTTAGTTTCTTTTGATTACATATTTTTAAAAACTTAATTATGAAAAATTTTAGACATGTAAAAGCAGACAGATTAGCATACAGAGCAACCCTGCAAACCCTCTGGCAGTGGCCAGCTCCCGGTCAGTCTTGCTTCATTGTTCCACCCCTTCACTGTTAATTTTTGTCTACCTCCTCAAAAACAGCTTAATAATTTTCAAGAAATCCGAGGCAGGCCGGGTGTGACAGCACATGTCTGTAATCCCAGGGACTCAGGCATCTGAGGCAGGAGGACTGTAGGTTGCAGGCAGAGGGGGGCTGGGCAGTGCCCCTGTCTGGGGCCTGTGCCCCAAGGAGAGGGAAGCACCCTAGAGATGATGCTCTGTCCCTGTTGGTGACATTTGAAGAACACTTCATCACTAAACTTTTTAAGAAATTTTTTTTTTAGTTGTAGATGGACACAATATCTTTATTTTATCTATTTTTATGTGGCGATGAGGATTGAACCCAGGGCCTAACAAGTCCCAGGCAAGTGCTCTGCCACTGAGCCCCAGCCCCTGCCCTCATCCTTAGACTTCTAAGTCCTTCTCTTGTTGGGGCAGCCTGTATTCACTCCTTACCCCGCTGTGCTGCTCTCTCCACAGCTGTGGACAAGAGGGCAGGTTGACAGCTTGTGCTTCCTTGGCTTCTGGTAGGTCTGTGATGAGGAGTGGCACCACTTTGTCCTCAACGTGGAGTTCCCGAGCGTGGCTCTCTACGTGGATGGTGTCTCTCACGAGCCCTTCTCTGTGACCGAGGATTACCCGCTCCATCCATCCAAGATAGAAACGCAGCTTGTGGTCGGAGCTTGCTGGCAAGGTAAGGGCAGTGCTCCCCAGGCCCAGCCATGGGATCGCGCCTCTGTGCTGCGCTGGTGGGAGCGGGCTCTTACCAGCTTCTTACACCCCGGACCCTGGTTTCTCATTTCCTTTATCTTTCCCTTCCTCCTCCTGTGCGTAGCCTTTCTGGGGACACTGCTGTGTCATGCTACAGCACAGCCCGTCCGAGGTACTCCGTAAAGGTGACTGTGAGCCCTGCACACTCCATCACCCTCCCACTCACTGGGAGGGAGCAGCACAGAGGGAGTGTGTGGTTGTGGGAATTGCTTTACAAATCATCTTCTCACTGAAGTTACAAGAACAAAGGAGCAACAGTCAGCGATCAGGCGCAGACAACATAGAGGACTCGGAAATCTCTGGGCTGAGGGACTCTGCCAAGTTCTGAGCGTTTGACAGGCTGGTAGGAACCTGGTCAGGGAACTGCTCTGGTGTGGAGAGCTTTCTGTGGGGCACATGGCGTGGCGTGACTCACACCAGAGCGGCCGAACCACTCCCTCCTGCTTACTTGTGCAGGCTGTGGGCCCTCTCCATTATCTGCTACCTCTAGTAATCCCTAGGGTCTGCTTTGTAGCTAAAGAAACAGAGGCTCAGTCCAGGATCAGCCAGTGGGTAACCACGGAGCCAAGATGCAAACCGGGCAGCCAATGCCCTCAGCCTGTGCTCTGACCCGTTGGACCTGGGCCTTTGAGTGTCTCCTACGAAGCTGAGCCTTTGCTTTTGCTGACGCCTGTGGGCCTCTAGTCTACAGCACTCAGTCCCTAAGCCCCTGTGAAATCGAGAGAACCAGCTTACCTGAAATAGCAGCCAATGTGCTGAGGAATTAGCAGTGAACGTTTTGCCCATGGTGCTCTAGTAACCTGTGGAGAGTAAGCCTTAGTGGCAGGACCTGTAGCGGCCGTAGTTCAAAGTTGAAGCGCTTTGTGACCGTACTTTGATATCTGCAACTGCTGTGGCATGATATGAAAATATCAGTGATTTTTATTGATGACAAATTGCAGTTCTTGCTAACACTGGTGTGGTATGTAGCCTACATTTATAACCAAGGGAAATGCCACATGTCAGAAGTTAGTGGAAATGAGCCTTAATTTTTTCAACTCAAGTTCATGGACCCCTCAGTCTCCCCTGGGGGTTCGTGTGCCCCGCTTAACTCCATTTCTTTTCATTTCAGGGCATCAACATCACTACATGGGGCGGGGGCTGGGGTTGTGGCTCAGCAGTAGAGCACTCGCCTAGCATGTGTGAGGCCCTGGGTTCCATCCTCAGCACCACATATAAATAAATAGAATAAAGGTATTGTGTCCAACTACAACTAATAAATAAATAAACAAACAAATAAATAAATAAGCATCACTACATGTGCTCCCTGAACAGACCTTTGAATATTTTTCCCCCCTAAAAAATCAATAGGTTGACTGGGGTTAAGAACTTATGGGGGTGAGGGAGCCTAATTCACAAGAGAGATTTCTTTTTTTTTTTTTTTGAGACAGGGTCTTGTTAAGTTGCTAAGACTGACCTTGAACTTGTGATCCTCCTGCCTCAGCCTCCTGAGTTGCTGGGAGTACAGGTGTGAGTTAACATGCCTGGCCAGATATACTTAGGAGAATGCAGGTTCTTTAAAGTGAAGAGTAGTAAGGCAGTGAATTGGCATGTGCCTCTTCAAGCAGATCCCTTAATTTTGGTGACAGCCAACCATGAGGAAGTGCAATGAGAGACCAAGGAATGAGAAACAAATTATGAAGCATTTTTAAAATTGATATTTTTAGACTTTTCAGTTCAATGCTTCCTAGATTGAACAATAACTCTTGAATGATATTTTTAAAACTAGAGTAAAAACACAGGTGTGAACCTAGATGGGACTTCTCTCCTAGGAGCTTAGTTGCTGTGGTTAACATGAACCACCAGCCCGCGCTGCTGCCTTTGGCTCCTGTTCATGTCATGGTATCTCTGCCATCAGATAGAGATGACTTTTTATTCTCTCTTTTTACCTTACCCATCTCGGCACCCTTAGCTGAAAATTCACTTAAATTCCCAAACCAAACACACTCAAATCCTACAAAGTTAGTTAACAAGAAGGAGGGTGTCCTTTTTCCTTTTGGTAGATAGGAAATGCTTTCCTTGATAGTTTACTGTGGAGAAAGCTGGGCCTGGGGCAGCAGCTCATCTCCAGGACGTCAGTGTCACCTGTAAGGGTGCATTACAGGAGCCCTGTGTTGGATGTGGAGGCTGCAGAGGGCTTCATCTGAGCACAGATCTAGCCTGGCACCTGACACCTCTCCCCCCTGCTGAACAGAGGTGCCTCAGTAGACTGCAGAGACCAGTGTCCAGAGCAGCCCTGCTCCCCGAAAGCTGTCCTGAGGGCATTGGTCACACACTCAGCTGGGAGGCGAGCGCCCCGCCCTGCCAGGCCTTATACTCAACCCTAATCCATGTCTGTGGCAGCGATGGCTGGTGTGCGCCCCAGGCTCACCATAGCTTGTGCTTCTCTGGGTGAGTTCCTCAACCTCTCCTCCGAGAAAGTGCTTACAAATGTCTTTGTTGCTTAGAAGTCCAGACAGATGCGAACTGTTTGGAGATTCCAAAAAGCACAGGTGTGTGTTTACCACGCACCAGGCCTTGGACCCTTGTGTGTGCTGTCCCACTGTGTCTGTATAGAGACTGTCGCTATTTGGGAGCAGGGCAGAGCTCGCATAGGGTGGCAGGTGACAGCAGTGCCTCGGTGCTCCTCTCCTTGGGTGCCCTCCTTGTGGCTCAGGATGATGGGATCTGTGAATTCCATGTCTGTGCTCTTATTCTTCATCTTTTAAATCTATCTCATGTTGCAGCAGGGAGGATACAGGAAGACAGAATAGAAGAAGAAGAGTGAGGGGTGTGGACCTGGCGTCTGGGCATGGGTGATGGAGTGCCCGCTCACACCCAGGTGGAATATGTCCTGCAGAGGGCTGAGGAGGGGTTTTCTCTTTGGGTTTTGTATTTGGATGCCTCAAAACTGATTTTCGCCATCCACTGTGAAGAGCCTAACCTGTCGGTCCTTTTCTGTTGTCTGTCTTGCTTTTCTACAGAGTATTCAGGAGTTGAAAATGACAATGAGACTGAGCCTGTGACTATGGCCTCTGCAGGTTGCTGGATTTTTCCCCCCTACAGTTCACTGTTTTGTTTCATTTAAAGATGAGACATTGATTCATTCCACGTGTCGCATGAAACACGCAAGTTGCATTTTGGTCCTGGCTGCCCTCCCAGCAGCTTCACTGCATTGTGCTCCCCACCCCCACCCTGCCTCATGATTCCCATGGAAGGGACGGCACGTGACTCATTCCCTCAAAGCACTCATAGGCTTTTAGTTCTCATCAAGTTTATCTTGGTCTTGCTGCACAGGGATCCCTGCTGAATCTCCAGGCTGGGTTTGGGAGGCCACCATGTGGTACTCAGGCGGCTGAGCCACAAGACAGGAAAAGACTCTTCTAGCCTTTCTTTCCTGTTCGGTACTGAAGCTCAAATAGCTATTTCTTAGAAATCTCAATCCCTAGTGATGGCTTGCCATGCCCAGTGACTTTGTCAGACAAGACCCATGAAGGTCTGTCTCTTCTCCGTCACTTCAAGGCTGGTGTAGATTTTGGCTCTTTGTTCTAGTCCATCAGGGACCATTTGGTGGGTTTTTGTTTTCCTGGTCATGTCTCTGCTTCCTGGATATCTGCAGAAGTAGGAGACAGGAATGACGGGGCTCGACAAGACGGTGGCTCCCTGAAGGGCCTCCACAGGCCTGGGGCAGGGTGCGGCTTCAAGTGTCCCTGTGTTCCTCCCCTGCTCGAGTGTATTCTAGTTAGTGGAAGCAGCCCCCAGAGCGCTCAGCTGACCAGCAGTCAGGGGCTGGTACTGGTAGGGAGTGTTGCCGGACACCCTGGTGGTGGATGCAGGGTAGGCCACCATCGCCAGGGAGAGGCTGTGTGTGTGGGGACTCTGATGGGGCCTCTTAGTTCCTGGCTTGGGGTGAGGGACCCCCAGCTCCTCTCTTCTCCAGGCCACATGCATGATCACAAACAATTTAATTTCTTCATTGTGCTTCCATGTAGATGGCAAGGCTAATAGGATTTGGTCAGAACTAACCTGCATGTCCATCCATCGAGCTGCCACCACCGGTAACACTGCATTGAGAAATTAACCAGGAGTGCCAGGGACATACGCCTGACTTCTTTCTTCTCCCCCCCTGTTCCAAAGGTGGCGACTTACACATGACCCAGTTTTTCCGAGGTAACCTGGCTGGGCTAACGGTACGTTCTGGGAAACTCGCAGATAAGAAGGTGATTGACTGTCTGTATACCTGCAAAGAGGGGCTAGACCTACAGGTCCCTGAAGATGTCGGCAGAGGCGTGCAGGTAACACTGGGCGGCCACCTGGCCCACACTCATGGGCCCCTCAGGCACAATGGAGAGCCCAGTGGAACAGGCAGAACTCTGGGATGATGACGTTTGCACCTGAGTTGTTACCTGGAATTATACGAGCTTTTCAAGTCACCCATTCAAATAAATCCAGGCTAATCCTCTGCCAGAGCAGCCAGGGCCTCAGCAGCAGCATCAGAGCCTCATTCCTCTTCTATCCCTTTGCTGTGATTTCAGATCCAAGTAAGCCCAAGCCAGTCGGCCTTGACCTTGGAAGGAGACGACATCTCGGAACTGGATAAAGCTCTGCAGCACGTCTCCTACCTGAACTCACGGCAGTTCCCCACGCCAGGCATCCGCAGACTCAAAATCACCAGCACAGTCAAGTATGTCCTGATTTCTAGAAATGAGCTCATTTTCACTCAGTGACAGTTGAGAGGAAATGTGTGCTTTTAGGTTGCAAGATGCCCTGGCCTCCCTTCTGTGAGGAAAGGCCAGCGCCACACTCCCACATGGTGGGGTGGGAGGTCTGCTGATGGCCGTGGTTTGTGCAGGGGCCATCATTCTCTGTCCCCAAGGTACTGGGGACCCGTGCAGTCCCCCTCCACCACCCTTTGTATCTGAGGATTCCCAGGTGGCCTTCAGAGCCCTGACTGCCTCCTGTTTCTTGATGGTAGGTGTTTTAATGAGGCACCCTGCGTTGCGATCCCCCCAGTCGAAGGCTACGTCATGGTTTTGCAGCCGGAAGAGCCCAGGATCAGCCTGAGTGGTGTCCATCGCTTTGCCCGAGCGGCTTCTGAGTTTGAGGGCTCAGAAGGGGTTTTCCTGTTCCCTGAGCTTCGAATCATCAGCACAATCACACGAGAAGTGGAGCCCGAGGGGGATGGCCCTGAGGACCCCACAGGTAGGCACAGGCAGCCTCCTCACCTTGCTGCTGTGCACATGCCCCCCGCTCTCCCTCTGGGGTTTTGGGGGCTCTGCCTGGGAGGGCTTTTGACTTGCCTGGTGTCATTGTGCTCTTTGGAAACCCACTCAGGGTCCTTTCCTGTTTCTCTGACTGATGTGCGGCTCTGAGATGTGTCTTTAGGCTCAGTCCCTAGGCGGACAGTGTTCCCACTGTTATTGCCCAGGATTCATGAAGTACCTTCATTTGTTTTGTTTGTGTATTTATTTTGTACTGGGATCAAACCCAGGGCCTGTGTGTGCTAATAAGCACCCACTCTACCACTGAACCACACCCTCAGCAGCCCCCAGTTCTTAAAGGTGACTCTTCCTTACCTCTATTGCTGGTCCTTAAAAGGGGTTTGTGAGCTGGCTGTCCATCATGGGGTGGCCAGCCTTGCTGGGCCCCACAGCTTGGTGACATCTGGTTGGGCCATTTCTGCAGTTCAAGAGTCCCTGGTGTCTGAGGAGATCGTGCATGACCTGGACACCTGTGAGGTCATGGTGGAGGGAGAGGAACTGAACCCGGAGCAGGAGAGCCTGGAGGTGGACACCGCCCGCCTGCAGCAGAAGGGCATCGAAGTGAGCCGCTCTGACCTGGGCATGGTCTTCACAGGTGAGAGAGGTGGACTGTGAAAGCCCTTGGCCACCTGGCTCTATCCTCATCTTCAAACACGAGGAGAGCCAGCACTGCTGCATACTGTCCCCCTCTGCACAGGAAGGGGACACACAGCACTGACTTACATAGGATGGGGCTAGCTAGCACATGCCCCTTAAATGCCCCCCATGATCTGCCTTTGTCTCCTAATTGGAAAGCCACAAATATGTGGCTGCTGACTCAGCAGCCCAGGTACCGACTTTAGCCACTGGGGCCCTGGCTCTGGCCCCACCCAGTTTCCTAACTCGAGCCACCTGACACTCTTCTCAACACTGACCCTGCAGGTGTGGACACCATGGCCAGCTACGAAGAGGTTTTGCACCTGCTGCGCTACCGGAACTGGCATACCAGGTCACTGCTCGACCGGAAGTTCAAACTCATCTGCTCTGAGCTAAATGGCCGCTACCTCAGCAATGAATTTAAGGTGGAGGTGCGTATAGGGCTCCTGCCCAGAAGAGCCAGCTCTGGTGGTGACGGAGGGCCCTGTGTCTTGGCCCTGATGTTGGCAGATGCCAGTCCTTAGCACAGTCACGGCAGCAAGAGGCTCATCCCAGGAGCGGCAGCCTTCTCCAGCCTGGGCCTACTGGGTGGACCTGCACAGCCTGTCCTGATGGGTTGGGCTGGAGGCGCTGTGGTCGAGTCAAGCTGCTGCTCCCTTCCACCCGCTGCTACAGCCTGAGTCAGAGCTGAGAAGCTCTGTGGGGAGGTGATAGAGAGCAAGTGGCAGAGAAGGTGCAGGGAGGGACGAGATCGCTGTGTCAGGTTTTGATGTGAGACATGAGGATACTCTTCTAGAAAGAACAGCAGCCGGGGAACTAAAGCATCTTTGTAGCTATGCCAGGTCACTCTAGGTCACTGGCTCTGTTGAGAGTGAATTTGGGTCCTTGGGCTGATGCAGGGACACACCCCAGGCAGGGCTGATGCTTCCCTGGCTGGCAGTGTAACTCAGGCAGGGCAGCATCCTGCTCTGAAGCCTTCAGTGGCCTCTCCTGTGGCTTGCTCATTGCTCGAGGCCTGTGTGGTCTGGGGAAATGGACCCGGAGTTATTCTTAGCAATTGACCCTCTTCACCAGGACCTCAGTGGCAGCAGTGGACCCACTTCACAATGTTGATGAGGATTTTATTTGAGCCAAAGGATAACTGATTAGAAAGGAAACACACAGTTACGATATTGCCCTCTCTCGTGGCCAGGCTTGAGCCTAAAGGAGGAACGTTGTCTACCAAGCACTTGCTGAGTGGCGAGGCCCGGAGGCTGGTCTGCTGCTTGGCTCTGTGGCTAGGTTATTTGATGAAGTGCGCCGAACAGGGATCATTAGAGAAGTGCTGTTTCTTGGACGTGGACATCAGGCTGTAATAGTGGTCTCTAGGTGCTCGCTCTTTGTTTTTCCTGCTCATGGACGATGCACTATTGGCTTCCAGCAGGGCCAGAGGACACTCTAAGTAGCACTGCTCATACCAGCTGCCACCCCATTTCTTCCCTTGGACACACTCAGGACGCCCGTCCCAGTGATCCTTTCTCTCCATTGCAGGTGAATGTGATCCACACCGCCAACCCTGTGGAGCACGCCAGCCACATGGCCGCCCAGCCACAGTTTGTTCACCCCGAGCATAGGTCCTTTGTTGACCTGTCAGGCCACAACCTGGCCAATCCTCACCCATTTGCAGGTAGGATGCTGGAGGCACATGGGTGGAAGCACTGAGTGTCACACAGGGCTCAAGTGGACACCCCTGCCCCACTTAGCTGTTCCCTGTCACACTTGAGGAAATGAGAGCCCTCCCATAGCCACAGTGACCCGGGCAGAGCTATTTCCGGTGTTTCTGACTCCGGGGGTCAGGTGGAGTGTCCCGTCCTCAGAAAGCTGAGGAGGATGGTTGGGAAGGCCCTCCAGCTGGGCGACCTCTCTGAAGCCTTGTTTGTCCTTTCACTCCTTCGACAGTCGTCCCGAGCACCGCCACTGTAGTGATTGTGGTCTGCGTCAGCTTCCTGGTGTTCATGATCATCCTGGGGGTGTTTCGGATCCGGGCTGCACATCAGCGAACCATGCGGGACCAGGACACAGGGAAGGAGAATGAGATGGACTGGGATGACTCTGCCTTGACCATCACGGTGAACCCCATGGAGGTAGGAGCAGACCGGGCACCTCATGTCTGTATGCCTGCGCCTTGCAACCGCACGCCTCTGTGAGCTAGGGTCCTCATATCCAGAGGGGTAGGCTGAGGCTCGAGGGGCCTTCCTGAGGGTCATACCCCCTAGTAAGTGTAAGTGCAGAGAGAGCTGGCCCCAGGCTGGGGCTCCCTCCTGCTCTATCCAGAGACAGTTCTCCACCCAGGGACCCCAGTGCCCCCATCTTGCAGCTCTGCATGCCTCGACTCTATGGGGGAGAGGCCACTCAGCAATGCCCAGGCCTCTTTCTCTGGCCAGTCTCTCTCACTGGGGGTGTCTCCTGCCGCAGTCTGGCTGGGCACAAAATCACGAGCCACTCAAGCAGGAACAAACTTTATTTCTGAAACTCCCGCCAATGCCACGCACTCTCCCGGGAAAAATATGCCGAACCACACACGCGGCGTTCTCCCCGGACACACTACCCCAACAGGAAATCCCTCCTCCGGAATTCCCTCCTACCGCACTTTCCCAACCAATGGGAACTCTTTGGGAGTCCCGCTAGAGCTCCAAAGTAGCAGGCCGAGGTGGACNTCACCTCTGTTGGCCCCCAAATTTTAGACCATCACTAGAAGGGAGGAGGATACAGAAATGCCATGACACCAAGCCAATTGACGGCTCCTTTAGAAAAATTGTATCACCGGTGACACCATCAGCAAAGATACGCCAGCACTACCACAATTTGCTGCACCAACAGATAGTTCACAATGTATACAAGTGATACATAGTCCAGGCAAGTTCTGCAAGCAGTTCAAAGCGGAGGAATCTATCAATATGTCCATTTCCTCCCAAAGTAAATTGACTCCTTGATTGAGCATCACTTGTTGAGTTATTATTCATTGATGCATCAGTTTATACGGTTTGTTGTGATAACTGTCGAAGAAGCTGTAGTTTGGTTTTTTTATCTTTGTCTTCACTGGCACTGGGATGAAGATAGGAATTCTGACAATGATGCTAAAAAAAAAAAAAATTATGTAACATTCCAACAGGTATTAAGAAAACAGTTTTCTGAACAATTTACATTATCCTGAACAGAATTATTAAATATAATGAAAAGGAAAGGTGAAAGTAAATAAACAGATCTGTTAACCTCCTTATTTGTTCACATATTAAAACAATCCTCAACAGCTGTTTACCCAATTTAAATTAAACCATTAAAATCACGTGAATAAAAAAAAAATTCGGATCCATTTATTCATGAGCACTCCTCATATAAAATTTCCTGTTACCGCACTTTCCCAACCAATGGGAACTCTTTGGGAGTCCCACTAGAGCTCCAAAGTAGCAGGCCCAGGTGGACAGCAGGGGTCTAATATCCATTTGAATGCAGATCTTAACATAATCATGTCATCTCAATGGCTTGCTGGCGTCACCTTTCAACCCAAAATGCCATGCATCATTACTACTTGGCTATGGCTCTTAGCAGTCTCCCTTCTGCTACTGCTCCTGGAGGGTGGACTCTGGGGATTGGGCCATGAGCTAGACTCATGCCTCTCTAATTGTAGACCTACGAGGACCAGCACAGCAGTGAGGAGGAGGAAGAGGAAGAGGAGGAGGAAGAGGAGAGCGAGGATGGAGAGGAGGAGGAAGACATCACCAGCGCTGAGTCGGAGAGCAGTGAGGAGGAGGAGGGCGGCCCTGGGGACGGCCAGAATGCCAACCGGCAGCAGCAGCTGGAGTGGGACGACTCCACGCTCAGCTACTGAATGCACCCCAGGCTCTTGCGTCCCTGCCTCAGAACACCTGCCACCCTCTCCTAGCCCGTGGGTCCTCGATGTACAAAGTCACTTTGGCCAGCAGGTCTGCAGACCCCCTGTTGCTGATCGTCCTTCCATGCCCGATGTGTAGGACTGTAGGCTCCCGCCCTCTGCCTGTCCCCGCTGGATCGCTCTCCCCTAAGCCAGGAGCTGGCCCTTCCTCCCTGCCGCCTCCTGCCGGCACAGAGGCCACAGCACCACAGGCCCCTGCCAGCCGGCGAGACGCCCACCTCGCACCTCCAGAAGAGTTGCCGTGACTGACTGTAGCTGACAGAGGTGAAATGCTCCTTCCTACCTGGAAATCATTTTTTCTTTTTAAAAAAAAGTTTTTATTTTTTCCAAACCTAGTGCATGTATAAAATGGCAGAATGGGTTAATATGTAGATGATCAACTGACTTTTTAATATTTTGTAAATAAATTGGGATTCTCTGTGTCCTTTGTGCTAGTGTAGTCCAGGACTGGGACGTAAAGTGGAGGGACCCTGGCTCCTATTCCCTCCCCCTCAAGAAACCAGGATGGGGAGGCCTGCCCACTCTGGCCAGGGCCTGGGGCTGTAGGCTGTGGCTTGCTGCGTGGGACCAGGTCAGGGGTTTGTGTTTGAAGTGTGGAAATAGCCAGGTCTATTCTTTGGGATTCTGCCCACTTCTAGCATGGTGCTGGGGGTGGGAACTGTGGGGTCCCCGGCCTCTGGTGCATTCCCCAGGACCAGCAGCTTCCTTGACGTCACCCGGGCCCATGTGCAGCTGTAACTGATGCTTCATAACTGTGCATTGCCGGCTGGGGAAGCTCTCTGCGTCATGGACACTGATGGCCATGGTGCAGATCATTGGACCAGTTGGTTTGGAGACAGCAGCGGTTCCCTGAGGGATCCGCACTCAGAATGGAGGAAGGGAAACCCTGAGGCCCCAAGACAGACTCTAGAATGTTCCAAAAGTCTGCATCTACCCCACCCCAGCCCCTGGATGCCCCTGTGTCGGGGTCAGACGCCCACTCCAGGAGCCAGGAGCCCTGCTGCTCTACTCTGGGCCAGGCGAAGGCCAGCAAGCAGTTTGGTCTAGAGCCACACAGCACTTTGCTCTTGTGTACATGTCAGATGCCAGACTGTAAGCCTGGGGTCGTTCTGCTTGCTGTCTGTGTCCTCACTGCTAGTTTTAAGGACACTGATGGCTGGGCTATTGTGTGGCCGCCCTTCCATGTCCAGTCCCCGTAGCTGCTCTGTTTAGACAACGGTAGATGCTAACACAGAGAGGGCCGTCCTCATACAGTCTGTGGCGCCGCGGTGTCCCCTCCCAGATGTGTATATTGATGCTAGGTCAGAAAGTGTATACACTACAATAAAGTTCTGGTTCTAACTCCAGCCCGAGTGGGGTCTGTTTTCTGCCTCGTTTTCACTCTGTGTTCCCTTGTTTCTTTCTGAGCCGAGAACGTAAGAACATAAAAAGGCTTTTATTTCTTTCAACTTGCCTTTATCTCATGACAAACAGTTGCACAGACTCAGCCCACAACAGTGATATTGAACTTGCCTTTCCCATACAGAAACATGAAATGACTTAAAAAAATAGAAAATATTCTCACCAGGCACACAGACCATACACCCAGAAACTGCTGAGGGTGTGCAAGGCCTGCAGCCCACTCCATGGAGCACCCAGACTCAATTCAATAAATAACACAACACACGGACGTACGCGCGGTTTTTCCTATTGCAAAGAAGGCGGGTGGCCTGATTAATTTCAGCATTTAGTTGGGAACAAAAGTGTGACCCCCTAGCTACTGCAGGTGAGGCAGGTACTCTGGTGGCACAACAGCTATTCAAAATGGAGAGAGCTGGCACCTGGAATCCCTTTTAGGCTGTGTACCTGGGCTGCTGAGGGGCAGCCGCTGCTGGCTCTGCTGAGTCTTGGGAGGCTTCTGAGAGATCAGCAATGAGCCCAGCAGGTCCTGAGTGGGCTGCTCATGCATCAGCATTACCAGGGCTTTTTTATTTTTAAAAAAGGTTTTTGTTTGCAGTGCTGAGGGTTAAACCCAGGGTCTCATGCATGCTAAGCACATGCTCTACCATCGGGCTCTGTCCCCAGCTCACTGTGGGTTTCTAAAAGCCCAAGTCCTAGTCTGGTGTGGTGGTGCACGCCTGTAATCCAGTGGCTCGGGAGGCTGAGACAGGAGGATTGTGAGTTCAAAGCCAGCCTCAGCAATGGTAAGGCGCTAAGGAACTCAGTGAGACCCTGTCTCTAAATAAAATACAAAATAGGGTGTGGATGTAGCTCAGTGACAGAGTGCCCCAGAGTTCCATCCCCAGTACAAAAAAAAAAAAAAAAACTAAAAGCCTTAGCCCTGGCTGCCTTACCAGATTGGGCTTCAGAAAGCTGGGGCAGGCCCGGAACCTGCAGTAGGGACAGCTGCACTTGTCCAGCCCTTGGGAAGCCTAAACCTGGACCATTTCAAACTAAGTGCCCTCAGAGAGAAAGACCCCACCTTGCCCAGCCAGTGATTACTCCCAGCAGGTTCTCAAAGGCGAGCCCTGGGGGACATCAACCTGCCGAAGCAGGCAGCCTGTTCACTATCACTGCACGACTCCACTCTGACCTTTCACCCTGACCAGGATGAGCTCTGCCAAGCTCATGTTTTTGTACTGTACTTGGGGCAAGGCAGACTCCACCCCAGCCGTAGAGGTTCAGTAAATAGTTTGGCTATTATTTTCTTACCCGCAGAGAAAAAAAGGTGGGGGCATCCTGTACCCGAGAGTCACTTCAGCAGTGAAGAGCAAGCATCCCTGAGTCTAGAGTGTACCCTGGCTTCTTCGGGAGCTGCCTGGGACTTGGTCAATGGAGGACACACAGGGTGGGCCACACAGGTGGCCGGAGGATAGCTGGGGATTGAGGTGTCCTGTCTGGACAAGAGGCCAAGGTGGGGAGCCCGGGAAGAAGGCTCCCCCAAGAGGAGGTCAGTCTTTGCTGGGAAGATCCACCAGCTGGAAGACTTGGGATGCCAGTCCTCAGACGAGAGCAAGGTACAACCTCAAGGTGCCCGGCTCACGGTGCTCTGACTAGGGACACGGGACAGTGTCCCTCCTCAGCACAAGGATGCATGTCCACTTATGGCTGTTTGGTTCCTTAAACATTTCGAGTCATAAATAAATAACCAGTGTAAACAAAAGGCAATTGTGTGGTCCTTCCCCGTGAGGTGCAGTTCAGGTGTGTCCCCTTCTAGGACGGGTTTGCCAGCGTGTGGCAGCTGGGAGGTGGCTGCTATTGCCGGTTGTCCTTGGACACGTTGTGTGCCAGCCAGTTCACTTTGGTCTTCCAGCTCTCCCTCAGAGCTTCGTTGAACTTTACCCGGAAGTGCTTGAGCGCTTCCTCCTCCGTCTTGCCCAGCGCCAGAGAGTCCTGGGACAGAATTGTCATGGCAGTGTCAACATTCAGGGATCCTGTCCCTGCAGCACCTGCAGCCCCTCCTGCCTCCCTGTACCTTTGCCCTCTCGGAGTATTTGAAATTCCATCCTTTTTTAAAAAAACAGTTTTTAGTTATAGTTGGACAGATACCTTTATTTACATTTATTTATTCATTTTTATGTGGTGCTGAGGATCGAACCCAGCGCCTTGCTAGGCGAGCGCTCTACTGCTGAGCCCCAGCCACAGCCCCAGCCCCTTGAAATTCCCTCCTTAAAGAACTGCACGCAGGGAATTAGGAGCGAGCCACCCATATCTCCCTCTTTGGTCCCAGACCCACACAGAGCCCCTGGCCCAAAGGTGTCTTGGCCCTGAGGCCCCAGATGGCCAGGCGGCCTCACCTTGACTGCGAGAGGGCTGGGGCAGCTTTCCGGAACGCCCTACAGTGTGCAGCCAGCCTTCACCCTTGCCCACCCTGCCTCACCAATGAAGGCACAGGAAGGAAAAGCGTCTTGTAAACCTAGAAGGAACCTGCAACTGGGCAGGACTAGGCCCGGGAGCTCATCGCCCTGCCACTTCCCACTAGGCTGTTCTGCTGGGTCCGGGACGGCTTGTAGGTGGACTTCCCAGGTTCCTGAACTGCTTGGGCAGGACTTGGGAGGTGCACAGTGCCCTGGCCTTCTGCCTGGTGTGGCCCTGGGCTGGCATACCTTCAAATACTGGATGTCTTTGGAGCAGCTGAGCTCAGGCAGGCCTGCTGCCCGCATCAGAGCAAAGAGGTGGAGGAAGAGGAGCCCGTGGCGCCGCAGGATGGTGTAGGCCCGCTCACAGTAGCCCCGGAACCTGCAGGGGAGGAGGCAGCAGGTGAGGCCTGGGTCCTCCCAGCCACGCCCAGCCCAATGCCAGCAGCTGGTCTGCATCCAATTGCCCCTGAGTGTCTGCCTTTGGTCATGGATGTACCCAGTTCCTCTAACTAGTGCCCATGCCCAGGCCTCCTACACCACCCACGGGCCTCCTATACCACCCACGGACCTCCTCCCTGCACTGCCCAAGAGGGTGCTCTGGGGTTGGGGGTGCACCTGACAATAAGGCAGCATCCCCAGGGTGGAGACCAGAGTTAGGCTGAGGGCCGAGTTCCTGTCCCTGCCGCCTAGCTGGGAACTGTCCCCTCACTGGGGCCCTGGGCACCCTCACCTTTCAAACTTCTCACTGTTACTAGTCTTGCCCTGCTGAATCACGTGGACAAAGTCGTAGGTGAGGATGAATGGGACTCGCTCACGGTTGATTCCAAACTTGGTCTTGAAATTCCCCAGAAAGTGGCCAAAGTCAATGTGGAAGAGCTGAGGGGAGGGAAGGGCACAGACCGAATAGGTGTCACAAAGCCAGGCTCTGGGAACAGGAAGCCAGGAGGGCTTGGGGCACTCTTCTGGGAGCCATGGGCAGGGCAGAGGGACTAGTGGGCTAGGCTGGAGGACAGGCCTACCTGGCAGATGCCCACAGTGCCCCTTACCTGCCCACTCTCACGGATCATGATGTTGTCACTGTGCCGATCGCCGATGCCCAACACGTAGGTGGCCACACAGTAGCCGGCACAGGAGAGAGTGAACTCCTCAATGGCTCGATCTAGGGCCTCTCTGGGTAGGGAAGATTGAAAATCATGACCACACCGTGGAGTGGCTCCTTCTGATGCCCTCCCCTGAGTCTGGCCTTGTGACTTGCTTTAATCAACAGAACACAGAAGACATTATTCCATTATAGGTCACCTGCCCAGCTTGAAGTTACTCCCTCCTCCCACACACTCCCATGCAAAGAAGCCGAGGTTGATGTGTTAAATGAGGAGAGGCCACGGGAAGGGGTACAACTGACAGCCAGGTCCCTAGGCATGTGACTGGGGTCTTGGGAGATTCTCTGGGCTCAGGCAAAGCCCTGGAAGCCAGCACCAGCCATTTCAAACCCAAGCAGAACCACTCAGCAGAACCTATTCAAGCTGCAGATTTGTGACTGACCACACACGGTGACTGTTTTAAGGCCCAAAGCTTTGAATGGTAGCGCAGAGCAATCAAAAACGGACACGGAGGATAGTGCCCTTCCCCCACCCCAGCCCAGACGTGGGCCAGGCCTCAGCTGAGCCAAGCGGCCATGGAGACTGCCACGGGCCTTCCCTCACCTCTCAGAAAGGAGCAAGCCTCCACCTGGGGCCTGAGACCTACCCAGGGTTCTTGGACTTGAGCCAGTTGAGCAGGGCGTCCTTGTTGAAGGCGGCCGTGGCGGCCATGTTGCTCTTGTTCAGCTGGATGTTGGCAATGGTGTCCGAGTGCAGCACCACCTCAATGAGCCCCGTGCGGTCACCAGTGGGAAGGCAGCCGTAGGGGGTCATCCTAGCGTGTGAGAGGAGAGACAGGCAGACACTGTGCTCAAGGGCAGTCTCTGGTGCTGCTGGACCCAACAAAACTGCAGGGGACGCAGCTGCTCAAGTTCCTGAGGAGGAGGAGGGAGGCGTGGGGCCCTGGGGAAGGTGCCTGGGGGACACAGCACTCACACCCGAGATGCAGAGCGCACCTTGGCCGGGCTCATGTTTGCTCTGAAGAGAATGAGCCAGAGGGCTTGGAAGAAGATGCCACTGCTCCCCAAGCAAGGGCAGGAAATGGGAGCTGAGCACCAGGAGTGGCCTTGCCCACCCTCCTCCAGCTGCTCTTCCCCCTCCCTGCTCTGTTTTGTTCTTTTCTTTTCTTTTTTTTTTTTTTTTTTTTTTTTTTGTATTAGGACCTAAACTCAGGGGTGCTCTGTCACTAAGCCACATCCCCAGTCCTATTTTGTATTTTATTTAGAGACGGGGTCTCACTGAGTGGCTCAGCGCCTTGCCATTGCTGAGGCTGGCTTTGAACTCGCAATCCTCCTGCCTCAGCCTCCCGAGGTGCTGGGATTACAGGCCTGAGCCACCCTGCCCAGCTCCCTGCTCTTCTGAGAGCAGCCCCTCTCCCAGCTGACACGGTGGTGATGGTTTAGACCAGGGACCCCTCCAGAGGCACAGGCTGTGAGGCCTGTTACAGGCCCAAACAGGTGACTGTCAGAGGCCCCCACCTTAGGTCCAGGCCCTCCTGCTTCCACAGGACGTCCATGAGCTGGATCATCTGCAGAGTCAGCATGTCCTGGCGGAGGTCTGCAGGGGCCAGGAGGAAGGGCGGGAGTTCCTGGTGGGCTATCCACCCCTGCAATGCTCAGAGTCCCTGAGCTCTGTCTTCTCAGGGTACCCCCTGGGACCCTCCCGCAGAGTAGTACAGGCCTGGGCGGGCAGGCCAAGGCCTCAGCATGTCCCCTGCCCAGCCTGGCTCACCATCCCCATTCTTAAAGATGATGCCCACGCTGCCAGCGCTGCCCGCCTCCTCGCTGCTGTACATGATCCACAAAGGTTTCATCTTGGAGTCCATAAAGGTGCACTGCTCCACACTGCCAGCAGAGGGCGATGTTGGCCTCGGCAGGCTGGGGGTCCAGGCGGGGAAGGGGGACTTGGGGGGCTGGCTTCGCATGGGGCCGGGCTTGGGGCTCACCAGACTTCTGCCAGAAGTGTGCTGGGGTCCAGTGGGGATTGCAGGTGTGAGAGGGCCTCCAGGTAGGTCTCCTGGCGCATGCACAAGTGCATGAGCTCCTTGGTTTGGGGTTTGGTGGTCTTCTGAGAGCTCACCTTCACAAAGTCATTCAGCGCCTTCAGCTTACTGAGTGCTTCCCCCTGGTGGGCAGAGTGGAATAGCAGCAGTGCGCATGACCCGAGCCAGAACCAGGAGGGTGATCGGGTGATGGTGAAGGGGCCAGGGCTGGCCCTGCCTGGAATGGGAGCCCATCTGGGGCTCAGGCGCTCTGAGCCTCACCTGCTTCATCAGCACCTTCATGTGGTGGGTGCTGCCCCTGCAGTAGGCCTCCATGATGAGGCCAAAGCGCAAGGCCACTGACGGCACGTGCATCTCAGAGCTGGAGGGACAAGACAGGACTGAGCATGGCCAGGAGGGACACATAACCCCTCCCCAGCCCAGGAAACATGAGGTCAGGAGGACACTCATCCCGAGGACCCTCATCCCCTAGGTTCCCAAGGAGCCAGAGGCGGTGCATCCAGCTACCGGAGATGCCAGAAGAGGAAGTGGCCGATCTTGCGGTTGGCCAGGGCCCGGTCCAGCAAGAATTTGGTCAGCTCGCAGTCCAGGTAGGACTCATACTTGAGGACCTGCACCAGCTGCAGCAAGTACTGGAAAAGCTCGTCGTCCCTGCAGGGGAGGAAGGCTGGTTGGGTCTGTCGCTCCGAAACTCAGGACAGAGGTCTGCAGTGGGCAGGTGGCCGGAAAGGAGGGGGAGGCCAGCCTAGGCTGGAGCAAGACCAGGCTTCTCCCCACCCAGCATCCACTTCCAGGTTGCCAGGGTGAGCTGTCTCAGTGAGGAGCAGGCAGCCCGAGGGCCTCAGTGCCCGGCTGGGACTCACGTCAGTTTCCGCAGGGACTTGATGGCGAAGGAGCCCACGTGGCAGTCGGGGAAGCTGAAGTCCAGCAGCTCCAGGGCACTCAGGACGGGCAGCTCGGGCCAGGAGCACAGCAGGTAGAGCATCTGGAGGGCGCTTTGCGGTCAGGGGTGGGTGGCCCGCTGCTATCCCTCTACCCCCAGCTCTGCCCCGTGCCCCTCTCCGCCCACCTGGGCCACATCCTCGTGCTTGTTCCACTTGGTGACGAGCAGCAGGCGGGCCAGCGCCTCCGGGAAGCGCTCCTGCACTTCATGCCGCATCTTCCACACCAGGTCCTTCTCGTGCTCGTATAGCTCCCCCGACCCCCGCCGCTCCAGGATTTCCCGCAGCTGCAGCTGCTAAGGGGCGCAGGCAGGGTGAGGCCTCCAGCCCGGCCCCTGGCTCCAGGCCCCGCCAGGACCCCAGCTCACCTCCTCCTCAGTGGCACGCCCACGCTCCCCGTGACGCCCCAGCTCCAGGATCTGCAACAAGTGGCCCTGCTGTGAGCTCCCAGGCCTGGGCCGGCCCTGGCAGGGCTCCAGGCAGGGGGTCTGCGCCTCAGCACTGCTGCCGACCACTCTTGCTGGTGGGAACCCTCCTGCACAGTGCAGGGCATTCAGCAGCATCCCTGGCCTCGGCCTGTCACATGCCAGGAGCACCTCTCCCATTGGCTGTGACATCAAAATGTCACCAGACATCACCAATGTCCCCTGGTGGGCCAAATAGCTCCTGGAAGCCCCCAAATCAGCATGATGACCCAGCTCCCAGGAGTGGGCAAAGCCTGGGGCGGCCAGGGACCCCCTCTGAGGAGCTCCAGGAAAGCTCCTGGTCAGCCCTCAGCTTCCAGGAAGGGCCTCACTGACCTTCTCCAGGGCAGGGTAGTACACAGGGTGGGGGGCCACCTCGGGCAGGCAGATGACCAGGGTGGCAGCACTCTCTGTGTTGGGATTGCTGCGCACGCTGCCCGTGGGGTTCAGCAGCTCTCCTTTCTCATCTGAAGGCAGGGACAGATGTAGTTGTAGGGGAACCAGTTCTGGGACCCTCACCCTCTGAAAGCCTCTCCCTGCTGGGCCTGGGCCCACCTGGGACAGAGGGCCACATGTAGAGGCAGCGCTCCCCAGTCTTGAGCTGGTCCTTGTAGTCGAACAGCATGAGGTTGGCCCAGGCGATGGGGCAGTCCTGGGGAAGGAGACCACGGGTCAGGGCCAGCCATGCACACGAGTTCCTCTTGCTCATCGGCAGAATGGAACCAGCCTCCAGGCCAAGCAGGAGAGAAGACCCAGACCCCATCAAAGGTCTCCCAGCTAAACCCCTTCCCTGCTGCCTACGTCACACACAGCTTCCAGAGAAACCCGAGTCGGTCACACCAGTCCCAGAGCTGGCCCAGGTGGCAAGGCAAATCACATCCTGGGCCTAGTGACTTGAGGCCCAGTCACACCCCTTCCCCAGGCAGCCACGGACTCAGGTCTTTCTGTCCCCCTGAGAACACTGTTGGTCCTTCCACCCAGGGAGCTGCCTCCAGGACCCCTAAGGGCCACAGGGCTGGGCCAGATATTTCAAGTCAGGTTGTCATAAACTGTCACTCAGGCAAGGCAGGGAGCCAGACTAGGATGGGCAGGGAGGCGGGGGTCCCCAGGCCCTCCCAGGACCCCTGTCCTCCGGGTGCCTGCCCATGGAGCTGGATGGCAAGAGGCCCCAGCAAGGGGCTGCACTGGTGTCTGAGGCCTGGGCCGCCCCCCAGCCAGCTGACCCACCGCCTTCTTGGACTTCTTCTTGGTGGAGCGCGCCTTCTTGGCCTTCTCCACCACTGCGTAGAGCGCAAAGCAGAGCCGGGCCATGCGTGGCAGGTCGCAGACGTTGATGTCAAACTCCAGACGCTGCCTCCACACAGGCTCCGAGCACACGCTCACCTCCGAGCTGGACACCGTCTTGCACAGCATCTCGTTGCCGTGGAAGAGCCCGGCCTGCACCACCAGCTGGGGAAGGGGCGCCGGGCGCCGGTGAGGCGGCGAGGCCCCGCCCCATCTAAAGTCCCAATCCTCTCCTTGAAGGTCCCCATTTACACAGGGGTCCAAATCTACTTCCTGCATGGAGGGTGGTCCAGCAGAGTGAAGGCCGGCAGCTCAGTGAGACAGTGGCCATGGGGCAAGCCAGGCTCAGCGCCCCGGCTCTGTGGGCCCACTCGGGGCCTCAGTTTCCCTTCAGGGCGCAAGAGTTCCAGGGTTCTAACACCCTCCTGCTCCCTTCCTGCTCCAGCATCTTCTGAGCCCCAGGTGGCTCGTAAGACTGCCTGAGCAGTTCCCGATGCACCTGCTCCAGCTCCACCCCACTAGTCCATCCCAAGAGCCCCTCCCACCCAGTCCTCCATGACTCCCGCAGACACACAGCCCTCCCATCTTGTAAAATTATACCAACAAAAAGTGACCCAGGCAAGACACCCTACACTCTGTGGACCTAGGCCGGCATCACATCCCAGAGGTGGGACAATAAATCCACCTCTGCAGGTGGTTCTGAAGGCAGGGGAGCTGTGAAAGTGCTTTGAAGAGACAACAGGGCCTTGTCCCCCAAGCCCACGGGGGCTCAGCACCCCCAGGCTCTGGGCACCCCTGGGTGGGTACCCCTGGAAGGACCTCGGCCCAGCTCCTCCAGTGCCACACACCTCTCCAGCTGGACACCCTACCTCCCTGGGCTGAGCCTGATTCCACAACCTCCACCAAAGTCAAATACCCAGAAGTTGCTTGGCCCAGGTTTCCACGAATCGAATCGGCCTCCCTGGCCTGCTGGCCTGCTCCCCTCCCCTCTTCCTGTTTTGAAGCGGTTCACAGTGACTCCAGGCAGGGATGTTGGGTAATGTGGTCAGGTGGCTTTCGTGTGACACCCTCCCACTCTTCTTCCTCTGCTGCCCCTCCAGGCCACAGCCACCTTGTTTGTGCAAAAAACACCCACTCCCTCACCTGGTCCCTGAGCCCCTACCTTCATCCGCTCATCAGCATTGACTTTGCTGCCCTGGATCAGGTCGATGCAGAAAGGCTGCTCCAGTGACCACAGGGACACAGAGGAGGGCTAGAGAGGAGAGGAGCAGGGCTTGAATCCCAGCTCACTCCCATGGCTGCTGAAAGGCTGTGGCCATGTAGCGGGAGGGGGAGAGGGTGGAGGTTTGCAGCAAGGCTCAGACACTTGTCCCCAACGCCATCTTTTACCAGAAAATCTGCCACGCAGGTGCTCAGGGCCCCGCCTCCCGAGAGCTGCAGAGAAGAAGGCAGCCCAGGAGCCCAGCAGCTCAGACAGGACCCCACCCTGGGTGTCAGCTCAAGGCGCCGTCTCTCCATAAGGACTGGACTATCCAAAGTCCCCTAGATCTACAGCGGGTCCGGGTGCTGCCCAAGAAGCTCTAGGGTTGGCCAACAGGTGGGAGAAAAAGACAGAGGGGAAGGAAGAGGAAGACGCCATCTCACCTTCTTCACGGGAATGGGGGGAGGTTTAGTGCGTGGTTTCTGGACCTGGGGGGCGGGGTTGCTCTGCTCGTCGCGCATGGCAAGGATGGAGGAGGAGTGCACCATGGTCAGGTGGGGGGTCAGTCCGCTGTGCATGCAGCTGCAGATGTACTGGGACAGGGACACAGGGTGAGCTGCCAATGGGTGGCATGCCCATTCCCTGGACCCTCTCTCCCTCCCCCTGCGTGGCCACAACCTCTCAGCAGCCATGGGGGTGAGTTGGGATTCAAGCCCTGCTCCTCTCCTCTCTAGCCCTGTCTGAGCTGCTAGGCTCCCGGCCGAGTCTCCCACTCCTACCCTGGCCCTGTCTCGGGCGTTAGGGAGCCCCGAGGGCAGAGGGCTCCTTGCAGGCCTCACCTGGAACTGGCAGAGCGGGTAGCTGCCGTAGAGGTACTCGTGCCGCCCGTTCACCTGCAGCGTGTAGTCCTCGGGCTGCTCCACCAGGAGCTGCCGGAACACGGTGGCCTTCTTGCGGAGGGCGCAGGCCATCAGTGCTAGGGGCATGTCCTTGGTGGACACCTGGAAGGTGAAGCTCTCCTGGCGGGAGGAGGGAGGGTTGGCCTGCTGCTCTCAGGTCCTGGGCTTCTGGGGTAGATGGGCAAGGCCGCCTGTCTGCCCTTAATGGGTGTCCCCAGGTGTGAGCCCCACAAGGGCAGGGCCTGGGTGTTCACTGATGAAGGCACAGCAGACACCCAGGAAATACTTGTCCAGTGAATTAAGGGACGAACGGCCACTCCGTTTGGTCGACTGGCCCTGCAAGCTCACCTCGTGGGCTGCTCAGCTGCAGCCCTCACCTGCCTGGCAAATGCCATCTGATGCAGGTCAGAGGAGAGGAATTGGGGGCCTGGGGAGTTTCACAGTGGAGGGTCCTCATGGGCACAGCAGCCCCGCTGCTGCGGTGGGGCCAGCCTCCCTAGGACTCCAGAGCCACGGGCTCACCTCGCTGCCCTCGAACTTGACATTGACCAGCAGGGCCCGGCTGGGGACTCGCGAGGCGTTGCCGGCCCCCAGGCTCCTGGCGGAGGGCTCCAGCTGCAGGGGAAAGCTGTACTGCAGCCAGGCCTCCCAGCCCAGCTGCTGCCGGCGGGCCGCCGCCTCCTCGCAGAACTGGCGCATCTTGGCGCGGAAGTCATTCACCTCGGGGTCGCGCAGGGAGTCGAACTCGTGGAGGCCTGAGGGCAGGGGCGGCTCAGCGCGGGGGCAGTGGGGCCGGCCTGAGTGGCCCGCGGCCGCGCAGGTGTGCCCTACCTTTCCCGATGAGGAGGCTGATCTGCGAGTTGATGAGCTTCTTCACACGGTCGCCCTCGCGGGCCACCAGGCGCAGCACCGGCAGGAAGGGCTGGACGTCGCAGAGCCGCCGCTGCTCGTCCTCCAGCTCCTGCTGCTCGGCGGTCTGGTTGACGCAGGTGAACACGTAGGCCTCGGGGTCGCTGAGCATGTGGAAGAGCGGCTCATACTGGGCACGGTGCCACAGCACCTGGGGGGACAGTCATGGTCAGCACCCAGCCATGGCAGCTGATGGGAGGCAGACGGAGGCCTGGGGATCCCACCCTGCAGGAGGGCCAAGGGAGACCTCAAGGGCATGGCCTCCTCGGACCCTTTGGCCTTTTGGACCCACGGGCTGGTAAGCAGGCCTCCTGTCCCTGTGCTCTGTGAAGGGGGCGACGTGCTGAGATCCAGGCAGGAGCATCCCCAACTCTCCCACAGGGCACATGGCCCACCCTAGGCTACCCACAGAGACAGCTGGACAAGACCTTTTGGGGCTCAGCAACCTGCTTTTCAAATGTTGGAAATTAATTCAGAAAAGCTTAACACAACCCAGGGACCAAAACTTGAAACTCTCCAAGGGCGGTGCTGGGTGAGGCTGTCAGTTTGCGCCCTTGGGTGAGGCAGCCTTGAAGGGGACTTCACCACCCCAGCCCAGCACAGCTGGGGACACAGGGAAGAGCCCACCATCACCACAGTGTGGAACTGCTCATGGTGGTCTGTCATGCAATAGAGGGCACGAGCCCAGGAGACCTGTACAGAGGGGTCCACGTTATGTCAATTCTTGAAACTTCATGTTGTCGGACAGCAAATGTAATTCCAGCCCATTCCATAAAAACAACCATCATAAACATATTGATTAACATAGACCAGGACTTGGCACACTACAGTGTTCAGGGCATATCTAGTGGGCCACCCGGTTACTGGCACACAGCCATGCCCACCGTACACACATTACCTAGGGCTGCTTTCACCCCACCAAGGCGATGGTGGCCTTGAGCAGTGACAGAGTTGAGCCACTGTGACAAATAACATAGAGCCTGCCAGCCTCAAATCAATAAAAATATGAAGAAATCAAAACCACACCAAAGTGAGAGGTGGGACCCCAGGGACAGGTGTGACATCTGTTGCTGTAGCATTCGAACTTTAATCACACTGTGTGTAGTTCTGAAAGCCGAAAAAATGAACTTTATAATGATATTTATAGAAGTTTATAACGTAAACAATTTGTTACTATGCTCCCTCAGAAAAAAAGACATGAAAGTTCATGATCAGAATTTTCACATAAAACAACACTAAAGATAGAAAAGAGGAAATGGCTAAAGTATTGTCTAGGATTGTTGTCTATGGCTGGGTCCCAGGTAGGTCTCTTCCTTTTTATTTTCCAAAATTTTAATGTGTCATTTTTTATTATTATCATCATCATCATTATTATTATCATCATTATTTTGGTACTGGAGATTGAACCCAGGGACACTTAACCATTGAGCCACATCCCCAGCCCTTTTTTGTATTTTATTTAGAGACAGGGTTGCATTTAGTTTTTTAGGACCTCGCTAAATTACTGAGGCTGGCTTTGAACTTGTGCTCATCCTGTCTCAGCCTCCCGAGCCACTGGGATTACAGACGTGCAGCACCGCACCTGGCTACTTTTGAGGTAGAAAAAGGAAGGAAGAAAGAAAGAGAAATCTTCCAGGAAGTTAAAAAATAAATAAAATAAATAAAATCCCTCAAGTATAGTTCATTGCATCTATCATTTTTTTTTTTTCTGCTCTCAATGATGGCTTTTAAAATTCTGAAATAGGTTCTCTGGTAGTCCAAGGCATGACCTATTAAATCTAAGTTTGTAAGCGGCACAAACCCTTTGAAAGTCACAGGTCAGTATCTACCAAACAGCATCCATATATCCAATGCTTTGACTCAGTAATTCATCCTGAAATTTATTCAATGAACTAGGACCTTTCCAAGGCTGATGTGTACTACCGTGGCAACAGTCTAAAGGCAAAGCCCTGCAAGGCCCTCGTGTGGCCATGGGCAGACTGTGGTCACTAAGGTGACAGTATAACGTGGGTCAAACTTTTAAAGTTCCATTCCAGCCCTGGAGACTTCGCGGGGACCTAGGCTAGTAGCTGGTCCTGTAGGAACTAGGGAGGGAACTGTTGCAGGAAAGCTAATTCAGATGGTAAGTGGAGTTTAACCACATGTTTTTAAAAAATTCTCAGATGCTATATCTTTCAAACTTTGCCTCTGAGGATCCCAAGTCTGAGAATGACACCTCTGTCTGTCTTTCTGAGCTCCCGGGGCTGACGGAAGACCCCGCGGTACCTGCTTGATGGTGCTGAGGTTGGCATTGCAGGACACAGGGAAGTTCAGGTAGACCCCTGTGGGCAGCAGGAAGTCGACCACCACACTCTGGTTCTCCTCCTTGGTCCAGAATTCCATGGGGCAGTCGACCCCAGGGGGCATTCTGCTTTGTCACTTCTCTGTGGCCAGGGGACCTGAAGGGGAAGAAAGGCAGAGTGAGCCACCCCAGGTGCGCAGGGCAGTCCTTCGAGAACAGTGACTCCTACCGTCCCAGGTCACTCTCACCCCGTGGACACATCTGCCTTCCTCTCAGCAGGCCAACAGCCCCAGACCAAATAATTTTCCCTCAGGAATTTACACATCTGGGAGACCCTATCGTGGCCACCAACTTGCAGGGACAGGACAAGGCAAGGTGGCTGAGTGGACACCTCAGGACTTGAGAAAGCCCAAAGCCTGCGGTTCATAGAAACTTTGTGTGTGTGCCGGGAAATGAGCCCAGGGGCATTCTACCACTGAGCTGCACCCCCAGTCCTTTTAATCGTTTTCATTTTTTATTTTGAGAGGGGAGTCTTACCAAGTTGCTGAGGCTGGCCTTGAACTTGTGATCCTCCTGCCTCAGCCTCTGCAGTAGCTGCAGTAGATTGCAGGCATGGGCCACCATACCCAAAGTTCTTTGAAACTTTCTAACCAAAGACCAAATGGGTTACAAACAGCTCTGGCCAGCTAATGATTTGGTGAAATATCTGGATCATACTAAGGCCCTAACCTTACCTCCCATGCACTTAAATAACAAAACACTACGACAAACTGTGTCTTTCATACCCCTTCCTTTCTCACACCTCCAGCTTCCCCCTCCAGGTCACCACCACCTGGAATCTGTTTATAACCTCCATGGGGGTTTTTATACTTTTATTATGCTAATATGTATCCACAAAGAATTCCTGACATTTTTTGTATGCCTTAAAACGTCAGGGAATAGTGAATCTTCTGTATCCTGCTTTGGTCACTCAGCTTTGTTCCCTAGATACAATCATGTGGCTGGACACATGCAGCTGAGCTAGGTGTTTAACTGTGTAAAGCAAGCACTATGTGTTTACCCTTGTCTGGTTGATGAACCTGAAGGTTTGTTTCTGTTTTCCTTGGTTATTAGAAACAAGGCAACCATGAATATTCCTGCACTGGGGTCCTAGGGTGCGGAGATGAGCCCCATCCAAGAGAAGTATGGGAACCCCGTACCTGATGTCAAAGTTAACAGTAGCCACATTAAAAAGGGAAACGACTGGTAAAATGAAGTTTCAGAATGCATTTAATTTAACCCAATCAATGCGTCCAAAAGACTGTCATTTTGACAAGAAATCAACACAGAAAGAAAAAAATTACTAAAGCCATTCCATGTATTTTTAAAATATTTTTTTAAAAGTTGGTGTATAATTTATACTTCGTTCATTGCCATTTCTTTTTTCTTTTTTCTTGTTTTTGTCATTTCAGTTTTAGATTTTCATCAGAAATAACTGGTCTTGGGCTGGGGGTTTAGCTCAGTGGGTAGAGTGCTTGCCTCACATGCACAAGGCCCTGGATGGGTCTCCAGCCCCACAGAAAAAAAAAAGAGAGAAGAAATACCTGATCTTGGACGGGGTGTAGCTCAGGGGCAGAGCCCTTGCTAGTATGTTCCATCCCCAGCACAGCCAAACAAACAGCACAAGAAATACTTTTGTCCACTGATAAATTTCACACTATTTTCAGGTAAAAAGTAGGTTCACAGACCCAGGTTGTTCCAAACACTTAAAACTTTTCCAGGAAATGAATAATATATCAATTTATAAATTTTGATTAATATAAATTAAATAAAAAATTTTTTGGGGGGGGAGTTTGGTGCAATTCTAGGGATGGAACCCAGGTCCTTGTGTACACGAGACAAGTGCTCTACCACTGAGCTGCGTCCCAACCAAATGGAACCTTTTAAAGCTCATTCCTCAACCACTCTATGTACATTTCCAGTGCCCGAGAGTCATACGTGGCGAAACCTCTGAGCTGCATCGCTCACTTGAGCAAACACCCCGGGTTGTCCTCAAGGGGGTCCTGCCCATCATGAGTTCGTGCTTGATCTCCAAATCTCCCTCAGCACTTGCTACTGTCAAACTTACTGATTTTTGCCAATCTGATGGGTATGAAATGGATTTACATTGCTTAAATTTGCTTTTCCCTGATCATTCACAAAATATTTAGCTTTGGCAGAGAGCCTGCTGGTGACCGTGGCCTGTGTTCTGTGGGTTATTATCTTTTTCTTGTTAGTTTATAAAATCTCTTTATATGTTCTACATTCCATTTCCTTGTGGATTAAATAAGTTGGAAATGTTTTCTTCCTACTCTGAGTCTCTTTTCTCCTGGTTTATGATCTCTTTTTTTTAAAAAAAATTATTTTTAGGTGTAGATGGACACAACACAATGCCTTTATTTTTACATTGTGCTGAGGATGGAACCCGGGTCCCGCCCGTGCTAGGCGAGCGCTCTACCACTGAGCCACAATCCCAGCCCAATATGGTCTCTTTTTGATGAATGAAATGCAATCAACGCAATCAAATATATCAGTCTCTATATGTTTTATGATTTTTATTTTTTAAAAAAGACTTCTGAGCTAGGGGAGGTAGCTCAGTGGTAGAGATACTTGGCATGCAGAAGACCCTGGGTTCTATCCCCAGCACCACACAAAAAAAAGGAAGGAACAATTCAGTCAAACTTCCCTGCCTACCATAAGGTCACAATCTCCTGTATTTAAATGACTTTTGAAAGTAGTTGAAAGACTGGGCACAGTGGCACATGCCTGTAATCCCAGTGGCTAGGGAGGCTGAAGCAGGAGGATTGTGAGTTCAAAATCAGCCTCAGCAAGGCCCTAAGCAACTCAGTGCGATCCTGTCTCTAAATAAAATATAAAAACGGGCTGGGGATGTGGCTCAGTGGTTAAGACCCCCGGATTCAATCCCCAGTTCCCCTATCTCCTCCCCCAAAAAAGTAGTTGAAAGTATGTTCAGGTTTTTTTGTTTTGAAAGAGGGCTTCGTTATGTTACCCAAGCTGGGCTTGAACTTGTGATCCTCCTGCCTCAGCCTCCTGAGAAGCCAGGATGACAAGCACATGTCGCCGTGCCCAGCTATGGACATGTTTACTTTAAGAGTGCTGTTCTCTGGGTGGCAGTGCCTCCCTCGCTGGATGCAGAAGTGGCTCTGAGCAGTGGGACCTGTACCTCGCCTTGTCCTCCGAGGCCACCACTGCTGGCAGCCACTTCCTTTGATTGTGAAACTACATCCTACTTGGGGTTCCTCTTTCTGAGAATGGCCAGGCCAAAGCCTTCCATTTTTATTCAAAACCTGGGGGATAATCAGGAATCCTGGAGAATCTATCTACGAGGCTAAATGTACTTTGCCAAGTGGGGGACGCCAGGGGTACATTTGTCACCTAATCTGGTGAGGCCAAGATGAGCATAGGAGGCAAGAGCTCCCAGGAGACAAAGGCCTGGGTTCTGAGAAAACGCACCCCAGCTCTCCTGCCCTCAGTGCTCTGGAAGTGAAGTCTTCAGCCATACCAGCTGGGTGGCAGAGCAGTAATTCCACAGAAAACGAAACAGTGAAAGACCCTCAAGGTGTGCACAGGACATCACCCAATGCCAGCGAGTGACCAGGAGACACGACAGGAGAAAGCCAGATCCTTCCCTCTCTCTGGGCCCAGGACCCAGATTACATCAGCCAACGAGCCCCTACCCTCGGCTCTAGACAAAGCCCAGACCCGTCACTCTCCATTATGAAGGCACAGAGATGCCAGCAGATCCAGGGACTTCAGAACTGCCCGAGAATGCCAACGGCAGGACCTACTAAAGCTGAACACAGTGTGCCTGGGACCAGTGCATCCACCCCTCAACAGAAACGCGCCAGAGACACGCGAGAGTGATTACACCGTCACTGTTCATGACAGCCCCGACCTGGAAACTTCTCAAGCCCACATCAGCAGAAGGGTGGAGAAATAAACCGTGGCTATCCTTTCCCAGTGGAATATTATATAGCGGTGAGGGTGAATAACCTGTAAATACACACCTACGTCACAAGGTAAAGAATCTCACAGGCAGGAGACTGAGCCAAAGAAGCCCAGGAACCAAAACCAGGTGCTCGTGATGTCAACCACAGGGAGAACGACACAGGCAGAACCGCTTGTCCACGTTGGTAGCAGAGTGACCTCAGCGAGCAAGAGGGCCTGAGGGGCTGCTGGGTGCTGGAGACTTTTCACAAGTGCCACACACCCTTGGTCCACGTGGTTCAGATGGGCTGACCTCACCCCTGGCCACTAAGAAGGCATGGGACACAGGCCAATCAGAAATCAGAGTCTCCCTTGCCAGGGGTTGGATGGGACATGGGAATGGAACTCAGCCTCAACCCATCCCTGGATGTTGCCTCCCAGGCTCCAACAATCCCAGGATGGGCATGTGACTACCGAGTCAGGTGACTGGGTTTTGGTGTCAAGACTTCCTTCTGGGATAGAAAAGACAGAATATTGACCCAGAGCTTCTAGGAACCATCTGCTGCCCTCAGGGGCAGAACCTGAGGAGAGAGGGACACAGAGAAAAAGTGGAGACGGGGAACACAAATCTGGGCCCAAGGATGTCACTGATTCCCTGGATCCAGCCATGCCTGCAGCTCGGCCTTTCCTTCTTCCTTTCTGGCTTTTCTCTCCAGAGCAGTCTCAGCTGGGTTTTCTGCCACTTGTGGTCTCTTTCCATGAGGGCAGCAGCGTTTCCTCTTGGGAAGCTTCTGGTGTTCAGAAAGTTCCTTCCTCAAAAGCCAACCTGCCTCTGTGAGCCAACCCATGTCCTCTGTACTGCCACCTAGAGGCGCACAGACAGTGCCCCTGACCACCATCACTGATGGAGGACCCCATCCAGAATTCCAGACTCTGCCCAAAGGGTCTGGAAACAGTGTTGTAATGAGAACATGGAAAGTTAGCGGCGATGTGTGGCCGGAGAGAGGCTTTCAGGGACACACTCAGGTTCCAGGTACCAAGCTCCTGCATAGCCTTAAAGTGTGCCGTGTCCCCCTCCCTCGCCCCCAGGAAACTTCCTTGCTGGCCACGTCACTGAGCTCGCTGCCAGCCCTCCAGGTACTTCCACCGGAAGCCGCGTCCCGTCAGCCTGTCCGGGAACATTCCTGACTGAATTCAAGACTCGTGGCTATTTTGGGCCGTCATCTCCTACCTGGCTCATGCCGTACTGGACTTTTATTTTGCATATGTCACTCAGTCTGAGGATCATTCCTTAATTCCACTCGTATTTTGGAGCTGGATTAAGTGCTAGGAATTGCAGGAGGAGCTGGAAATAGGGTGGTGTAGGCCCCGAAGGAGCTCACACCCTGCAGGGTGACACAGGCAAGGAAGCAGGGTGGCCGCATGTGGCACCAGGGCAGGGGAGGACAGGGCCATGTGGCACTGTCCTGGAGAGTAGCTGGGGGGCAGGGGCACTGCCTGTAGGAGGCTGGGAAATGCCCCCGAGGAGAGGACCTGGAGAGAGGGCCAGAGGCTGGAGGGGAGACGTGGTGGAGACAGGGGGACAAGGTCAGCGGGGACTGGGTGCTGCACAACCCGGAGGACGGGTCAGCACCTGGGTTTCTGCTCTAAGTGGGTGGGCGGCCCGCGAGGGTTTTAGGCAGGGCAATGATGGAATGTGACAGAGCCACTGGCAGCGCTGCCGAGGGACTGGGGAGAAGCAAGGTGACAGTTCCTGAGCCAGCACTGGACAGTAAGGGAGTCCAGCACGCTCCCCAGAGGACAGGTTCAGATGGGGAGGAGGCAAGGCTGGCCGCAGGTCTGGGCCTGGAGACTGCAGGGCTGGTGGGCACTGCCCGCCCAGGGAAGCAGAGGGAGAGAAGGCCCGGGGGTGTGGCAGCAGGCCGTCCCTCCTGGACCCGTGGGATCCGAGCTGCTGACTGACACCAGTGAAGACAGCCAAAGGCCAAGTGCCCCTGTCCAGGGCCCAGGGAGCCATCTGTGGGGTCGTAGAGATATACCTGGGGCCAGCAGGTGACAGATGGGGAGCCATGGGGACAGGAGAGACGGCCTAGACAGAGGGTCAGTGAAGGCCAGGAGCACCCCAGGATGGAGCCCGAGCAATCCCTCCACCCCCTCCTCTACCCCCTCGAGCAGTCTGCTCTGTCCACGCCTGGCTCTAGGAAAGCGGCCGGGAAGCAGCACGGCATGGGCTCAGTTCCTCCCACCTCTCGGTCACTCAGTCCTCAAAGGCAGCTGAGGACAGCAGAGCCATCGACTCGTGGGTCTCCATCGCAGGAGACCCCTCCTCCCTTCCAGTGTTCTGGGGTGTTCCCGCTGGCTGCTCTTTCTCTAGCCCAAGGCCAGGGGACATCTGGGGTCTGCCCTGGGCCCTACGCAGGCAGCAGAGGAGTTCCACACACTGTAAGGCACACACGGTGGCACACGGGCTCACTGCCAGCAGCAGGAGTGCTTCTGTGACTGCTGAGGGAGGCAGGTAGGGCACACCCCACGGCTGAAGACCCTCCTCCAGATGAAGCTGCAACATTCACTGGTCCCCTAGGCCGATGGCCCCGCTGGCTGGGGGCCTGGCTGAGCCCAGGATGCCTGAGGGATCCCTTCCTTCCTCTCAAACCTCTGCCAGGGCTCTGGGCCGACATCGTCCCAGTCTGGTGGACTCCACTGCTTCCCACTGGCCATCACTGGCTGGCTGACCAGGCAGCACTGCCCAGCCTCTGCCAATTGTAAAGATGCACTTTGGGACCTGTAATCACACGTCCTGGGGAATGGCTTTCCAGGGGAACACAGGAGTCACTCTGGGCACAGGGGAAGGCAGCGAGGGACAGAGGTGAAGTGGTGTCCTGCCCATCTGCGTGATGAACATCTCCCCGAGGGAACCCAGGTGGTGTGTGCCACGCTCCCTCCACGTCGCCCTAAGGAGTCGCCATGAGCTGCCGCAGAGCAGGAGTTATGCCTACAAGTCTGACCCCAATGACAAGACATCATCTCCCTTCTGGATACCAGAGCCAAAAGGCACAACCCACCTAACCTGAGAAAAGGGGCCTCCGTCACAGAAACCTCGAGAAGGCGGTTAAGCACACAGTCCAGGTGTCTAGCCCAACCCAGCCTGGGAGGATGCAAGACCAGCAGCCACCTCAACGAAAGAGAGAGAGGACACCCTGCAGAGGCGCTTGTGAGGTAAGTGACGATGACGGATGACCGCAGGGGTGGCCCGTTGCACCACGCTGAGTGAGCGCAGTCTGGGCTGGGCTCCTTGACCTGGGCTGACGTTCAGCCTCAAAATGCCCTTCTTACCAGTGGGCTGATTCCAGCCTCTCCCCGGGGGAGAACTCTGAAATTGGCACTTTTCCCATCGCCCAACCCATGTGGGCAAGTGAGTGGGCACTTCAGGGTCGGAAGTTGCCTCACCAGAGGGCCCACTTCCCAGCAGAGCTCCTGGACACTCGCCAGGAAGGAGGTTCCAGAAACTGCCATCTGGCTCTGTCTACCACGAAAAGCCCACAGTCCCTTCGACCACCACAGCCTCCTGGAAACCCAGGAACCGCGGGTCGGGAGGCCCCGGTCCTTGGCTCGGTTACTCAGCAGGCGTTTCTTTGAGTCCCTTCTAGGTGCCCAGTAGGGACGGGATGGGCACCGCCCCTGCTCCAGGGAAGTTTTAGTCTAATAGAAACAGACAAAAAGTCAAAAGGAAGCAAGTGAGTAAACAAGATGATTTCAGAGAGCGCAGCAGCTGGAATGTGATAGAGGGAGGCCGGGCCGGGGCCGGTCCTCAGGGGAGGGTGCACTGAACAGTCGAGGCCCTGATGAGAGAGGAGCCAGCAAAGACCCACGACATGGGAGTGACCACAGGGTTCCGGGCAGCGGGATAGGAGTGCGGAGGCCCTGAGGCAGGTGGCCGTTGCCGGGGCTCTGGTGCCACGGTCAGGATCCAGGGTTTGCTAGAACTGCAGCGGGAGCCCCGGGAGGGTTTCAGGCAGCAAGGGAGACAGCTTTGGCTGCAGGGAGAGAAGTGGAGGAAAGGCCCAGGAAGAAGCAGGAGAGGAGACAAAGCCCAGGCCGGGGCAGGCAGGGGAAGAACTGAGCCCTCCAAGCCCCAGACTCCCAAACCCTCTACCTCAACAAGCCGAGGGGCACATGGCCCAGCAGGCTGTGGGTCTGCTGTCCTTACCAACCTCTTGACCTGAAGGTACAAGTCAAAGAAATAAACAGTCCAGGGGCCCCAAGAGATACACGTTTAGGCTAGATGCACCATTATTCTTAAACACAGGCCCTTTTGATTGGGTTTTGTGGTTCGAGGGCCTCATGCACACGAGGCAAGTGCTCTATCACTGAGCTGCACCCCAGCCCAGAGCCAGTTTCTTTGTTCGCAACCAAGAACGAACTGTAACAGCTGGGCACAGTGGTGCATGCCTGTCATCTCGGCTACTGGGAAGGCTAAGGCAGGAGGATCACAACTTTGAGGCCAGCCTCAGCAATACACGGGGATCCTGCCTCAAAATTAAAAAAAAAAAGTATTGGGATATAAAGCTCAGTGGAAGGAACAGTGTCACTGAGTCCAATCCCCAGTCCTGGATAAACAAAGGCAAAAGTTGATTTTCATTAAGCAGGGAAGGAGCTTACAGATTACAAAATACCTGCTGCATTGCAAGAAGTTGTACAATCCTGTTGAAGAGTATGAGGAAGAGCCGGGAGTGGTGGTGATTTGGGAGGCTGAGACAGGAGGGCTGGAAGTTCAAAGCCAGCCTCAGCAATGGCAAGGCACTAAGCAACTCCATGAGACCCTGTCTCTAAATAAAACACAAAATGGGGCTGGGGATGGCTCAGTGGTCAAGAGCCCCTGAGTTCAATCCCTGGTACCAAAAAAAAAAAGAATATGAGGAAGAATTCACAATTAGTACCTTGAAGGGAAAACAAATACAAAGTTGAGACAACTGCTAACTCCAGGGAAAACAGGAAATTCAACAAGAAAATAAATACAACCGTGGGGCTCTGTGTGAACACCACTGTGCAGAATCATGTCTGATGGCAAAACTGCTGCTATTGCTACTGACGCTGGGGCCAGTTGGTACCCCTGGTACTTTTGTGCCAGGATCTCAGCCTTGCAGCGTGTTAGTGGAGAACATCACTCAGGGGCTTTCTTGCAAAGGAGTGCAAAGAGGGATGAAATTTTTGAAAATTCACATCTAACTGGGCACAGTGGTGCACACTCATAATCCAGCAACTCAGGAGGCCAAGGCAGGAGGATTACAAGTTCAAGGTCAGCCTGGGCAACTTAGTGGGACCTTGTCTCAAAAATAAAATAAAAAAGGCCTGGGCATGTGGCTCAGAGGTAGAGCACCCCTGGATTCAGTCCCCAGAACCAACCCCACCCCCGACACAGGCACCAAAAGAAAAGAAAATTCACATCTAAAAACATGGGTCTAATGTACTATTTCACTTAAATAATGACGAAAGAATTCTGGGTTGGGAATTCATTTTCCTTGGAAATTTGAAACATCTATCCATTTTCTTGTAGCTTTTAGTGTTGCTTTTGCTTTTGAAAAAGTCCAGGGCCATTCTGTTCTTTGATCGGTATGTGGCTTTCTTTCTTCTGGTGACTTTAATTCTATCTCTGGAGGATTTTTGTTTCATTTTGTTTTTTGAGAAAGGGTCTCACTATGTTGCCCAGGCTGGCCTTGAACTCCCTGGCTCAAGTGATCTTCCTGCCTCAGCCTCCCAAGTCTCTGGGACCACAGGAGCCCAGCACCCTGCCAAGATTATCTCTGGAGTTTGGAGAATTCACAATGATATCCCATACTGCGGGCCTTTTATTGCTGGGTCCTGCTCAGAGATCCTCTTTAATGCAGCAACGTCTCTGGTTTTAGAAGTTGTTGCTGCATAATTTCCCTTCCTCCATTTCTCTCCCTTCTTTTTCCTTGGCCTCCTGTGAGATGAATGTTGGGCCTCCTACACTGACTCTCTAATTTTCTCTCTTCTCTCCTGTTTTCCATGTTTCAAGGCTTTCTATTCTCCTTTCTGGAAATTTTTCTCTTTCAACTCTTCTGTTGAAATTTTTACTTCTGTTATCATAGTTTTAAAATACCCAGCAAGAGTTTATTTTATCAGGGTGCCTATTATTATTATTATTAATTTTTTTAACAGCCACGTTGGACTTTGGGCTCCTTTTCTTCTGTTTCCCCGGGTCTCTTTTGCCACGGCAGAGGTCTCAGCCTGGGTGGGGCGATCCTTATCCACCCAGTGTAAACCTACTGTGCACAGGTGGGGGCTGGTCACTTCGTACTTTGTCACTGTGAAGTGACAAAGTAATGAACCAGCGTATCAACAGGCTCCCCTTCAAAGCCAGTATCTGAGGGCCACTTTTTTGGTGAGGTTTCCTGAGAGGGAAGCTCTTTAAAGCCCTGCCTGAAGGCTGGGTGTCAGCCGGAAGGCCATGTGTGCGTACCTCCAGGTTATCCTTCTCCCAGTGTGAGGTCTCCCCTGTCCTCAGCTGCTGCCCTCGCGGCCTCTCTGTGTCAAGCTGGGTCTGAGCCACTCAGACGCCTGCAGGAAATGCTGTTTTCTGCCTGGGTGGAGAAGAGAGCCACCGGCTTGGCTCTGGGAGCTTGGGGCAGGGTCTGTTCTCTAACCCACCCCCTCCTGCTTCCAGCTCTCCCTGCTGCCCACCTTTGGGAACCCTTGCTGGTCCTGAGGGCCCATCAGCTGGCTCCCACCCCCAGGCCAACACTCTCTGCTCGGTGTCTCACCCACCTGCTACCCTCCACACAGCCTCCTCTATCATTTACTTCTCTGTTTTCCAAAGGATTTAAATATTTTATTTCTTTGCTTTTATTTTAGTGGGATTTTGAAACAGAATACACATAGGTATTCAATCAGTTATGTGTATGTGGAAGTCTACAGTAATCTTGGATTGAACCCGAAGTGATTAATCACTGAGCCACATTCCCAGCTTTTTTTTTTTTTTCCATTTTGAGACAGGGCCTCACTAAGTTGCTTAGGGCCTCACTAAATTGTTGAGGCTGGCCTTGAACTTGCAATCCTTCTGCCTCAGCCTCCCGGGTTGCTGGGATTACAGGTGTGTGCCACTGTGCCTAGCAAGCCTGTAGTAATCTTTAGCAATAAATGAAAATCAAGATTGTTCTAGAGCTGTGGGGACTGAACCCAGGCTCATGCATGCAAGGCAAGTGCTCTACCACTGAGTTACATCCCCAACCCCCAAATCTAGTTTTATTTCTTTTTTTACTTGTGGTGCTGGGGATTGAACCCTGGTCCTCAAACATGCCAGGCAAGTGCTTTATCAATAAGCCCCAAGCCAGCCCTTTTTATGTTGAGACAGGCCCTTGCTAAATTACCCAGGCTGGCCTTGAACTTGCGGTCCTCCTGCTTCAGCCTTCCAAGAAACTGGAATTACAGGTGTGTGCCACCGTGCCTGGCCCAAAAAAATATTTCATAGAAGAGCTCCTGCAGGAGTGAGGGAGGCACTCTGCTGAGGAAACAAGGGTTCTGTCTTTGGGGGTGGGATTATAGAAGAGTGAGCCATGCGTGCAGTTTTTTCTGTGTTGCAGATTTTCAACAGTAAATATTTGCTTTATGAATAAAAAGGATGAGGACTAAAATTACAATTTTAATTTTCTGAAACAAAGATCAAGATAGTGCAAACAGATGTGTAGAAGAAACTCATCCTCCAGCACGGGCCCACACCACCCACAGCTTACACCTCTGTTCAGAAGAGTAGTGGGTTCTAGGGAAGCACCACAGGGAATGGACACCCTGAGAGGAGGGGGAGAAGTAAGTTCTGGGATGGCCTCTCCTCCCCCACAGTGGCTCTGTTATTATCTGCTTTATAGGTTAAGATTCTGTAAATATTTTACTTTTTACAAGAGAGACACAACCAACAAGGAAATTTGAAAACGACCAGAGAAGACCTAGAGACAATGAGGTTGAAGTTGGGACAAACCTCTAGAGATGCTCAGAAGGAATGTTCCAGATGTGTTCAGGACACAATACCTACCCACAGAGCTTGCAAGAGGAGTGCTAGGCCTCCCCATCATAGAGCTCAAGAACTACCCCAGCTGCCCCAGGCCCTTGGTTGGGAGTATTGGCCAATGCCCGGTCAGTGTCAGCCTTTGGCCTTGGTCTCTCCTTTTGCACAGTGAAAGGACTGCATCTCCCAAGTCAATGTCCTAAAAACTCTGAAGAGCATCCTATCAGAGAACCAGTGACTACCAACATCTTGAACTAGAGAACAACCTCACCTAAGGATTCCTCCGGAAGCAATACTGAATTTTAAAATTTTAATCCACTTCTTTGAAAAAAAATGCTTTAATTTTTCTCTCCCTAAACAGGCCCAAACTCCTACAACTGGCATGAGTCAAATACCAAAGGCTGCAGCTTACTAATGGGCTCCGGGGCTCCTCAGTACAAAGCCATCCCAGGCAGCAGCATCCTTGTCTTGGGAGGCTGGCTGAGGTCTAGTTCACTTCCTCCCTTGTTTGCTCCTAGCAAAAAATTTGGGTCATTCTCTCCTTTTGGGCCTGCTAGTCCTATGGAGAAGTTCTTCTTTAGTTGAAGTGTCAAGGAGGATGGATTTTGTTCAAAGTCTTAGCTGCAAAACAATATTTCTTCTCCCTTCCCCCAAACACTGCTTTCTTCCCCCAACCTACCTCTCTGGACTGAGCCAAGAAAGACCACCAGCAAAGGCCCCTCTGCCTGGCAGGTCAAAGGTGCTTTGGCATCAAAGAGCATCATCCCACCCTTGCCCGACTCTGAGCTCCTTATTTGTCTGAAAAAAAAAAAAAAAAAGAAAACAAAAGAAAAAGAAAAACACATGTAGAATGAAATCTCAGAAGCCTCCTATGCAGGATTCCAGCCTAACAGCAACTCTTCACCTCGGGTTCCCTTCTTGCATGCCAGTCCCGTTTTGCTTGATGGGCCCTTCTTGCCACCGGTGCCAATGCCACCCCCAGTTCCCTTTGGTGGTCCTGAAGCACACCACCAGAGCATTCCCAGAGCCTGGAGCAGGGCTGTACATACGGATGACTCAGATTTTTAAGAGTTGGTTGTTAGTTCTGTTTGATTTTTGAAAGCAAAGTAATTGATCGGAGCCATGCCTGGGTTCTAATTCCATTTGGTGGCTGCAGAAAGTAGGTTCAGGAACTTGACCTCTTGATTGCCCATGTGGATCTGTTTTCAAAGCCCAGTCTAAAGGAAAAATTCATTCCTTTTGGGCTGGAGATGAAAGAGAAAGATGTGAGGGAGGGGCCACCTGCTCATGGCATCTGTGGTGTTTCTTCCTCTACCTAGGGTACTCCCAGAAATACTGACCCCAAAGAGGGGAAAGAATGAGAGAGAAGAAAGAAAGAGAAGACCTGACAACACCAGAGCTCCAGCCCAGCTGGGTGAATTCTAAAAGTAGGATCTGTCCCTTCTCTCAACCCTGGCCCAGGGCACAGCTGCCTCCACAGTGGGCCTGGACCCCAGCAGGTGAGCTGGGAGGGCTCCTGAGGAGCAGAAAATCGGAACCACTGGCTTCTCTATGAGCTGAGAGCGCACCTCAGGAACCCACTGGAAAAGGCGTGTGCTATACCAACACATCTCCCAGGGGCCAAGCAGAGCCTTCTGGGCTGCCAGCCCAGTTCCTGGAAGGATGCTCTGGGGACCCTGCTGCAAGAGCCCAGGAAGGTGGGTGTGGATGGTCCCTTCCCTCGCATTCAGGGAGGACAGCCAGGACTTCCCAAGACACTGGCAGAGGAGGATTGGAGGCCCGTGCTAAGGGCTAAGGAACAAACACCTCCCGCTGCTGATCGATAAAAAGACAGGGCAATGTTGGAGATACCAAGACACAGAAGAACGGGCCCAGGGAAATGAGAGGGATCACGGGAAAGCGCTTTCAAAACAGGAAGGACAAAGCAAAACGCGTGATGGAGCCGAGAGGAGGAAGAGTAAGTGAAGGAGGCAAGGAAAGAATTTATCCTCAGGAATTCAGGTCAGGAAATGAGAAGCCAGGCCAGAATTCACACGAGGGCGGCCAGGGAGAAGGCGCGTCCTGGGAGGGAGCTGGCCCCGACTTGTGGACCTGCCCTTCTCTAACCCCTCTGGGTTCAAGGGCAAAGCTCGGTAGGCTAAGCCAGGGAGGTACCGAGCGGAGGATGCTGAGTCCCGAATGGGGGCAGGGGGAGGGGAGGACGCGCACAGAACTGCCCGGTCCCTGGCAAGTAAACAGCTTGTCCCAAACAGGCGCGTCCTGGTCTGCGGTCCGAGGAGGACCCCGCTCATCCCATCAAGGGCGGCAGCCGAGATACTGGGGATTCCATCCTCCCGTCGGCACAAAAGGATGTGACCCGACTAGGAGAGGAGAGAGCATCGCACGGCCCCGCCAGAGAACCACAGCGCGGGCGCGACCCCCCGCCTGGCCGGCCTCCTCAGTGGGGTCCTGCGAGACCCGGGATGCTCAGGGCCGGGCCTTCGGGGTTCTTCCCTCGAGCCCCAAGATCCGGAGCAGCCGCAGGACGGGGACTCCGCGCACGATGGTCCTGGTCTCGGTCTTAAAGCCTTAAAACCAGCAGATAGCAGGTGTCTTTGCAAAGTGAGTGAGGGCTGGTCATCTGCCAAGCGCCTCTGCTCCCCGGGTCCCACCAGAAAGGGCGGAGTACACACCGGGTCACAGATCGGAAGCCGGGGTCGCTCGCACGGCTGTCCAGCTCTGGTTCTGGGCTGAAATCCAGCCTCGGGGGTTCCCCTGTATTGTCGGATTTAGAAAATAAGTGGGTTTAGCCAGGGCTTTCACTAACAAATCAATTCAGAACAAAGAGCTGGGTGCGCGCTGGCAGGTCGCTGGCGCCGGAACAGCGTGGCGATCCTTGCCCCAGCCTTCTGCTCCAGCGTCCCGGTTTTATCCAGGCACCTACGCGGCAGGTGGGCACGGTTCTCCCCCGACGGCAAATGAGGAAATTCATGAGCGAAGGTGAAGGACTCCTACTCTCGCGTCCACACTCACATCCTGACCCAATCCGCAAGGCCAGCCTCTCAGCGGCAAAACAGCCCTGGAACCCCCTAGAACCCATAAACTTGTCGCTCTGCAGCGACTCAAGTCGCCCTACCATGTTGCTTCGGGTCCACAGACCTAGACTTTGTGCAGTGGAGGAGGAGGACCCGCGGGGCCTAGAACCCCCCACCCAGGGGGCGAGTGTTCGAGGAACGCTCCTTGGCGGTGCTAACTGCTGTTGGAGAGGCGCCCAGGGCGCGGCGGGTCCACCCCAGTGAACAAGCCCCAGAAGCATCCCTCGTGCGAGTGAAGACAGCAAGGGGAAAAGCTGTCCGAAGCTCTGGGAGTATCGAAGACGTCCGAGATGAGAGAACTAGGCGGCGGGATCTGGGAGCTGCCATCCCGGGCGCGCAGCCCCGGCCAGGCGCTTTCCCCTCCACTCCGCCACCCAGGAGCAACCCCAGGGGTCCCGATGTTTGGGTAGCCCAGGAGGAGACAGGGCCGAGGGGCAGGAAAAGATACCCCCCCCATGCCATCTCTAGATGTTACAGACACTCAAAAATACCCTCCTTCTACTGCTCAGACCCACTGTCAC
The DNA here is from genome assembly GCF_001458135.2 of Marmota marmota marmota. Lineage (NCBI taxonomy): Eukaryota > Metazoa > Chordata > Mammalia > Rodentia > Sciuridae > Marmota > Marmota marmota. The sequence goes on from NW_026000102.1 coordinate 2,421,641, forward strand.
ACGCCCAGACGCAGACCACAGACACCGCACTCCGCGCTCCACACAGTCTCACCGGCCCTCCCACGGAGCACGAGGCTGGCGGTGCGGGGCACTGTGGGCGGAGCCCGAGTCACCTGGTGGGGACCGCCCCCGGGCCCCGCCCCGCGCTGCCAGCCCCTCCCCGTCACTCCTCCGGCGGGGGCTGCGGAGCCAGTCTTGCAGCGCCGGAAGCGTCAGATGGCAGCTCAGCCCGCTGACTTAGCCAGGGTGTGAGTCCCCTGCGGGTCGCGCGGTACCGATAGCGCCGGGGTTTCCTAGGAGGAGAAGTTACGGGTAATTACGGCCGGACCTGAGACCCGCAGGCCGACTAGGAAGAGTTCTGTGACAGGCACCTGGTTGCAGAGGCACGTATCCTAAACACTCGCCAACCGCAAAGAAATTTTCCACAGCAGATGACACCGACGGCCGCTTAACCCCCCCCCCCCGGTTCTCCACGTGAGGGAGCCCTCCTCCCCAGGGGCCCAGTTCTTCAGTGGTCCCCCTGCTAGAAGACTTCCTTTTTTCCTTCAACACAGATCTGAGTGAAAGCCAGACTCAACGACCAGGTCCCCATCGGAATTAGACCCAATGACCTGACTCGGGTGCAAATTGGAGATATCAGGCACTAGTTTCTCCGGAGCCGAGAGGAAAATCCGAGAATCTTTGAAATGGCAAAAACGACAAAAAGACAGAGGTCCATATTAATTATGAAGATGTGCTGGAACTGTGCAAAAATTCTGGAAATATACAGACCATAATAACTTGGAGGAGAATTAAATGGCATAATAAGGTACACGGGGAAGTCTCTAGGCAGTGCCTGGTGGGCAGAGTCAGTATTCGCTCTTACACAAAGGAAACAGACGCCAGGGGACCTGGCTGGCCCCAGGTCACATTAGTTGGTGGTGAAGAGAGAGGAAAGACTCTAGTCTCCTGATTCCCTGATCATGGCTCGTGCACTTTAAGTCCTTTCTAAAACCATGTGAGGGGGTAAATAAATCAGTGTAGTCAGTAAATAAATGTGTTTCACTCCTGTTAAAAAATCAGAGTAATTAAAGAAATTAGACTTCTGCCCCTCTGCTTGCTACTGCCAAAAGGAGTCTATCCTCTAAGTTCCCAAGCCTAAGGCAAAGGCTCCTGTTTCCTTTCCATTTGAGTCCCTTTCCACTCAAGGAGTTCATTTGCCAGGTCACCTTGCCCTGATGCAATCTCAGCCTCTCTCAACCACCCTCAGATACCCGCCACAGCCCTGTTGGAATTCTGCTTCCCTCTTCCTTCTCAAATTGGCATTCACATTCCTGGGTACTGTCACATACAGCACTGCTGAGTTGGAGACAAGACTAGGAAAGCTAAAGTCAGGGGAAAAAAAAAATAGATGCAACCAACAATAACCAGTTCAAAATTTTGGTTTTAATTATATTAGGAAAATAGAAGAGCTTATCAAAATCCTCCTAGAAGTGAAAAGAGAGCTTCCATATTGATTCACACAAACTCCCTATCCCTTTATTACCTTGGATTTGTTTTGTTTTGTTTTATTGGGGACAGGGTCTTCCCATGTTGCCCTTTCTGGCCTCAGACTTCTGGGCTCAAGTGCTTCTGCCTGGGTCTCTGAGTAACTGGGACTAGAGGTGCACGCCATGGTGTCCAGGGCTTCCTTGATGTTTGTATTCTCAAAGCATAAGGATGAGGGAGCCTAATTACAGGAGGCTCTGCTCCCCTGCCACCCACACATATTTTCATTAATCTTTGAGTTCTTGCTCTCCAGTTAACTCAAAAAGTGGCTCAACTGTAGTTAAAAAAACAAAGTTAATTGAAATAAAACCTTTTTTTTTTTTTTTGTCAATTCCCCAAGCCAGACCAAAAGTCTGTCTTAACGGATGCGATCAGAATCTGTGGCCTACAGCAGGAATGCAGAAACAACAGAAAAAAAAAAAAAAAGATGACTGTGCTCGTTCTTTCGTTCTTTCGTGGGTCAACCAAAACAGCATGCATGGTGACAAGAGTGTGACTCTGGAATTAGACCCGGATTGCCGGCAGTTTCCTAAGCTCTGCAGGGCTCTGTCTCCTGTCTGTAAAACAGGTCACTCAGAAAGGGTCACCAGCACAGAGGACTGGCCCGGGAAGGTAGAAGCCAGGATCAGCCAGATGGCACATGAGTGGGGAGCTTCTGGCAGCACCTGGCCAGGGCCGTCCAGATGTGCTGCACCTGTCTCCGTTTCTGCCAGTTTCAGGGTCCTGATTCAAATATGTGATCCTGACATCCTTACATCTGTTGGATGAAAAGACATTCTCCATCATGAAAAAGGCCAGTGGTGAATACTTACTAGGAAAAAATTAGAATAAGGAAATAAGTAGGTGTAACATGAGTCAGTCTCTAAGCTTATGAAAGATGCCTCAGGGTACCTGAAAGGGATTTTCTAGAATCTTCTTGTAAAACCTCTAGCTGTGTTTGAGAAACCGCTGAGGGCCAGAAAATTAAACTAATGACTGGGAAAAAAAACTGAAAATTGTGTCCAAGTTAGAAGAAGGTAAATAGGGGGCTGGGGTTGTGGCTCAGTGGTAGAGCACTCACCTAGCCCGTGTGAGGCGCTAGATTCGATCCTCAGCACCACATAAAATAGATAAATAAATAAAATAAAGGTATTGGGTCTGACTACAACTAAAAAAAAAGTATTTTAAAAAATGGTTAAAAAAGAGAAGGTTAATAGAATAAATCTGGCAACATTAAATTAAGTATAGTCACAGAGCTGTACTTAAAGGTCACTCAGGGGACAGGTGATTTGCCTGAGCCACACAGTGAGACGCACAGCAGTAAGTTCCCACGTGCTGACCTGAGTCAGTGCCTGAGAGGTGCTGCTTCCGTCCTGATCCTCAGGCCCAGGCACCAAAGGCCTGCTGCCCAGCCTGGCCCCATTGGGAGGTGTGGAAACCTTAAGAGATGGGGCCTAGAGGGAGTCCTAGGCCACTGGGGGTGAGTCCTGGAGGGGGACTGTGGCACCCCAGCCCCCTCCCTACTCACTGGCTTCCTGCTGGTGAGGTGAGCATCTGTTCTGCCATGATGTGCTGCCTCTCAGGCCCCAGAGCAACGGGGCCAGTGGATCCTGACAGAAACCTCCAAAGCCATGAGCCAAAGTTAACCTTTTCTTTATAAGTCGATGGTCTCCGGTGTCCGTCGTAGTGGTAGTAAGCTGGCTAATGCAGGTATTAGAACCATGGCAACCAACAGCAGCAGCTACCGTGTTCTGACGCTATGTGGCAGTTATTGTACCAGACGCTTTATATTTATGGTAAAGGTTTTTAAATCTGCCAGCAAATTCCGGAACACTCCTCCTGTTGGCAGGTGACATCTATGTTCCTTCTCCTTAAATCTGGGGGAACTTGTGATTGCCTTGCCCAAGAAAGTTATGGCAGCAGTGGTGCTAAGTGACCCGAGAGCTCGGGTCCTGAGAGCCAGGCAGCTTCCTCCTGGCTTCCAGGAATGCTCCTCTTGGAGCTCTGTGCTGACGTAGAGCCTAACCGACCCAAAGCCACCATGATGAAGCCCAGAAGAGCCAGAAAGAAATGCCAGGTGTAGGCACTAGGGTTGGCAGTCCACCTGAGCCCAGCCTTTCTTCATCCTCACCCCAGTCCCCGACTGAGGGGGGAGACCTCCAGATGATTCCAGCTCCAGCTGTTCAAGTAATGGATCCCAGACATCACCGAGCACAACCAGGCCATCCTGCTGAGCATAATAAAACATGCTGCTTTACACCTCTAAGCTGGGGGAGGCTTGTTGTACAGCAACAGATACCTGGAATATTGATTACCTCATTAAACCACCAAAACAACCCTACAAGGTAGCTATGATTGTCTCGGTCAGGAGACTGAGGCTAAAGACTTACCAAAAGCTACCCAGCAAGTGGCAGAGTAGTAATCAGCCCCCTTCAACCACCCCTTAAGACTGTTCCTCCTGCCCCGGTTGCTGAGAGGCCCGAGGCTCAGGTTTTAAGGCAAGCTATGTGAGACCCTATTCTGCCCCTCAAGACAGTCTCATGGACTATTTAGGAAAGAATGTGGCTCTGGTGACCTTTTTTGGATGGTGTGACCCATCACAAAGGTGACTGAGTTTAGAGGAAACAGACTCAGTTTCCCACACGGCATGCCAACAAGCACACCTCTGACCCCGGAGGTCCCGTGGGTTCCCCACTTGAGCCTAAACACCAACCAATCCTGCAGCAGACACCAACAGGGCACCCTCCACTTCAACTGTGGCCTTATATGCCAAAGATGGTGTCAGATCCCACAGGTTAAGGCTCAGTCACACAAGATAGTCCCCACTTGCAATGTGACCCCATCCTTGGATTCAACCAATTTGCTAGATGAGCTACAGAACTCAGGAGAGGCTATTCACATTCGCTGGCTTTTAATAAAGCCGTAACAAAGGTTGAGGACGAACATCAGATGAGGAGATGCCCAGGGCACGCCATGCCCGGAGCTCCTGCGCCTCTCTGGGTACCACCTCTTTCTGCTCTGCCATCCAGAAGCTCTCTGAAGCTGGTTCTTTGGGGTTTAATGGGGTCTTCATTACATAGGCACGAGTGATCAGATCATTGCTCCCTTTTCCTCCCTAGAGTTTGAGGGCTGGGACTGAAAGACCCAAAACTCCAATCTCACCTTGGTCTTTCTGATGAGCAGGCCCCTCCTGCAGCTACCTAGGGGCTGCCAGCCACCAGTCAACTCATTAGCATCCAAAGAGACTTGGATTACTTGGAAGATTCCAAGGATTTTAGGAGTCGTATCCTAGGAAACGAAGAGAAAGACCCAATATCTATTTCACAATATCACAGTGACCCGGGGAAGTGTGTGGGAAGTGCCAGACATCCCATGGATCCTGGGGCTGTGCTGAGCGACAGTTGTTCTTGATAACACAAATGAAAGAAAATCCAAAAGCTGTCTCATCAATTCCATAGAAATGTAAACAAAGTCCACAAACACCTGGAGAAGTCATCCACCAAGACTAGACGAGCAGAAGTGGGCAGATCTGTGGAACCAGACGCAGGGTCCTATCTGTCCTCGTGGGAAACCCAGGAAACTTCCTAACTGCAAACACAGAGGGGGGTTGGCTAGACGCTTAACCCAGCAACAGTCGCCAGACAGCTCATAGCTGATTCAAAAGTCCCAGGCAGTCCCAAGAACAAACTGGCTGAGTGTCACTAGGACAAGTTCTGTGTGTGAAACTGTATCTAGTTTTGCACCTTCTGAGAGTCACTCCTTTGTGTAGCAAGACTGGTCTGTGTGACCAAAAGAAAATGGCAGCATATCATGCCATTCACCTTCAAAATTAGGTCAGGAAAGACCATGGGGCTCTGGTCTTGGGATCTGTGGCTCTCGAGCTCATCTCTGGCTCTGCATAAGCCCACAGCCATGCTGTAGGGACACTCAAACAGCTCCACAAGGAGGACTGGCACCTCTGGCCCACAACCACTGAAGCCTGCCGATGACACCTTGGCAGGGGCCCCCAGCCCTAGATACCCATATTCCCAGCTCACTGTGAGAGGTCCTGGGCCAGAACCCGACCCTGCAGACTGCTCCCAAATTCCTGACCCACAGAGATAATACATGAGATAATGCATCTTGTTGTTTCAGCAGCTTTGTCCCGGGGTGATTTGTTGCAGCACAATAGACTTCCATACTTGTGAGTGAATAAATGCTCACGGCAAACAACCCTTCTGGTAATTGTAGGAGTCAGATCCCCAAGGAAGAGGCAGGAAGAAAGACCAAAAAGTCACAAAGACCACCTACAGTCCAGAAGACTCACGTCCAGAGAGACGGAGGAGATGGCCAGGGGCTGCGGGATCGGGAGGAAATGAGGGGAGACGGCTACTGGTGCAGGGGTTCTTTCTGGAGGGGTGAAAATGTTCCAAAATGTGACAGCTGCACAATCCTGACTACACCCCAAACCAACAAATGGTGTGCATTAAATGAATCGCACGGTATGTGGATTATATCTTAATAAAGTTTGTTATTCTAAAAAAGGAGGAAGGAGAGGAGTCAGGAGGGGCAGTGGCATCCAGGGAGGTGGGCCACCTGCAGGCCTGGGGAATCTCCCTGTCACTGGAGTGGAGGAAAGTTCCAGGTGCCTGGGAAAGAGGACGGGGTCTAAGGTCAGCTGACTGGTGTCAGAGAGAAAGCCACAGAGATAAACAGGTGATGTGGCTGGCTCAGCACCCACCCAGTCCACTTGGCCAAAGGGAGTTTGCTTGCTAATCTCACAGGGACACCCTGCCTAGTCTCAAGCCGCTGGGCGCCCCAGAGGTGGGGCCTGGACACAGTACCGATTTCTCATCCCCTAGGAAGATTCCATCCACTCTAAACAAGGTCCACAGAGCTCATTCCCACAGGAACGCGTTTCCAGGAGCCCAAGCCAAGGCCCTTCACAAAGAAGACGGGGCCCAAACCAGAGGCTGCAGCTGTCCCTAAGAATGGTCCTCTTGTAAATGAGGTCGTTCTACAGTGGAGAGTCACCAAATGACACAGGAAGTTGGTCTTTGCCAAAAGCCTTTAAAAAGAAGTTTGTAAATTTAGGACAAAGAAAAGGATTTAAGCCATGTGTGGAGGTGCACGCCTGCAATCTCAGCTACTCTAGAGGCTGTGTGGAGGTGCACGCCTGTACTCTCAGCTACTCTAGAGGCTGAGGTAAGAGGATTGCAAGTTCAAGGCCAGTCTTGGCAATTTAGGGAGACTCTATCTCAAAATAAAAAATACAAAGGGCTAAAGATGTAGATCAGTGGTAGAGCTTCCCTTAGGCTCAATCCCCAGTAATGCAAAAAAAAAAAAAAAAGTTTACAGGGTAAACTCATACAATATCTTACTTAAGAGGTAGTCATGGTCAAGGTGGAAAAGAACTTCAAGGCAGACTTCCAACAAACCCTAGGGCAAGTGGATCTTTTAAAAACAAAACAAAACAAGTAATACCTATTTTATTAACATGATATTGCAGAAGAAACTTATTTCCTAGGAAATAATATTCCTATTAGTTGGGTGCAGGGCACACGTCTGTAATCCCAACAGCTCGGGAGGCTGAGGCAGGAGGATTGTGAGTTCAAAGCCAGCCTCAGCAACTTAGTGAGGCAGTAAGCAACTCAGTGAGACCCTGTCTCTAATAAAATACAAAAAGGAGCTGGGGATGGGGCTCAGTGGTCAAGTGCCCCTGAGTTCAATTCCTGGTACCAAAAAAAAAGCAAATAACCCTCCTGACCCATAAGTTCAACATGGTGCCACTTGGGGCTCCCTTGGGTTCTCTGCATGAGTTTGCTGAGTCTGCTCCAGGCTGACGCCACTGCTCACCTTAGTAATCACATCCTGCAATTCTTACACCAGTGCCTGGAACTCGGACGTGAGGAGCAAGAGCTCTTTCCATGAAGATGAAGGCAAATGTTCTACAAATCAGAAGAAGAGAACTCGCTCAGACTTTCTGTTGAATGGGACTGGGAAAGAGGTGGGGTCGAAGGTCAGCTGACGGGGCAAGACAACTGCAAAGACGGTGGAGAATTATAAAAATGTAGAGGGAACCTACTGCAACTCAAACCAAAGCTGCAGCTGCGCCTCCCGTGCACAGACAAGCTCCAAGTTAAGAGAAAAGGCTTAGATTCGAGGTGTAGCCGTTTCTGGATGCTCCGTCTAGACCCAAGCTGGAGTTACCCAGCCTACGAGTCACCTAAGACATAAGGGCTGCTACTGAACTGGGCATTTCTGGTCACAATTCTGTCTGATCCTTCTTCATACTATTTTCAAACTAAGGTTGGAGTCTCTGTGCTGGGAGTAGCGGAAGCCACAGAAAAAACATAAACATCTTCCCAGAGCATCGATTTGACACAAGAGTTAGGGGGAAATAGTCTTTATAGTAAAATAAACATGCACGTATCATGGAATAGAATGTAAAATTGATGTTAGTGTTAAAAATAGACCTTGAAGCTTCAAAGCAAGGTCATGGCCGGGGTGGGACGTTGCAGACATCATAGGGTTATGCATCCCGACTCCTCTGGCCAGGGGAGCGGGTGGGAAAGTTGGAGAAGAATGGTCCTTTGGGTCAAGGTTACTGCCAGCTGCCTGCCATCTCCCAGCTACTTCCCTAAAAACCCACAGCAAGGGGTTCCTGGAGTGGCTGCCCTCCCAGGAACAGTGACTCGCTGTTATGGCTCACAGGTAACAGGGTCAGCCCACATTCCACTTCTGTGGTCAAGGTCAGCGGATGGCCCACATCACTAGTGAGCTGTTTTGTTTTTGTTTTGTCCCAGGGATTGAACTCCGGAGTGCGCTACCACTGAGCTACATCCCCAGCATTTTTTTTTTTTTTTTGACATTGGTCTCACTAAATTGCTGAGGGCCTTGCTAAATTGCTGAGGCTGTCCTCGGACTTGTGATCCTCCTGCCTCAACCTCCCGAGTTGGGGATTAGAGGTGTGTGCCACCATGCCTGGTATGTGAGCTGCTCTTACTGTCCAGTCCAGGCCCTGAGAGTTGGTCTGGGGACTGCTCTTGCCACTACCCCAGGGGAGAAAGGCCTGGATGAGATCTTATCTCTAACAGATTACTCTGATGTCCAAAGCACCTTCAAACACCAAACAGCTAGAAAAAGCTGAAAAAACTACACCCTCAAAATAGGCTGATAAAGAATAAAGCAAATTACTCTCCTTTGACATATGCCCTGTGCATTCTGAATGAGTCATCCCTGGAACATAGAATGAGATAATGGATGAACAACCTACCACCTACGGTTTGGATATGGAATGTCCCCAGAGGCCTACAGGTTGAAGGGTTGCCCTTAGCCCCTGGTGCTATTGGGAGGTGGTAGAACCTTAAGAGGTGGGGCCTCGTGGGAGGTCTTAGGCTCAAGAAAGTGGTAGTAAGAATCCTATCTCTTTTTTTTTTCCCCTATATCCTGTCCATCACAAGAACAGCTTATCTACCACATATTCCCTGCCTTAGACCAAAAAACGAGGGAGCCAACCAGTCATGGGCTGAAACCTCTAAGCCTGTGAACTAAAATAAACCTTTCCTGTTTTCAAGTTGATCATCTCAGGTATTTTGTTACAGTAATGGAAAGCTGACTAATTTAACATGCCCTGCAAACTTCAACGACTTACAACACAGATATCTTTTATGTTCCACATCATGGGCCTCAAAGATTCATTCATCCAATGGCAAAATTGTAACTTTTGAATGGCCATAACCCACTACTAGTTTTTTTATTATGTTTGATCTGCATGACAATTCAATGAAAGATATCATCATCCCAATCTTCAGATGCCAGCCTGCTGGCTTATGCAGTTCATCAAAGTCACATGTGCTTTAAGTGTCAGAGCCAAGACATGAACCATCTGTCTAATTCTAAAGCTCTTGTTTGTGATGCTAACATTAAGCCACCTTCCATTCATTTTCTCTAACAGCACTGCTGGGCATAGGAAGCCAGCACATCTTAGGCAACTGCCAAGCATGAGATGTGCTGTGCTTAATTTAAAAATAGGCCACACTTCAACGCTGGTTTCCAAATGACAGCAGATGAGTCGTATTATTCAAATATTCGTCCCACCACACGCAGGGAAAAAAGACTCATGCCCCGGTGCTTTGCTCCTGCCTCAGGAACCAGCAGAGACAGGAGGCGTGGTCTTTGAGCTCAGCCTTCCATTGGCTCTGAACACATTTTTTTTTTCTTTTCTTTTTGGTGCTGGGGATCAAGCCAGGCCCTTGTGCACGCAAAGCAAGCATTCTACCAACTGAGCTGTAGCCCCAGCCCACGAGAAACTTTTCTAGTGGGTTTTTTTTTGAGATGGACAGGTAAGGGAGGAAAGTTGGGGGATTGGTGTATTTTTTGTGTATTTTTTTTTTCCTCTAGAAGAAATTTCTCATAAGATTGTTGATTTGTGGCCAAGATCCTGGTTTCATCAGCTTGCTTCTCAACAGCAGGTGGGCTGGAGGAGCAAAGGCCTGCCCCGGCCCGGGCTCCTCGCTGAGGCCGGCTGAGGCCCACTGGAGATGAACGCAGAGAGCACTTTACTCTCAGAGGCTCCAGGAGCTGACATCAAGGGCCGCCACCGGGACTGCTGCTGTCGCTCTAGGTCCCGCCCCCAGAAATGACATCCCTGTGACATCCATGGGGCTGCCTCAGTTTCCCAAACTGCATGAAGGAGCATGTGGATGTCATCAGTGGAACAGCCCCTAAGATGAATTCTGTAAACAACCACAACAACCACCTAGTAGTCTTGTCTCCCATTTCCATGCTATGGCGAGAGAGAACCAGGGTCCTGGAATAACGGCCCCGTGAGGGCCTTGGGATTCCCAAAGGCCCATCACAGCCCTTCCCCATCCGCTCTGTGAGGTGTGCATCACCCCAACATGGGATCATTTGCTTGCTCCGGGGATGCTCACAGCAAGTCTAGCCAGACAGCCAAGGACACACTGCAATTGGACAGAAGAGTCAGCCAGCTCCTCGTCCAGGATCATCTATATCCAAGGCAGAAATATTGATCCCTATGCTTAAATCCAAATCCCTTTGGCTTACATGTAAGCCAGTCCTCCTTGTTAAAGCACGATGTATCTTGAGGGTGAAAATGACGATAACATCAAGAACACTCAGCACTGGGTATGGACAGCACGCTGGGCGATGTTAACATTATCTAATTTATCTCATTAAATGCACAAGACAAACCTAGGAACAAGTCCCATCCGCTTCAGTTTACAAAGAAATGGAGGATCAGGACTTAAGTAATCCCCTCAAGGTCACACAGCGAGGAAGTTGAAGGGCTCCGGTTCAACTCCGGATCCATCAACTCCAGGGTTTAACGACCACATTACATGGCAGCCAACGCCACCCAGCTCATGACCAGAAAGAAAGCTATTTAACCTCATTAGCAATCAAAGAGATATGCTTGAAATTACTACCTTTTAGGACTATTAGCAAAACATTTCCTTCAGTGTTATTGGAGGCTGACAAGGGTGTTGTGAAACTGTTGTATGTCACTGGGATAAATTGGCGCAGGCTTTCTGGAAAACCACTCAGCTCCAAGAGCCATAAACACGTTTGATGTCTTTGATGCAATGATTCCTGGATATGGGAAAGGCCACATGCCTGAAAATATCAATTACAGTGTTTGGGGAGTGGTGGTGTATGTGCATCTGGAAGCAAGACAAAACCTCCCTCAAAGGGGATGCTGGAGGGGACGATGGCACCCCTGCTCTGGGACCCTTACAACACACCAAGACAGGGTGGCTAGGTGTGAACCAGTGTGGAAAGGCAATGACAAATGAAGAAAACCAACTCAAAAGCCCATGCCTAGCTGCCTCGCAGAATTGCCAGCCGGGCGCAGGGCCCACACCCCTAATCCCAGCAGCTCAGGAGGCTGAGGCAGGAGGATCACAAGTTCAAGGCCAGCCCCAGCAATTTAGTGAGGCTTTGTCTCAAAAATTTTAAAAAGGGCTGGGGAGGTGGCTCAGTGATCAAGTGACCCTGGGTCGATTTCCCAGAAATCCTAGTCCTGGCTCCAAACACCATGTGGCAATGCCCCCATGACCCCCACCCCTACATCAGTGATGTCACGAAGTTTCACTAACAGGGCTCTGACTTTGCTTCCCTGCCTGTAAGAAACCGCTCATCCCAAGTTTTACAACCAGACTTGAGCAGCTGTCCCCGTGGGGGGAGGCAGAAGATGGAGGCAGCACCTCAGAGAGCCCTGGAGCCCCCTCTCACCCCACACAGGCTCCCCATGTCCTCATCCTTCTCTCCTACAAGCTTCAACGATGGGAGTGGGGAGCCCCAAACCTCTAAGCACCACCAGGCCCTCCCCATGAAAGCCTCTGGTTCAGTGAGTCAACTACTTCCGGGTTCAGTGAGTCAATTACTTCCCAAGGCACAGCCGCAGAACTGGGCCCTGCCCACACCTCTCCTGGAGCTGTGCAGCAGAGAACAGCCCAAAATGTGGGGGCCCTGTGGCCTCAGATAGGGTGGGTGACCCTGGGCTGGGAAGCAGCCCTGCACAGAGAAGGGGCTGGGGAAACCAAGGTGGCCGAGGGGAAGGAAGAGCAGTCTGGTGGCTGCGGGGACCCCCGGGGGTTGGAGGAGGGCGGCAGTTGGCAGAGCTGACCTGGATGGTGGCTGCCTGTTCCCAGAGCTGGGGAATGGGAAGAAGGCTCTCCCGGCAGTGCTTCCGCAGGGGGACTGAAATTCTGGTTCAAGGTCACCCAGGGTCAGGACAGGGCAGAGGCAGGCAGAGACACTCAGCACCTTTCTCAGAAAATGCAGAAAGAAGCACATCCCTCTATCCCTAGGGGGCCGATGGGTGTCCCCACCCTCGCCTCTCCCTGTCTTAACCCACGGGACCTGTGCACTATTTGGAAAAATAATTGTGTGGGAAAAGGGTCTTTGGAGATGCAATTAAGCTGAGGATTTTGAGATGATTTCTCCTGGATTATCCAAGTGGGCCCGAAACCCAAGGACAAGTGTCCTTATGAGGGACACATGAGGAGATACAGACACAAAGATGAGGCTAAGTGAGGACAGAGACAGAGATGGAGTGAAGCACAGGCCAAGGACACCCAGGGCCACCAGAAGCTGGGGAAGGATGCTCCCATCGCTCCCTAACCCTGACCCTAGAGCCCCTGGCAGGGGCGGGTTCCTGATGACACTTTGATTTCAAACTTCTGATCTCCAGAACCATCAGAGAGGACATTTCTGTTGTTTTAAGCCACAAAATGTGTGATCATTTGTTCCAAGAAATGAGTGCAGCGTCCCTCCAACACCTGAATCCCAGGCAGGCTGCTCCCCTCTGGCTTCTCCTGCCACCCTCTGTGCATTTTCCCCAGTGGAAGTTATTTCCCCGGGTGTGAGCAAACCTGAAACACCACTTTGGAACTGCCACACCCAGGGCTTCCACAACTCTCCTTGTGCTCAGAAAGCAGGTGACCTTGGAAAGCACCCATTTCCAGGAGCAGCCTGGCAGAGGCAGGTGGGAGGGTGTTACTTTAGGAGAGGGAGGAGGGTTCTCATGCAGCCGCAGAATGAATGTGCAGCAGGAAAGGGAAACGTAACTGGCCCCAGGGACTGTGCTGGCCCTCAGGGAGGGTAGAGTGGACCATATTTTGGGGTGTCCAGCAGAAAGGCACAGAGTTGGGCTGCAAAGAATGAAGAGGAAGGGTCCCAGGTTTTTATTGTTTTGTTTTGTTTTTTCCCCACCTTGAAACCAGCAGCATTTCTGATATGATGGCGGGGGATTTCCAGCAGCCACATGAATGACCATTGGGTTTTAGCGTGAACTACAAGAAGAGAGGGGAGGCGTGCAGGCTGGCTGTTCTCAGGATGCTAGCAGCAGCACAAAGATAATGTTTTGTTCCCTGCTGAACAAGCCGTCTCCTGCCATCCTCTGGGTTGCTGTTAGGTGGATTTCCACTGGCCTTGTGGGAATCATGCTCGTCCACTGGGGGAATAGAGGAGCTTTTCTAAGGTCTCACATTAAGGAAACATTTGCTGGGGCCCTGAGCTCCACCATCAGACCCACAGAGCAGCTGGCCTCAGGGAGGGAGGGAACTGTTCTCTAAGCAAAATAAGCCAGCCTAAGGGGAATTGCCTCATGAGCTGCACATTCACTTCTCCCTTTAACTGTGAAATTGAAGAAAAACAAGGTGAAGCAGGAACTGACCCCTCAACCTCACTCCCACCCCCTAACTCCCTGCAGGCACAAAACCCAGCTGGGTCTGGAGGTGCTGGCTATTGTAGAGTGTTGTGTCCAGGTGAGCCCTCAGGGGCTGGTACCTCTCTGCCTGCCTGTCTCCCTTAGCACAACCCCTGGCTCCAGAGATCGGTAAACACTCTGGGGGCCAACACTCTAGAGTCCATAAAGCTCTCTTGCTTGAAGTCCACAGCTTAGTGCCCTCTCATGTTTTTGAGTTCTTCCTTGGCATGGACTGAGCTGCAGAAATGCAGTTTGTCCTGTAGAGGGGAAGATCAGTGTGCCTCTGGAGCTGAAACCCGAGTTCCAGAAACATCTATGTTTGCAGTGTGGCCAGTGCTCTCCTTCTGGAACTCCAGTAGTGGGCATGGGGTGGGGGGAGGGGCTCTGAAGGCACGAAGCTGGGTGGTCTCTAGAGCAAGCAATGGCTGGTGAGAACACTCCCCCTCTGCACCCCGAAGTGTCTTCCATTAGGCAGAGGAGTTTGTGGAAGCACCACAGAGAAACCACCCAGAATGTGGCGGGCAGTCCACTCCCCAAGATCAACAGAATCCTGATATCAAGCAACAAAACTCCAGGAGTGATGGAGTTGCCTGCTGAGGGGTTGGCACGTATGCTCTGGAGTGAGCTGAAGACAGCTCTATTTCTATCTCCTGGTACTTGCTCACAGACTCACAAATCAAAAGAAACTTGGTCCCCACTTAGAGCATCAATCAAATCATGTGGGTTTTACAAGGGAGCATCAGGGGTAACTCCAGGCAGAGTCTCTGAGAAGACCCCCAGGCCTCCCCAGCACCTCACCAAGAGAACTACCAGGACCAAATCTTTTCTTTGCCCTCAGGGGCTCCTCCACTGGGAGACAGGATTCTGGATCAATTATTTGTAAATTGCCTGAAGAAGTGAATTATTTAACCTTTCCAAGCCTTCCTTTCCTCAACTGTAAAAAGGAGACAACATCACTCAGCTCCTAAGGTTGTTTAACTGCTAACACATAACATAAAAGGGCAAGTCTCTGGGGAGAAAACGTCCCTAAGATACCGTTCAATTAACAAGAACACCCAGGCCCAGCCAGGCACCAGGGCCTGTCCAGCTGTTCTGGAAGAGAACAGAGGAATGGGTCTCGGGTTTCCAAGTCCCTTTGGAGCAGCGAACCTTCCTCTTGCAAAATCCCGAGGGAGGAAAATACAGGCACACCCGCTTTACATAGTGGCAGGCCCATGCCCCAAGTCCCAGAGGGTGTTGCCAGATGGGGCTTCTCAGGATCCCGGGTGAAGAAGCCCCGCCTGATAGTCTGGTGGGGCTCAAGGTCCCTTCTTCTGGGGACACAGGAATCAAGTGAAAGTTGCTTAACCCACCAGGCGCTGTTAGCAAACTGGGCAGATCCCAAGGACAGCGAGAGATGACCCAGTATGTGGACCGCCCCAGGGATCCCTCCCAGGCCCCGGGAATCGCATCCCCACCTCTTTCCCTCCGAAACGCGCTTTCCCGAGCCTCCCACCAGTCCTTTCCTGGTTCTCTGACGCCCATCTCCTGGCCAGGGCAAAGCGCAGTCGACTGTTCGTCCCCTCCACCCCCGCCAGCCCACGGAATGTCACCCCATCGCTCCTTTGCTCGATTTCAAGGATGAGATGCAGAGGAGGAAGCCTAAATAAAAACAGGAAACTTTTTTTTTTTAAGTCTCATTCAGACTGAATTACGGGTAAGAGTGTTAAAAAAAAAAAAGGTCCGGAAATGCAAAGCTGGAGGCGGTTTTGCCGCTGTAACCCGGGCTCAGCCGCAGATCTGGTGGCTGATCTCGCACTCGCCACTGCCGTGAACGCGGCCAGCTGCGCGGGCGGGCGGGGAGAGGGAAGGGGCCGCGCGTCCTCGCTCGGGAGGGAGAACCCATAGCCTCTTGAGTGAGCTGAAGGCAGCTCTATTTCTATCTCCTGGTATTTGCTCACAGGGCCCCAGCCCCTTTCCAGCCCTGATCCTGTCTCCTCGAGGCTGGGAGGGAGCGCAGCGCCAGGACGCAGGGAAGTTGTGCCCGGTCCTCCGCGCCTCGCCGGACGCACC
>NW_026000102.1:2438175-2447843 GCF_001458135.2 Marmota marmota marmota
GGAACTCCTTTTATCCACAAGCCGCCTTGGACCAGGATAGCTCCAGCCAGTGGTGTTGGCTTCAGAATTCTTGGGATTGCAGGCATGGACCCTTGTTCCCCCACAGACTCACTGGACTTCTGAGGCTCACAGCCCTCCTCCTCCTGCAGACTCTGACAATTGGGCTTGACAGGGGCTCAGCAGAGGTCTCCACCCCATGCCAAGGAGATCCTGGCAAAAGTCAGGAGAAAAGGGGGCAATTCAGAGACACACTGTGGTGGTGAAGCCAGCAGCCTGTCCTGAGAGTTCTTGCTCTAGTCCCCAGCCCTGCTTGGCTAGGTTGCAGTTTACACTGCTCCTTGGTTTACAGACTTCCTTGTTTGAAACAGGAGGGATACTTGCAGCTTCCGAAAGAATTCTTCATGGAATATGCATTTTCTGACAATTTTAATCATGCTCTTTTTTTTACTTCTGAGACGCTCCCAGGGGAATTCACTAAGATGTGCTTCACATATTATCCTCTCTGACCCCTACAGCAGCCCAGCAAAGTAAGATTTTTTTTTTCTTCAATACTGGTTATGGCACCTAGGGGTGCTCTGCCACAGAGCTATACCCCCATCCCTTTTATTTTTATTTCAAGACAGGGCTTTAAACTTGATCCTCCTGCCTCAGCTCAGCCTCCAGAGTTTCGGGGTTACAGGCATGCACCACATGCCCAGCAATAAATCTTATCACTAAATCTCATAACCCCCAACTTATGGACAAGAAAACTGAGTTTCTGGAAGGTTGAATCATTTGCCACAGTCAGCAAACGTGCGACTTCTTCCGGATCCTCACTCCTTTCACTACCAAGCCAAGCTGCAGCTCCTAAGAAGTTTCATTTTCCTGAAAACCTGATACACTTTCTTTCTGAGACCCTAACCACAGAGACTTAGAGTGCCCCTCCCCTTTGCCAGGGGTGCCAGGAAGCTCAAACTAAATTTAACGATCAATTATAGTCATCGGCGTTCCTCAAGTTCCTGATAGAATCGCCTTCTGCCTTCCTCTCTCTGGTTTCTGATCTCTCTCACTCTATTTTTAACTGTTGTCATGTGTGTATTGGAGGAAGCCACCTCAAGTTCCCTTTGAACTGTAAATAAAATGAACTAGATGCGGTGGAGAATTTATGGCCCTCCTAAGGGGAAAATGGCAGGTTAACCCTAGGAAGGTCCACACTGCTACTCCTGGGCTGGGTGCCTTTCTCTGCAGAGTCCCGCTGGGAAGTACTGGGCCCATTGTATGGAGGCCTCAGTCAATAAAGGGTGGGGCTGGCCAGTGCAGATGGGCCTCAGCCAGGCCTCTTTTCCGTGTCCCTGGAGCCCCGCCCCCCCATCTCCCCCCCCAAGCCAATTGGTTTCCGCAGCTTCTAGCAGCAGATGCACAAGCAGGGTCCTTGCCCAACCTCTGGTAGCCTTGCACTGTCACCCATGCGTGCCCACAAGCAGAGTTAGCTCAAGGCAGCCACACTGAGCACCCAGGCACAGAGGGGAACAAGTGTGAGCCAGTCCCCTTCCTCAGCCCCCTCATGAGGGGCTACAGACACCTGCCCCCTTGTGCCGTGCCTGGCAGGAAGTCCACTTCGCTCTGCTTTCCCTTCCACCCAGCTTAGAAGCGTAAGTCTTTAGCCTTTTGCTTTGGCCAGAAAAGGGTGGTGAAGCTTCACAGTGGAGAGTGAGCATCTCCCTGGAACCACACTGCCTTGCGGGGCGCTGTGGTGCTTCGGGACTCGGGGCAAGGGACCTAAATCTCTCTCTGCTCCCATTTTCATGTCTATAGTGTGGCGATGATAATAATAATGCTCAACTGTTGCTAGGATCAACTGGGTTAATACTACAAAATGCTATAACAGTGCCTGACACAGACTCAGTCCCCAGAACAAATGAGTTTTGGCGTCATTACTCTAGTTATTAGAGAGTGGTCTTTGGGCTTGGTGGAATGGGGTGTTTCCGCTCTAGAACAGCATTTTTCAACAGCAGCATCAGAAGACTGTGACACCTTCTGTGCTACAGATCTATTCAGTGGTTTGAATTTAAAAATAAAATGAAATACCAGTGGCCTGAGAGGCCAAGGCAGGAGGATGGTGAGTTCAAAGCCAGACTCAACAGTGGTGAGACCCTAAGCAACTCAATGCGACCCTGTCTCTAAAATAAAATACAAAATAGGGCTGGGGATGTGGCTCAGTGGTTGAGCGCCCCTGAGTTCAATCCCTGGTAAATAAATAAAATAAAAGTAAAATGGAAGCCACTGAGATTATAACTCAGTGGTAGTGTATGACACATAAAGACCTGGGATTCACACAGGGCCAAAAATAAATAAATAAATAAAAATAATAGAACAGAATAGGAAACATCAGACTGTGTTGCATGGGGCGTCACTCCCATAGGTTATAGTCCACTTGTAGGCTGCGTGTGTGTGTGTGTGTGTGTGCGCGCGCGTGCGCGTGTACATGTGTGTGCGTGTGTGTGCGTGCGTGCGTGCATGTGTGTGTGTGTGTGTGAATTCAAGAGGTCAAGAGCATTTCAACACCACCAGAAAGCTGCTGCCCTGGACCACACAATGGAGATGGCTAAGAAAGGGCAGAGCAGAGGATTAGGGAATGAAGCCAAGGTTGGACTCCATCCCTGGAAAGTTTGACGGTGTAAGAACACAGGCGCAGAGCAGCACCCAAGGTCCTTGCAGTGTCCACCCCCAGGCTGTACGCACTGGGCTGCAGAATGAGATGAGGGCTTCAGGTGCTAGATGGGGGTGGGGGTGGAGCCCCTGCACCTGATTCCAGGCCAGGGACGGAGGGGTTCGGAATGGGCTCAGAGGAAGCCGCAGGGGAACAGCCCTTGGGGGTCAGGCCTGGTCAGTGCCCTGGATTGTGTCCATCCAGCTATCGTCTTTTGAAAGACACACGCTCGAAAACCCCAGACTGTCTGGGTCCAAATCCCTGCCTGCCACCTACCAGCTGTGCAACCCTAGGGGTCGTTCCAGACTGAGTTTCCCCATGAGTCACAGGAGGACAGTACTGGCCTTCCTACCCTCCCGTCTGTCTCCAGGGTTGGGTGCAAGTTAGATGAATCAACAGCCCTGCTCCTGGCACCAAGTCCAGGTGACAGAAGTTGGCCTTCTAAAGACTCCTGTGAGAATCTCCTTAGTCCACAGCATGAAGAAGGAATTGTGGAGGGCAAGGCAGGGTAAGTGGAGGGCCGAGTTTTGGGGTCAGGAGACTGGACTCTGGGGTGGTCACGCTGGTAACACACAGCCAGTGTAGCTGTGCAGGCGCTGAGCTGGTTACAGCCGAGCATGGGGTACAGGGAGAACCCCACCTTACTGGTTTCCTACTCCAGGGGGATGAGAAAATGTGAAGAACAAAAACAAGATATAAGCCTGCAAAGAAGCACGGGACAATAGGGAAGAGCCTGAGGGGGACCCTGGGGCCCAGGAAGCCTCTCTGAGGTCAGGACATTTGAACAGAGCTTTGACCAGAGCACACTGGGAAGGGCCAAGGAGGAGGCCCTGAGCAGCAGCAAGAGCTGGAGGGGACTGGCAAGGGTGGGGTACAAACTGGGCGGTGGCTGAGGATCTGCGGTTTGCCCCAGAGTGTTGGAAAGCAGAGGGAAGTTCTAAGCTGAGCTGGGGAGTGGCGGGCTATGATTTACATGTTTAAAAGTCCACGGTATAAACACAGACACAGCCACGCACCACGTGATGGCATTTTGGTTAACGATGGACCACATACATCAGTGGTCTCCTAAGATTATGATGGAGCTGAAAAGTCCTATCGCCCACTGACCTTGCAATGTCTTAGTGTGACATGTCCCCGGGTATGTTTGTGGTGATGCTGAGGCAGACAAACCTTCTGCCATCCAGTCATATAAAAGTATAGTACAGCCACGTGCAATGGCCAAGTCTGTGATCCCAGCCACTCAGGAGGCTGTGACAGAAGGGTGTTGGAGCCCAGCCTAAGCAACTTAGCAAGATTCTGCATCAAAATAGAAAATAAAAAGGACTAGGGATTTAGCTCAGAGGTTAAGTGCCCCTGGATTCAATCCCGAGTACCTCCCACCAAACAAAAAGTCATGAGACCCAGGCTTGTAGTGTCAGGAAGATGAGGCAGGAGGATCACTTGAGCCCAGTAATTGAGACCAGCCTGGCAACACAGTGAGACACATCTCAAAAAAATTAAAGGGTTAGGGTGTAGCTCAGTGGTGGAGCACTTGCCTAGCATGTGTGAGGACCTAGGATCCATCCCTAGCTCTGCAAAACAAAAGCCCACATGGAGCGGTCACGCTGTGCTATCCAGCGCACACCCATACATGGATGTCCACTTGTTGACAAAGTCACCCACAGAAGTTCTCAGAACATGTCCTATTGTTAGGCAATGCATGCCTGTATTTCTTGGCCTGGTCAAGTAGAAAGGTCTAGAAACAGCAGCACAACGGTAGCCGGGAGAACAGGCCTAGCATCTGGATCTTGATCTCTAGTGAATTCTCCTCAGTAAAAGGGACCAGGACCACCTGGAGGAATGGCGATTCTAGGATGGGCAGGAAAGGACCCCATGAGCCTGGAGCATCTTATGGTGCCAGAGTAGAGACGTGTTCAAAACAGAGCAAAGAACACGCCAGGAAGATGGGCGCCCGTCAGAGGACACCGTGAGGGGCTGGAAACACCTCCAGCGGCCGAAGCTGGAGCAACTTGAGCATCGAGATCAAGTAACGTTGAATTTTAACGCCAAGTATAAAAATAATACCCATGAGTCCACAGATAGGACTGTGGGTCGAACACGCGAATAACTGAGGGAGAAGAGACAAGTCTCTACAGGAGGATTCCAGATAATTTCTTTAGCTGGGTTGCCATCAAGGACGTGGAGCAAAGGACGTAGGCCAAGCCAGTGACACCCTTAAAAAGCACAGTGGGGGACAGGGAACATGTGGGGGTGGGGGGCAGGTGGGGAGAAGGAGAGGAAGAAAAAGAAGCAAAAATGTGAACCTGTTTTTAAAAAATATTTTTATTAGTTATAGATGGACACGATGCCTTTATTTTATTTATTTTTATGTGGTGCTGAGAATCAAACCCAGGGCCTCACACATGCTAGGCAAGCGCTCTACCACTGAGCCCCAGCCCCAGCCCCCCAAAATGTGAATCTTTATTTGTTGCCCCATCACGGAATCCTCTTGGTGCTCTCCACCAAGACTTGTCACATCTGCCTGGGCTGCAGTCACACTGGGTTGTGGCCAGATGTCTGCCTCCTCATCAGGGATGGGCAAACTTGTGAAAGGCTTGACCCCGGGCTGGGGATGTGGCTCAAGTGGTAGCGCGCTCGCCTGGCATGTGTGTGGCCCGGGTTCGATCCTCAGCACCACATACAAACAAGGATGTTGTGTCCGCCGGAAACTAAAAAATAAATATTAAAAAAAAAAGAAAGGCTTGACCCCGGGAGAAACCCTCTTTTGGGAGTGCAGATGGCTCAGGGAAGTCTGTCGGTGGATGGAATGATACCGAGAGCTTGGTTCTCATCCCCAAGGCTGACCCATGAAGGAGAACAAAGTTTTGGGAAAAAGGGGAAAAATCAGTTTTATAGCTTTGCTACACAGGGGCCTCCCGTTCCAGAGGCTGCGATTCTAACTGCAGCGGGGAGCAGAGGGATGCTAAAGAGATGATTCTAAGGCTACATTCCAGCTGTGCCCTGTCAGGGGTCATAATTCACTCGTATCCTTGAGAGATAGCTGTTCCTTAGATCTTCCAGTGCCAGCCCTGAGCCTGGATTCTTTCATGCCTGCGGCACATGAGCTGAAGGACAGATAACTCGGCCTAGGATGGGAAGATTAACCTCCTTCCCCCATGGTTGGGGGCGGGGAGAGAGAGAAGAGAGAGGAAAAACAAAATATCAGTTTTAAAATAAGCCACAGTGGCAAAGCAGCAAGGGTCATGCCCAAAGCATGGAGTGGACCCCTGTTACAGCAGGACCTCCGCCAACCAGAGGTCCCACTCGGGCACATGCAGATGGCAAGAGCCCCGTGCTGGGGCACTTCCTCCCAGTTCCTTTCTCCAGGAACCCTGCCCGGCTTCCACACAGCCACACCAGCAGTCTCCAGAGTCTCTTGCCTCGCACGCCCTTGACCTTGCTCAAATTGATATGGCCAGGGGCGGTCAGCTGACCTGAGGAGAGCCTCTCAGTGACTTCCCTGGGCATGGGAATTAGACTCAGGGAGTCTAAGGGAGGCTTTGCGCTTCAGGACCTAGAACTTGGGTTCTGCAATATGGAAGCTGCGAGCCATGGGGCCTCTCACGCCCATCAGAGAGGATGGGAGGCAGGAAAAGAGACAGAGAATCATGAAGCAGGTGAGCAGAGAAAGAGGGGGTGGGGAGGAGAGAGAAGATTCCAGGTACTTTCCAGCTCCTTGTCCTGGGTCTTTAAGGTCCCTCTGCATTCTCGCCCTGAGATTCTGTGACCCTGATGCCCGTCATTCTTCAACTCTGGGTTGGTTACCTAGGGTGGCTGTAGCAATTGTCCACGAACTCCATGACTTCAAACAAGAGATTCGGCCTGCAGGCCAAAGCCCAGAATCCAGGTGTGAGCAGGCTGGTCCCTTGTGGAGACAGCAAAAGAGAATCCACCCCAGCCTCTCTCCAGCTTCTGGAGGCTGCTGGTGGCTGCTGGCGCTCCTTGGCATATAGATGCCCCTCTCCAGTCTCCGCCTCCACCTCCTCCCTGTGTCTGTCCTTGTCCAAGTGTCCCTCTTTTTATAAAGACACTGTTCCAATATGACCTTATCTCTCAACTAATCACATCTACGAAGGTCCTATTTCCAGCTAAGATCACTATTTGGGGCTCTGTAGGAGCATTAGTTTTTGTGGCGGCGGGGAAATGGGGTGGGGAACAATATTCCACCCAGCACCAATTCTCTGGCCTTGATTTCTATTATTTGAAGAAATCCTGGTTATTAGACATATTGGTATCAGAAGTGGCTGTTACAGTGACAGGTCTCAAAGAGAGCATGAAACAGCTCGTGTGAAGCTCAACGAGCCACTGCGGACGGACTCTCTTCCTGGGTGGGGGCTGGCTGTCCTCCTTACACGGTGACAGATCCCATCAGCTATTTTCAGTGGTCCCCTGGGACTTCAGGGCTGAATCCCTGAGAAACTTGGGAGCAAGATGGCCAGGCTGTCAGGGTGTGAGTTACTTCTAGCAGAGTTCCAAAGGTGCTGGAGGAGGAGCTCCCGTTCAATTCCGCTCAAGATTAGGAAAAAGAAAGGCAAATATTGAACTTGGTTAAGGGAAATTCTCTTTTCCTATATGCAGTGACTACCAAAGGTCAGATAATGTGCGCTTAC
Organism: Marmota marmota marmota; assembly: GCF_001458135.2. NCBI lineage: Eukaryota > Metazoa > Chordata > Mammalia > Rodentia > Sciuridae > Marmota > Marmota marmota. The sequence continues at coordinate 2,445,514 of NW_026000102.1, forward strand.
CGAGTAGTGGAGGCTGTGGCCTCTGCCACACCCTGTAGGTAGCAGCTGGTGTATTGGGTGCCTGGCATTTGGAATGGAGCCACCTGGGGAGACCGTGGGGCTGAACAAGCTTAACCTCTGGTCCCTGCCAGACAAGCATGGCGGTGCCTCCCATCGTCAGCTGGCATGAGGGCAGGCAGGCAGTGTTCCAAGAGAAATGGAAGAGAAAACCTTCCTCCCACCTAAGCTAGATGTGAGCTCCTCCTCTCACCCTTGTTCTGAACGAAGACACCAACCACCATGCCTGCTGCCGGGAACCCCCAGTCCTGGCCACAGCCCAGTCCTAACTTGGATATTCAACTAGATAGAATTTCAAGGCATTGGTTATCGGCAATTGTCATGACCCAAGATAAAATTTTCAGATAACCAAGTAGGTTTTATGAGGGCAGAAAACCCAGGAACAGAGCCTGGCACCTTGGGGCTTGGGACATGTCATCCTCTTGGAGCATCTGAGGCCAATGTCCCAGCATGGAGAAGCAGGTGACTAAGACAGTTATCTTTCTAAGAAGCTCTCAAGGACATGTCCCAAAGACCCTCCACAGGGGGGCATCTTCCCAGTGGGCAGAACCTGGGTGGTCACGCTTGCCAACCAAGGGGTCAAGGAAGGTACCCAGCAAAGCAAACCTCTGTGACAGCCCGTCCCTCACGTTCCAGACCACGGTGGGTGACACTTCGTCGTCTTTGCACTGTCCATCAAGTATGGCAGGAGAGGTCAAACTGATCCCTCGGTCCACCAGCCGAGGGGGTCCAGGGGAGCTGCCTTAGAAGGATCCAGCAGAAATACTGGGGACAGACAGACAGCAGGGGGCGACATCCAGGGAACACAGCGTGGATGCAACCTCTGCTTGACAGGGGGACACTGGGTTGGCTTGGTGGTGCGGCAGGACCGGGCTAAGCAAGGGTGACTGGAATGAGGGGAAATGGGACAATCCAAGGAGCCGACAAGCCTGTGTCGGGGGAACCAGAACAGAGTGGACTAGAGTGAACGCTGTGGCTTGGAGGCCCTAAGCTGTTGGCCTGGTCCCCTTTCTGGTCACCTTTCTTCACAAAGCCACGGGGACAGATGTGCAGCAGTCAGACTTGACCAGTTGCCAGAGCAGATTGGCCCAGAGGGAGGCCCTGATTCCAGAGAGGCCAGTCAAGTCTCTCCAGAAGAGTGGGCTTGGGGACAGGAGACAGTTCTCCTTGGGTGAGGGATCCAGGGCACGCCAGCTTGGCAGATGTCATGCAAGTGGGCAAGTGGGGACAGATACAGGGTGCTGGGAAAGTATCCAGGGGCTGTCCTGCCCCATCCTCCCAAGCCTAGGTGCGTCTCTGTGTCCACTGAGGGCAGCTTGTACCTATGATATTGAAAAATAGTCCCTGGTCCTTGTCCCTTTTCCTGGCAGATGATTCCTACAATCCTGAGGATCCCCAAAGTGATACTTGTCTTTTTATGTGCTACCGAGTTGATTGCCTGCGGGACATCCCCGGGATGAGGCTTGTTGCCAGGGGAACCAACCATGTGATCAGAGGGTCGCAACTTTCAGCCCCACCCCGACCTCCTGGGAAGAGAGAGGGTCAATGATGCCATCAGTCATGCCCACACAGAATCCCAAGGGACAGAGTTCAGAGAGCTTTAGCATGGCTGGATGCACAGAGGTTCCCGGGAGGTGGCACGGAGAGGACCGGGAAGCTCCAAGCCCTGTCCTCGTACCTGGCTCTTTGTCTTCTTACCTGATGTTCTTCAGAATCCTCTGATATTCTTTATTTTTTGGTGCTGGGGATTGAACCGAGGGGCTCTCTACCATGGAGCTACATCCTCAGTTCTTTTAATTTTTTGTTTTGAGGTAGGGTATCACCAAGTTGCTGAAGCTGGCCTCAAACCTGAAATCCTCCTGCCTCAGCCTCCAGAGTAGCTGGGATTACAGGTGTGCGCCACCACGCCCAGCCTTTGGGATGTTCTTTATAAGAAATCAGAAAACGTGTTTCCCTGAGTCCTGTGAGCTGTTCCAGCAAATTATTGGACGCTGAGGAGGGGATTGTGGGAACCCTGATTTATAGCTGTTCTGTCAGGCACAGGGAAAGCCACCGGGGCTTGCAGCTGGCATCAGAAAGGGGGCAGTCTTGGGGAGTAAGGACGTCTGCTATGACGTCCCCTTTCCTGCTTGAGCTAACGGGCTGGTTTCTGATCTTAGGCTGAGGCAGGCTGACAGGGGTGTGGGTCGAGGCTGAGGCTTGAGGATGAGGGGACATTCAGTTATTGTGGGGCCTGTCAGCTGGCCTCCCAGGGTGCCACCCAGCACTCCCCC
>NW_026000102.1:2448044-2508433 GCF_001458135.2 Marmota marmota marmota
CCCCCCCCCCCCGCCCTCCTTCCTGCCGAGTGGGGACTTGCAGTCCAGTACATCCCAGTCCTGGGGTCTGCTCTGGGCCTTTGCACTTGCCGTTCCCTCTGGCGCGCCCTCCCCACCCTTCCTTTGCCTTCTCGTTCTGTGCCTGGAGAACTAGTCGGTAGAGTCAGGGCCTGGCTGGAGCGCTCCGTCCCCTCAGCCACGATTGCCTGTGGACTCAGCGGCCCCCAGCCACAGCGCTCTGCACGGATGGGGCTGGCTCCCTGGTCAGCAGAGCCATGTCTGGGCCCAGAGGCATCCCAGAGTGCAATGTGCCAAGTGAAGGAGTGAGCCGTCCAGCAAGGGGCTGAGCATGGACAAGATCATGTTTTGTCCAGAGGGAGGGCTGGGGACTGTAGCCAAGGAAGAGGACAAAAGCCCCTCTCCCGGCCAGTGTGGGAACAGCTCCTTCCTGTCCTTGGGGCTGGATCTTAGACCCAGTGACCCGGGAACCCATGCTCAGCCCTGCAGCCTCAGGGAGGCAGGGAGGCCACCCTTGCTCCTTGCAGTGGCCCTGCTGCCCCTTACGTCACCAGACAGATGGGGCCCAGCCAGGATCAGGGCGTCCTGGACTTTCTGAAGCCTAGGGAGAGCCTCTGTGCAGTCTGAGGGTGGGAAGTGAACTGCCCTCAGGGCGGCTCCCAGCTCCACCCGCCTGCCCCCGGCCTCCGGCCTCCCTGCATCCCAGTGTGATTTCTGACCCTAGGCCTCCTCCCCAGGCAGGCCTCTGTCTGGCCTCCCGCCCCCAGCTCCCCTGATGAAAGAGCTACAGGGCGAAATTCGTTGGGGCTGAAAAACAGGAAGTGGAGCCCAGGGCCATGCTGCAGAAGCCTCCGCACGGCAGCCCCCCGCCTTGCAGGAAAGCTGTGGGGCAGCCCCAGCCTGGCTGAGGGGGTGCAGTGGGCGAGGGGAGAATCCGAGAGACTCTGCCATGAGGGGCTTTACTGAGGAACCAAACGTCACACCTGTGCCCGGGGGTTTTAGGTCTTACCTCAGCTTCTCACAACCCTTCCTGGTGAGGCAACTGCCCGATTTGATGATGAGCACACAGACTCAGAGAAGTCAAGGGACTCCGCCAGGGCCACACAGCCTTTCCCACGGCTGGGTCATGGCTCCTTGGTTCTTTCTCAGACTTTGATTTCTATTTGTGGTGTGTTTTTGTTCTGGGCCTGTGAGCCTACAGCGGTGGGGGCAGGGCAGGAGAGCTGTTGCAGGCTCCTTCCTCTCAGCACTGGGGGAGGCCCGAGGAGGCCAGTGGCAAGACAGGGACAGGGCCGCTGCTGAAGGCCCACCCCTGAGGCTCTGCCCCTGCAGCGTGCGTGGCAGGAGGGGCCAGGAGCCATGGTCTCTGCTGGAGAAGAGGTAAGGGGAGCCAGGAAGGGGAAGTCATCTGGCTGGGCACAGAGGCAAGGCACTGACCCCAACAAAGTCCTGTTCACACCTCAGCGGCTGAGAAGCCAGAGGGCTCAGGACTCCAGGTGGGCTCAGAGGCCTCCTCCCTGGCCTGGAACCCAGGGAGCCCCAGCCCCTCAGCTTCCTGCCCGGTGCATCATCAGGGTGAGACCCCAAGGGGAGAGGTGGGGCTCGGTGGACTGACTGCAGCGAGGTCATGAGACGGGGTGGACCACCGGGAAACTACTCCCCAACCAGGCCCCAGCCCTCACTTGGACTCAGGGTCATGAGGCTGGTCACCTGCCTGCCCCATTCCAGGACTGACCATGGCCAGAAAACTGGGCTTCTGGGGACCCTCCCCATAGACGTCCACTGCCAAGCCTTTCGCTGCCTGGGGCCTTGGGAGATCCCAGGCCTCAGGACACACAGGTGGGGGCGGGCATCAGAGCCTACCAGGCCTGGCCTGTGCTTCCTCTCCCTGTGGCCACCCACTTCTATATCCTGACCATCTCTGTCCTTCCAACTGCCTCTGGGCATCCCCCCAACATTCCGCAGAGCCCTCAAACCCAATGCATCAGGCGGGGTTCCCCGGCCCAGCCATCCTGGCCACCCTCTGGGTAGCAGAGTGTCAGGAAGGCACTCCTGCCGAGGTTGAAACCACAGTGTCCTGCTGTGGCCTTCACTCTCCTCCTGCCCACTAGTGCCCCATCCTTCCTCCACGACAGGGGCCTTTCTCAGAAGCCCTGGGGCTGCTCAGACCACAGCAGGAGCCAGGTGGGGGCAGGGGGAGGCGCCATCGGCCTCAGCAGTTCCTCTGCTGGTGTCTGAGTGGGCGGTGGGCGCTAACCCACCAGCGGCCACTGCTTCCCCTCACAAACGCTGTGGGGCCGAGAAACTGGAAATAAAAGCAGTTCGCAGCTCACAGCTGCAGTGTCACAGGCGTCCCCTCCTCTGCCCACTTTGGGCAGGAGTCTTGCCCAGCACTGAGCGGCACCCAGGGCCAACAGCGTAGGTGGATGTTAAGGGAGGCCTGGCCTTTTTTGGAGGAGATTCAGCCCGCCTGGCTACTCCCATAGGAAAGGGGGCAGGTGTGTGGACAGAGCCGGCCCATTGTCATCAATGCCATTATTATTATCTAACGCACTATCATCTAATCATAATCCTTACCGGTGTTGTCCAATTTAGATATATCAACCCCATGAGATCAGTAGTAGGCTCCCATTTCACAGGGGAGAAGGTGGAGGCAGGGAGGGAGGCCTGTTTACACAGCATGACTTGGCTGGACAGGGTTTGGAGGCTCAGGCTGCAGGAAGCTTGTGCCTTCAGCTACCAGGCATGAAGATTTGTCTTCCTCTGGGTTGGGGGCCACAAACTGCAGCCCCAGCACATGCACAACTGTGCAGTCCCACCCCCGCAGGAGGGCTGGATGTAGAGGGGGAGGATGCCCCTGGGGCAGAGAGGCTGAGTTGGAGTCCCTACCTTCAGGGAACACTTGCCCCTCCTCTCCCCAGGCCCTCTGTGGCCATCTGCCTGCCTTGACCTCTGGGCCTCCTGTCTGGTCTCCAGGGAGCACAAGGTGCCACCTGGTGGCGATTTGGGGGCATTGCAGTCGCTGTCCACAGATGCTCAGTGCCCCTTGCTGCCCGCCTGGCTGAGGTGTGTGATTTCCGCCACATGGAGACCTACAGAACAGGGGACTTCTCTTCTTCCTGCCAGATTCCAACAGGGTGGGGCCCGGCGTAAACCCTTGTGCTGTGGGGCCTGGGCTGCAGGTGGCCGTGGCAGGTGCTGGACAGCCAGGCCTCCTGCAGACCCCGCCCCCTTCTCCCCCACTCCTGCCATGGCTAGGCCCACTCCTGCTCTCCCTGTCAGGCTCCACTGGCCTTGGGACATCCCCTCTGGGCCAGGAGTCCTCCCTGACCCAGCTCCCTCCCCTCCTGACCTGCCCCGGCCTGCGCTTCCTTCTTGCCGAGGTTTCTCTTCCCCTGGTGGCTGGTGGCTGGTGGTTGGTGGCTCGCCCGGGGCAGATGTCCTGAAGTCACTGTCCGTGAGACCCTAAAGGACAGGGTGAGCGGTTCACTTGTTCCTTCAACATGTGGTCAACCAGGTGCGGTGGCCCTGCCTACAATCCCAGCTCCTCAGGAGGCCGAGGCAGGAAGATCACAAGGGTCCAGCCTGGACAGCTCAGTGAGACCCGCCTTGGCATAGAAGTAGAAAGGGCTGGGATGCAGCTGGGAGGAAGAGCCCTTGGTTCACTCCCTTGTAACAAACAGAACCCATGTTGTCAAAGGCCACCAGACATGGTCACACTTGATATTCGGTGGCATTTCATACGTAGGCTGCATCCAGTCTCCTGAGGATACAGCAGTGGCCAGCGTCCCTGCCCTGGAGGGTGTTCCGGTGGGGTCGGGAGCAGAGGATACGAAGGCACCCCTACTGTCTGTCCTCGACACCTGCCCAAGCCTGGCCCTCACCACCTCCGGCTGTGGCTCGGGACCTCCCAGGTGAGTCCTCCTGCAGGGCTTCCCTTCCCAACGCCTTCTTGGCTGAATTGCTGAGGAAGGGAAAGAAGAAAAGTGCTCCTTCAACTTGATTGTTTTTGGTGCTAGGAATGGAGCCCAGGGTCTCCACATGCTAAGCACGTGCTCTACCTCAAAGCTGCACCCCGGCCCCCCAAGATGGTACTTTAAGGGTTGGGGTTGTGGCCCAGCGGTAGAGCGCTCGCCTAGCACATGCGAAGCCCTGGGTTCGCTCCTCAGCACCACATAAAAATAAACAAATAAAATAAAAGGTATTGTGTCCAACTCAAACTAAAAAATTAATCTATTTAAAAAAAGATGATACTTTACAAAATGCAAACCCCTCTGGAGAGCTGAAAGGGTGGTTCTGTGAACACTGGAGCTCGCGGTGGGAAGACGGGCCTGTCTGCAGGCAGAGGGCAGGAAACAGCATGCAAGCTGATTGGGCAGGTGCTGCTGGGGGCTCCTTCAGCGGGAGGGCAGGTGGGATCAGGTATGGGTAGGGCAGCCTGGGGAGCAGCGTGGACAGAGCAGCCCTGGTGGCCGAGGATGTCCTGGCAGAGGACAGGGTCCAGGTCCTCGAGGTGGCAGTCAGCTTCTCTCAGCTTGACACCCCAAATGCTTCACTCAGACCTTTGGACTCCAGTCTGCTTCTGTGAGTTAATCGTTCTCAGCTATTAGCCAAGAAAATGGAAGAGCAGGGTCCGGGACACCGCCAGGTCCTAGTGGGAGTGACTGTAACTACACTAACTAAGCACAGCTGCTGTTCTCGGCATGCCCGCACCGTGAGCTCCGGCAACCCTCACCAGGGTCCTCTGAGAAGACCCTGTGGGTGTTTCCGTGTCACTGGTGAAGAAGAAAAGGGGCCTCAGGTGCTTGGCTGAGTGGGGACTGGATGGTGGCAGGATGGGCCCCACAGTGTGCAGGGCCCAGAGCAAGATGAAAACACAAGCCTTTGCCCCCAAATTGTTAAGGTGTTCAAGATGGCGACAGCGGAGCATTAACCCCCTTCACCACGCAGTGGCCGTGAGCAGGCCTGGTGGTGGAGGGACAGGCGGCAGCAGCGGCTCGGCCTCTCTGGGAGGTCTGGGCTGGTGCCTTGGCCTTCCCGCTCAGGCACCTGCTTTCTGCTCCTCCAGGCCTGGACACGGGGCTCAGTGCTGTGGTACAAAAGCTCTCTGGGCCCGAGGAGGCCGAGCCAGAGGCAGGGCAGGGGGAGCAGGGCAGGGGGAGCAGAGCAGGGACAGAGGCATGGGGCAGAGGCAGAGGCCGGCTTCGCTCACTGACCTGGAGTCTGAAAGCAGGGGGCCTCTGGCTTCTCCCCCTCCAGACTCCCAGGCTCTGAGCTCAAAATCCCAAGAACCCAGAGGGGTCGCATGGGGCTGGCTGATCCCTCCCACCTCCGTCTTCCCCTCTCCAGGATCTTGGTGCAGGGAAATGAACCCCACCCCAAGATGTGGGGTCGAAGACTTAAAATGTGCACTGGATGTGTTCCGGGCTTGCAGCCACGACCATGGCTCCCCACAGCACATCCCCCTTCCAGCTGAGCCCAAAGCCGAGGACGCCTTGCCCACTTGGATTATCCAACAGCAGGTGGTGGCCTAAAAAACTATGGTACTGCGACAAAAAAGTGTGCCATCATCGGAAATCATGGAGAGCATTTAATGATGGGGGGAAACGCACAGGATGTGAGACATTAAAAAACAACAACAACAAAAAACCTGTCTTGAAAAAACAACCAGCCGCCCAACAGAGTCCCAATTTTATTAAACAAATACAGGTGTCTTCATTCACTCCCTCACAACCGCCTCCCAAGCACACGCAGCTCCTGCGGTGGAGCCTGAGGGGCGGGGTCAGGAAGCCTGGCCCTGACGTTGACATACCCGAGCTGGGACTCGCCTGGTGCCCTGGAGGGACCCCCGCTGCCGGAGGAGGTGGTACCTGAGCCAACACTGAAGGACACTCAGCTGGATGGGGGCGGGGACCTGGAGGCTGCAGAAAGCTCAGCCAGTTTGGGGACAGCAAGTGCCCAGGCAGTGGTCAGGGCTAAACTGGGGACCCGACTGTGACAGATGGGCTAGAGTGGGACCCATCCCCTGTCCCTCTCTCATGACCTGTCAGTTCTGCAAAGGAAGGAAATGAGGGCAAGAAGAACAGGGGTGGTCAGAAAACCCTTCTGTGGAGGGGAGGGCAGGGCTGAGACCTGCAGGGAGAGCGTGGGGAGGGGGCCTGGGTGGGAGAGTGGCCTGCAGCGAGCCACTGTCCTGGATGGGGTTGTCCTTGGGCAGGGTGTTCTGGAATTTTTATTTTTATTTTTTGGTGGTGCTGGGGATTGAACACAGGGCTTTGTGCATGCGAGGCAAGCACTCTACCAACTGAGTGATCACCAGGCAACCACCAGCCACTTTCAGGATTCTTTATAGGGCCCCTGTTTGCCTATGGGACTCTGAGGCATCCAGAATCAGCCTGGTCAGCAGTTCTTACAACCCAGTCTTCCCACAGGTGCCAGCGGGAGCCGCCCCAGCACCAGGTTCCATCCTGAGGACACGGACTGGTCGACCAGATGCTCTGGGCAGGTCAGAGCCAGCTCTGCAAGGCAAAATCAAGAACCCAGGACAGGGTTGCCGTCCAGCTCAGTGTCCCCCACCTACATGGCACATGTGGCCTCTGCTGGTCCCAGGCACTGAGGAAGATGCCCTTTTGAAGAACCCCTGAGATTGTTACTGAGGGAAAATAAACCCTTTTGCTTCACTCGCTTTTGGTTGAATTTAAAAACCGCAAGTTTTGGAGGTCGCGCAGCTGGGCAATGTATTATTAGCTCCCATTAGCCTGGCTTTAGGGGACTCCTCTGACCCGGTTATGATGCTGATGGTTGCCTAGGTTACCCTTCAGGGACCTCAGGCCACTGCTGCCGAGAACTCTGACTTCACTGAGCCTGCAGGTGTCCCATGGTGGTAGAACGGGAGGAAAAGCCTTCCTGTTGTGCCTGTCTCCTTTGCTGCCTGAATGTGGGTCAGATTTCTGCTCAGCTCTGCATGTCGGCACGTTGATCATTTGAGAAGTGCTCTGCCTGGTGCAGGGGTGATTTGACCCAGCCTTGCCAGGTCTCCTCTCCTGGAAGCTAAAGGCACCAAGAGGGGAGTGGCTGGGACAGCATCCAGTTCTGGGTCACTGGGGTGGTACCTCTCCTTTGTCCCCTGCTCCTCTTTCCTGCCCCCCATAAAGCCCTTTTGCATACCCAAGGGCCCCAAGATGGTTGCTGAGGGTAGGGTGCTTGACTCACTGTCGTCCGAGCTGGCTTGTTATTAATAAATAAAACTCTTTGGGGGCTGTAGCTGTGTCTCAGTGGTAGAGCAGTGGTAGAGCACTTGCCGAGCACGGTGAGGCACTGGCTTCAATCCTCAGTACCACATTTAAAAAAAATAAATAAAAATAGAATAAAGGTACTGTGTCCATCTACAACTTAAAAAAAAAAAAAAAAAAGAAAACCTCTTTGTTCTCTTGTCACCTGTCTCCCAAGCCATTGGCTTTCTAGGGTGGCAGCTGACCTTCTCTGGGTTACCAGACTCAGGGCTTGGAGTACCTCCAGCTAAGACACTCTGAATCTATGCTGTTCCCATTTTACAGATGACAGAACTGAGGTGCAGGAGGATTGGGTGAGGGGGCCCCCTTTACATGGGAAGTGGCTGAGTTAGGATTTAAACATGGGTCCGCCTGTGCTCTCACACCTGCGCTCTGCTCCCTGGGTCCTCGTGACTCTGTAACCAGCACCTGGCAATTCCCAGCATCTTCTGCATCCTTTACAGAATTGACTCATTCACTCCTGTACCAGCCCCAGGAGGTAGGTTCCCGTGTTTTGTCCAGGAGGAAACAGTCTCAGTGCTAGAGTCTGGGTGTTTCCCAGAGGCCCACCCGTCCAAGGCTTGGTTACCAGCCTGGGGTGCTACCAGGACGTAGTGGGACCTTTAAGGGGCGGGGTCTTGTGGGAGGAAGTCTACATTGGGGATGTGCCCTGGAGAGGACGTGGGGACCCACAGCCCCTTGCTCTCTTTGGTGGCTGGCCACCAGGAGCCGAGTGGCTTCTGCCACATGTTCCCGTGGAGACGTGCTGCCTTGCTAGGGGCCTCCAGGCCGGGCTTCCTCTGAGCTGTGGATCTTGGAAGCATGTAATTTCCTTGTTGATTTTTCACAGCGGCTCACAGCTGAGAATTTGCCTCACATCTTGGATAAGGGTTTTAGTCGAGGTTTCTGAGTTTTGCTGGGACTGTTAAGACCCTGGGGTCTCTGGAGGTGGACTGAATGCATTTTGCTCTGTGAGATGCACCTGAGCCTTCGTGGAGCAGGGACGACGGTATGGTTTGGATGGGTGTCCCCCAGAGGCCCATGAGTTAAAGAACCGGTCCCCCGCTCATGGCACTGCTAGGAGAAACCCTAAGGCGTTTGGCCCAGTGGAAGGGCTTGGTTACTGGGGACATGGCCTTGAAGGGGATATTGGAAACCTGGTTCTTGGTCTTTTTACTTCCTGGCTGCCAGGAGGTGAATAGGTGTGCGCCACACATACTCCCTGGTGGGATGTGCTGCCTTGCCGTAGGCTCAGAGCAACAGGGCCAAGTGACCATGGGCTGGAACTGAGTCAAAGAAACCTTTCTTTTTTTTTTTTTTTAAATGATTATCCCAGGCATTTTGTTACAGCAATGGAAAGTCAACTAACCCGGGCTGAGGATATAGCTCAGCTGGTAGAGTGCTTGCCTCCCACGCACAAGGCCCTGGGTTCAATCCCCAGCGCCACACACACAGTCAACCAACCCCCTTAGCAAGAATGTAGCCAAGGTGAGCAGGCCAGTGACTATTTGGTAGAGACAGAATTCATCCAGCTCTGCCCACATGGGGTACGCTTTTTCTTCACTGGGCAGCTAACTTTACCCGGAGCTTTGCTCGTGTTCTGGATATTCGTATATAAGGTACAAAAGCAAAAGTGCTTGTGAACATGGTGGCACTGTGCAGAATATACGAGAAATTCTGGCTGTTTCACTCCCCCCAACATTATTTCCCAGGGACAGTTCTTGCCAACAATTGGATATGAGTTTCTTTCAGGAGAAGAACTGTATACATAATTGCAGGGCCTGGCATGAAATAAAAATAAGAGACCCCTTACACAAAATATCATGAAGAATTTTGAGGCACGATCGTCAAGCATGAAGATGAGCTAGAGCCTCTCTGAACACTGGGTGGGTGCAGGCACAGGGGTCTCTAGCCGTTTCCTGACTTAAGACTGTAACAAAATGCCTGGGATAAACATTTTTTTTTTAAAAGGAAGGTTTCTTTGACTCAGTTCCAGCCCATGGTCACTTGGCCCTGTTGTTCTGAGCCTACGGGGCAAGGCAGCACATCCCACCAGGGAGTGTGTGTGGCGCACACCTATTCACCTCCTGGGGGGCCAGAAGCAAAAAGACCAAGAACCAGGTTTCCAATATCCCCTTCAAGGCCATGTCCCCAGTAACCAAGCCCTTCCACTGGGCCAAACGCCTTAGGGTTTCTCCTAGCAGTGCCATGAGCGGGGGACCAGTTCTTTAACTCATGGGCCTCTGGGGGACACCCATCCAGACCATACCGTCGTCCCTGCTCCACGAAGGCTCAGGTGCATCTCACAGAGCAAAATGCATCCAGTCCACCTCCAGAGACCCCAGGGTCTGAAGTCAGGAAAGACGTGCAGGCCTTTATGCTCCCAGAATCCTACTGTCCATGTGTTTCTGCAAGTCGCTGCTTTCATTTTACAGAGAGTCACATGTGCCACTATGTACCTAGGCACTCTACAAGCTTAGTGTGCGCGAGCACACACACACACACACACACACACAGGTGGGCAGTCAAACTCTTCAGTGACCTGTGAGGTGACCCACTGTAACGGCCTGATTCTGGGGACCACAGATGTGACTTCCATGAGACAGATCAGCCCCACGCTCCCTCGTTCCCCCAGCGGGTTCTGGTCCGACTCTGTGTGGAGAGATACAAAGCAAGGCTGTCGGTGGGTGTCATCGGCTCACTCAGCCGTTCTCAATCCTCCTCTGTAGAAGAATAGGGCAAGTTTTGCTAATTAGAAAAATGTATTGAAATATATCATCTGTATTCGTCTGTTTTTTGTCTAATAAAACAGCACCGGCTGAGTGGCTCACCCAAAAGACGTCCGTTTTCTCCAGTTCTGAAGGCTGGAGTCCCAGATGAGGCGGTGGGCAGACCGGCACCTTCCTCTCTAGGTGTCTCCTGGTGGCTTGCAGAGGCCACCTTCTCCCTGAGTGTCCCTAAGGTCTCCTTCACGTGTACTCCTGGTGCTTCTCTTTTCCTAAGGACACCAGTCCTGCTGTGAGGGCACTTCCTTACCACTGCATGTGACCTCAACGACTCCCCAAAGGCTCTGCTTCCGGGCGCACTGGGATTAAGGCTTCAATGAGTTTTGGGGGGACACAGTCCAGTCTCTGACATCATCCACAAGGAATAGGCCATAAGCCCTGGGTAAAGAGCCTGCGGATCAGTAACAGAACAGGACGCTTGCCTTCTCTGCCTTCCCCTGGTTTCCCTAGACACGGAGGGCCTCTGTTCAGATGTCCAGATTCCAGTTGGAAACTCGGGATGACCTGGACACCTTCCGCCACTCCACCCAGGGCTGGTGGGTTGTCTCTGGGATGCACTAGCATCCCTCTGCTCCATCCCAGCCCAGCTGTGGCCTCTGTCCCCACCCCCACCACTTCTGCTTCTGCCCTAGGGTCTCCAAGCAGTTCCCAAATGCAGCTGAGGGGCTTTTATTGATTGATTGGTTGATTTGTAGTTGTAGGTGGACAGCATGCCTTTATGTTGAGGATTGAACCCAGGGCCTCATACGAGCTGGGCAAGGGGTCTACCACTGAGCTGCAGCCCAGCCCCAGGGCTTTTAAAATCATCCCATCCTTTTCTGCACTTGTCACGGGTGTCCCTTTGTTCTTAGAAGATCTAAGTCCCTAAGTGGCCAAGGGTTCCTGGTGAATGGCCCCACCTTCCTCCCTGGGTCTTGCCACGCTGGCCTCCGTCCTGACCTTCCTAAGCACTTCCTCCCACCACCCGACCTCCCGCTCCGCCCTGCCACTCTGTGATTGTGCCTCTCCTGCTGCAGGCCAGCTCCCCAGCACAGGGACAGTTCCATGGTGCCCTAGCGGTCTGGCACTCACTGCCGGCGGCCCATGGTGGCACAGATGTGGATCTGGCTGACTGCACCGAGGGACTTGTTCCAACCTGCTGTGAACTCTGCAGGCCCGCCCTCCCGTGGCCAGTCTCACCTGGCGAGCAGCCTGTGCAGGGCTCCAGGCAGCAACCCCAGCGGCCCTGAGGCCGGGCTGCCCTTTTTAAGAACAGAAGGCAGCTTTCCTCACATCCTGTCCCCAGCAGCACCCTCGAGTGGCCCTCACAGAAAGCGCTTTGCCATGATGGAGTCGTTCTGGGTTCCCTGATGCCTGCTATGGAGGTCCCTCCCATCTCAGAAGTGTCAGGAGACCGAGGCTTCTCCTCTCCTATAAATAAGAGGGACCCCAGAGTCACAAGGCTGTCAGTTAAGAGGGCTGGTGTGCCAGACATTTTTGAACCCTTTTACTTTTTTAATCAATGGACTATTTTCTGACACCAACTTGGGGGAGGCCCGCATGTGAGGACTGGGCTTCTCTGCCCGAAGTGGATGGTGCTGCCCTGTGCCATGTCCTCAGCCATCCAGGTTCCTTCCTAGAGCTGCGTTAAAAATCACCTTGACCTGTCTCTAATCCCAGTGACTGGGGAGGCTGAGGCGGGAGGATCACAAGTTCCAGGTCAGCTTGGACAATTTAGCAAGACCCGGTCTCAAAATAAAAAAATAAAAAGGGCTGGGATGTGGCTCAGTGGTTAAGCGCCCCAGGGCTCAATCCCTAGTACCCCAAAATTCTAACCAACCAAAAAACACAAAACATCTCTTTACAAATGTTACTAGGGGAACTTGGATCTCCTGAATCTCTTACCTCACCACATAAGATGTCTGGTTACTAGAGCCAAGTTTGCAAAGCAAGTCAGGTTAGGTGTTGGAACAAATAATACTATACTTTTATGGAACACAACAGGCAACTTTAAATGCCCTAGAATCCTTTATTTTTTGCAGTGCGGGTACTGAATCCAGGGCTGTGTGTGTGCCAGGCAGGCACTCTACCACTGAGCCACACCCCGAGCCCAGCAAAGATGTTTCCTGGCATCCCAATGCAAACAGTAGGCCTTCAAGATGCTTAGCATCAGGGCTGCAGGCTTAATGACAGGGGGAGGGGTTATGATGTTGGAGAAGAAGTAAAGTTACCAAATTCTGTTTTCATTCATAAAAAGTGCACATTTAGGGCCAGGGATGTGGCTCAGTGGTAGAGTGCTAGCCTAGCATGTGTGAGACCTTGGGTTCAATCCCCAGCACCACATAAAAAAAAACAAAACAAATAGGGGCTGGGGTTGTGGCTCAGAGGTAGAGTGCTCGCCTAGCATACGTGAGGCACTGGGTTCAATCCTCAGCACCACATAAATATAAAATATTGTGTCCACCTATAACTAAAAACTATTTTTTTAAAAAAATGCACATTTAGGGGCTGGGGTTGTGGCTCAGCAGTAGAGCGCTCACCTAGCATATGCAAAGCCCTGGGCTCAATCCTCAGTACCACATAAAAATAGATAAATAAAATAAAGGTATTATGTCCAACTACAATTAAAAAATATTTTTAGGGGCTGGGGATGTGGCTCAAGCGGTAGCGCGCTCGCCTGGTATGCGTGCGGTCCGGGTTCGATCCTCAGCACCACATACAAACAAAGATGTTGTGTCCGCCGAAAACTAAAATAAATAAATAAATAAATAAATATTTAAAAAAAAATATTTTTAAAAAAGTACACATTTAGATATATACAGAGAGAACCCCTCCCCAAAACTAGAGGGGCTGCAGTGTGGTAGCTCAGTGGTAGAGTACTTGCCCAGCATGCACGAGGCCCTCAATCCCCAGCACAGTGGGTGTGGAAGATACCAATATTTTGTTTATATTTCTGGATTTTCTTCAACATGCAAGGCAAGGGATGGGCAGGCATAAATATTTTAATGGTAGGATGGACATTTTCTTTTCTTTAATAATTTTTTTTTTTTTTTGTAATAAACAGCTTAGCTGTCTTCATGGTACTGGGTAAGGGGTCTGGAGTGTGACTGAATCTCAGGCTCATGTGTAGAATGGGACAAGCCCACCAGGGTCGCTGGGCTACCTTAGAACCCCAGAGAGTATCTATCACAGGAACCCTTGGAGAAGGGGACCTGAGGTGTTGGGGCCTACCTGCGGGCAGCCTGGTCCCATGGTTCTGGGTAGGGCAAGTTAGCCCAGCCTTGTGCCCCATCTGCCCTGGGGGAGTCAAGCACCAGCTCACGTCCATCCTCTGGTGGGCACTGGGCCAGGAAGACAGTGGCTCCCTGTGCATTGTGCTGGGCTTAGTAGCCCTACGATGGCCCAGATGGACAGCTGCTAGCTCAGTGACACTGAAGCCGACAAAGAAATGCAAACCCAACGTCCCTGACCTGAGACAGCTTTGAGGGCTGGTCTTGAGGTCCTTGCTCAGCCTGGAGCCCTGTCGCCCTGTGGCTGCATCTCACACTGCATGCAGATGTGCTGGTGCCAAGTCCAGCTGCCCAAGGGCCACAGGCCACTCGGAGTGGGCTCAGCGAGATGAGGCATGTCACACACTGACCCTGAGCCTGGGGCAGGCTTTCTGGTGAGGGGCTGAGCACTTTCTGAGCCAGCCCTGGTGTGGGAGGCCCTTCTTCCTCTCTGCTCACAACCTCTTTGGCTCCTCTTGCCTAGGCTGGCCCAGGTCACCAGTCTCCCTTTCAATAACACCACTGTCACCTGCCACCCCACCCCAGGGGCTCTGCATGGAGGGAGGAGGGGCTCGCCCCATGGAGCTGCGAGCAAACAAGAATGAAGAGGAGACAGCGAGGCACAGTTCAAAGGTTGTTATGTTTTTTGGTTTCATTTTTTGCTTTTGTAAACAAAAATAAGGTCATGTTTTCTGTTTTCCCCGGCCCTGCGGGGTGCTGGGCCACTGGTCCAGGCGGCAGAGCTCCCTGCGCGGAGCATCCTCAGAGCCAGAGACAAGGGCACTGGGAATGGAGTTTGGTTTTGATAGGCAAGAAATAAAATTTAAAAACGTAACACGCCCACCATACAAACGAGGACCAAAAGATGCCACCTCGGTGTTGGAACCCTCTTGGCAGCTGGACTGAGTCCTCACACCACCCCGGCCCCCCAAGTCCAGGGCGGTGGACAGCCCAGGACACAGCATGGGGGCTCCCAGGACAAGAGTGGCGAGGGAGGGAGGGTGAGGTCAGAGTAGCCTCCTTCCCTGTGTTAAAAAAAGTACTAGGAAGCACCCAGAGCTTAAGAAAATCCCCCGGCAGAGAGAGCCGACAGCGAACGCCCTGCCTGGCGAAATGTACAAAAATAAAACGAAACTTTATCCCTGAATGACAGAGTGAAGACCCCTCCGCCTGCTCATGCCCCTCCCCACAGCAAGTCCCAGAATTTACTGAGGCGGCCAATCCCTCCCTCAGTGGCACAAACCCGTGAATCAACAGGCAGACAGACATGCGCGTGGGCCGAGGCCCAGGGTGGGAGGGGACCCCGCACCCAGACCCTGACAGCCCACGTGCTCCTTCCCCCTCAGGAGGCAAGACCGCCACAGCACGGGGGCAGGGTGGGTCAAAGAGCAGTGGCAGGGGCCAAAAGGAGTGGGGCAGAGGGTGGCCAGTCGGGGTGGCCTGGGAGACAAGAGGAACCCAGGTGGGCACAGGAGGACAAAGGGGAAGACAGTGGGTCCCGGGTTGAAAGAAGCCAAGTACCAGGGTGGGGGTGGGGTGGGGTCCGGTCTCCTCTGAGACCCACAGTTCTTGTGGAGCTGAGGACCTGGAGGGCAGCGTGGGCGGGAGGTCCTAGCATACAGGCTGCTTCCTGGGAGGTCACCAGAAGTCACAGAATAGGGAAGTAGGGGGAGGGGGAGAGTCTGGGTGGAGAGGGAGGGTGGGTGCTGGAACTGAGCCCTAGGCACCCAATTGCCCACTTTGCCTGAATCCAGCAGAAAGGGAAAAGGGTGGGGCAGTGACCCAGGGACCATCCCAGGGGCTTTCTTCGTCTTTGCGGGGCTCGGAGGTGGCCCCCCATGCCAAGGGAGTACAGTACGAAGATGGGACTTCAGCTGGCGGCAGGGCTCAGGCAGCCTGGCCTCCTGCTGCAGGTACAGTAGTTCTGGCGTTCTGCCGGGCAGGTGGACGGCAGGGGTGGCCTCGGTTTCAGGGTCAGAGTGTCAGCACCAAACACACCCATGTCAGCCAAGGGGGTGGCAGGCGAGGAACGTGGCCTCGGACAGTCGGTCAGGTGAGGATCGCGGGTGTCCTGAGGACAGGAACGCATGACCTGGCAGGTCCAGGCCCTGGAGAGGGGGGAGGCACAGTCCCTGGGAGGCTTCTGAGGCCGGCAGTGGTGGAAGCAGATGGCACCTGGGCTCCGCCCTCCAGGACTCCGAAGTTAGCGCAGGCTCTGGTACAGGTAGGCGGAGGTGAAGAGGGCATTGGCGGCCAAGCTCACAGCCAGGAGGCCCCGGACCAGGGAGGGGCCAAAGCGCCCTGTGCAGGGGGAGACACCAGTCAGAGGAGCCTTGGGGGGTCACGGCGGCTGAATAGCACCCAATCCTCCACAAGAGGCGGTTTGTGGGGCCTCAGTGTCCCCCTCCAAAGGTGTCCCTACGATGGAGGACCTCGGCCCTGCCATCCTCCATGGAGCCCTGTCTCCCTGCAGGTGCACCTTTGAGCTCAGGCTGGGCAGCCTGTGTCATGTCCATCCCTGGGCAACGTGGGACAACCACGACAGCAATTTCACAGACAAGGAAATGGGGGTGCGGGTCACCACCTGGCCGGGTCTCAAAGGTAAAAAGCAGTGACTCAGGTCTGTCCTCACCAAGGCCTCACAAGCCACACCCCAGATCTGCCTCACTCAGCTCAATAAAAACCCCTACTGTGGGCCTGTCTGTCCTCCTCTTCACCTGCCCCCCCAGGGGAGAAACCACGTTAACCTCTGCCACGGCCCAGCCAGCCAGTATGCAGAAGAGCCAGCAGCTTAGCACCCTGCTGTGGGTCCGAAGCCTGTGTGCCCCCGTCCACTCCCACACTGTGCCGCCTCGAGGTGCCCAAGCCCTGCAGACCAGCCCCAGGTAGGAAGTCTCTAGTGTCTGCCTGTCCAGCGTGGCAGCCCCAGCCATGTGCAGCCGCTGAGCGCTGGCGATGTGGCCAGTACAGCTGAGGAACCAAGTTTTTTTTGGGGGGGTACCAGGGATGGAACCCAGGGTGTTTAACCACTAAGCCACACCCCCAGCCCTTTTTGTTTTTTTGAGACAGGGTCCTTGGAAGTTGATGAGGTTGGCTTTGAATCTGTGATACTCCTGCCTCAGCCTCCCGAGTTGCAGGAATTACAGGTGCACACCACTATACCCGGCCCAAGTTCTTAATTTTATTTTAGTTCAGTTAAATTTAAATAGGCACCTGAGGCCACAGACTCATTCGGGAAAGTGGAGGCCTTGACCTGTCCTGGCAAGAAGGGGAGGCCATTTGCTGAGTGCAAACTCCGGATCCAGAGGCTGGGAAGAGTCCACTGGTTGGAGGATGGTGGTACCCTTGAGGGTTCTTTCTCCCAGTGTCACAGGAACTGTGGCTCTAGGCCAGAGCTCTGTACCCACCAGGAGGTGACCTTGCCTTTGGCTCTGTCCCTTCCCATGCCCTCCAGCATCCAGGGAGCAGACCTTTCCAGGCGGCGGCCTCCTCTGAGCACCCTCTGGTGGTGGTGTCCACCACACAGGTGGACGACTGGGATGACTCGTCCTCTTTCTTGATGGAGAGGCTGCTGCAGGCACTGCCTCTCTCTGGCACTGATCGCATGTCTGCAAAGAGAAGGGTGCATGTCTCAGGGGTGCTCACAGCTCACCCCCAGGGACAGATTGGGCAGCTCCACTTCAATTCCAAGATGTGATCCTTGGAAGTGGTGGGCCAGCCTGTCCCAACCCCCTCACCTCCCCTGGGCAGTGGAAGGCTGGGTTCTGGTTCAGACCCTGTTTGTACCCTTGCTGCTTAGCTGCCAGGAGTAGCTGGTTATAGATCAGGTGCCCAAAATGCCCACAAGTGGGACCTCTGGAGGGGGAGGCAGACAGGCAGCAAGGCAGCCCCAGGGACAGGGGACCCCTGCCTAGCCAGCATTCAGCCCAGCGTGGTTGGAACTTCTGCATTATTAGAGACACAAGAAATCGGTGCGTTTGCGTGGAGTCCTAGAAGCTGAAGCCACACACCTGTGATCCCAGTGACTGGGAGGCTGAGCAGAAGGTACATGAGTTTGAGGTCAGTCTCAGCAATTTGGTGAGACTGTTTGTCAAAAAATAAAAAGCTCTGGGGATGTGGCATAGTGGTTAAGTGCCCCTGGGTTTAGTCCCTGATTTAAAAAAAAGAAAAAAATTTAAAGGAGCCTAATGTAAAAAAAATTTCTTTTCCCCCAGTGCGGAGGATTGCCTTGTACATGCTCGGCAAACACCTTGTGCTGAGCTACATCCCCAGTCCTAGGCACTTTTTATTTTTCTTATTTGCAGCGTTGGGGGGTTGAACCCAGGGCCTCATGCATGGCTAGGCTAGTGTTCTACCACTGAGCTCCATCCTCAACCCAGACCTAAAAATTTTTATTTTTGGTGCTGGGGATTGGACCCAGGAACACTTTACCACTGAGCCACATCCCAGCCCTTTGTGTTTTTTTTAGACAGGGTCTTGCTAAGTTGCTTCGAGCCTTGCTACATTGTGGAGGCTGACTTTGAACTTGCAGTCCTCCTGCTTAGGCTCCCAAACTGCTGGGATTACAGGCATGGACCACCATGTCTGGCCCTAAAATTTTTTAAATGCTTTGCAGTACAAGATCATTTGAGCAAAACAAAAACATCTATGACAAGACACGGCCTGGCTGAGCATGACTGTGTTCAATGGGTCCAGAATGGAGGACCCTGAAGGTCACTTGTAAAAGAAAAACATAAAAACAGCCAGTAGAGGCCAATGTCCTAGGGGTTCAAGGTCACCAGAGCCACTTCACTGGGGAAGTCTGGAGAGTGTCCAAGGACAGGACAGCCCCCTCGCAGCACCGAAGGCCTCTTGGTGCCGTGTGGAAGGTGAGCTGAAGGTTGCACCTGTAACGTGCTTTGTGCCCCCCACGTACCCACAGTGTGCTTCTTGTCCCGCGTGGGCTGCCTCTGGGGGAGCTGAGGCGGCTCGATGGTGAAGAGGCTGCCATTGTGTGGGGAGTGCTCTTCTGAGCTGCTGGGGGTGTTGGGGGCCTCCCCAGGGGGTGACGGGAATAGCAGCAGCTTTTGTCCCTTGAGGTTGAGCCGGGCGGGGCTGATGAGGGGCCTGCGATGGCGATGGCGCAGGGAGCCATAGCTGGAGGCCAGTGAGCTGGCCACCGAGGGCACCGGGGAAGGGAGTGGCGAGGTGGGGCAGCTCCCCGACAGCAGAGAGAAGTAATCTGCAGGGAGGGAGGACACAAGAGCAATGACGGCAATGCGGGGGTGTGTCACGGCCACCCAGTCCTGGCGCTTCTCCTTCCTTAACCCAGGACGAAGGGGAAGGAGTAGACGTGGGGGACAGTGGGAGGCCCTGCTGGAACCGAGGAGGGGCGGTCATGGAGCCTCAGCCACCTCGGTTTCTGTCCGAAGCCTGGTACCCCTTCAGCGGAGAGCAAGGCCCGTGTAGAACAAGCTCAGGCCTGACTCTAGGTCTGCCAGCCCGAGCACGCTGGAGGCTGGAGCCCAGAGCACAGCTCTGTCCACGGCCGACAGCGCACCCTGATCCTATAACCCACCACCCCATTTCACACCACAGGAAACTGGGCCCGGATGTGGCATTCTTGCCCAGGGCTGGTGTGAGCACGACTCTGTTGGGTCTCACAGCTCATGCTCAGGGCTACCCCACTCTGGAAACCCTGGGCCACCCTGGCCCCGAGGCAGCTTTCCTGTCCCCCCTCTTGGCTCCTGTTCTTCTTACCTGAAAGAGGAACCTCCCCGGGTCGAGACATCCGAGATGGTGGCCGGCTCCCGCTGAACAGGTATCCTGAGTCTGACAGAAAGAGAGACAAACTGCACAAGGCCTGCGACCAGAGCCACCACCTCTCACCCGACCCCAGTGTCCTGCTAACCCACCTGCACTTTCACCCTGCTCTCCCCAAACGCGGGCATTTGAGTGATCCCTCAGCCACCACCCAGGTACCTTGGCATACTGCCATCTTGAAGACGAAGAAACCGGAGCCCTGGTGGGCCACAGGGTGAGCCAGCGGCTGGTTCAGGCCTCCCCCTCCTCATCCCGTGTCCTCCCACACGAGGCCCCCATCTTCAGCCGTCTGGAGCTCCACCTTCCCCACTGCCCTAGAGTCAGCCGCCTGTGTCGGACCCCATGGGACACCCTCTGCCTCCTCCCCAATCAAATGCACCCAGGGCAGGCCCAGATCCAGGATCTCATGTCCCCCAAATGACCTGCTGAGAGCTGTGCGGGAGACCCGGAGGACACCACAGACCTCGTGGTGGGGACAGACTGCTGTTCCCCTGCCCTAGGAGCTCTGCAGGGTCCATCCCAGTGTCCTGCCAGCCCCTTCCCTTCCAGGCCAGCCCCCGTGCCTGGGGAAGGGTGAACACATGACTCAGCGTGCCCATCAGTCCCCTAGGACCAGGTCTATGGATGCATCGACAAGCCTGGGGCTCAGGAATGTCCTCAGAACAGTTCCCTGCAGGGGGACAGGCAGCAGCCACTTTCCGCCAGCAGCCTGGCTCCTGGCTGGTTACACAGGAACACCCAGAGTGTGGGACTATGTACCAAGGGTCATCACCCTTCACCAGTCCTCTGAAAGCCTTGGACTGTGTCTCCCTGGGGAACGACAGGGTGACCCTCACATGCTCTGGAGCATGCTCACTCACACAGCCTGAGCTTAAGGGCTCAAACCCAGTTCTCAGCATCAGAGGGACCTTGGGCAAGTCACTAGGGAGCAGAGGGGCTGACACAGAGCCACACACCCCTGCCTGGAAGAATTGTTGAGGGGCTTAAGTGAGACTCACTGCACTTGACCAAGCCTGTGCCTATAGTTTAGCAAAGAGAAATCAGATTAACCAAGATGCACCCACATTCTGCCTTAAGCTCCCCTGGCACTCAGAAAGCCACCCGCAGGAGACTCCACTGAGAGTGAGGCTTCCCAAAGTTGAGAGGGGATCATTCAGACACTCTGGGTCCCTGAGCACATTTAAAACTGAATTAATTTACTAGTAACTTAGAAGATGCAGCCGGGAAAGGTGAGGTTGAGACAAAAGTCCTTCATGTCAGGGACAGTTGTTGGTCCCCCTCAAAGCCTGTGAGCAGCAAGTGCTTGCCCAATGTAACTGACCTGAACAGAATCCCTGCCCTGGGGGACACATTTTCCCTTCCCCAGGACTTTGCTTAGAACAGTAGATTTAAGAATAGTAGAAACAGGAGGAAAAGGCAAAAGCCAGCAAGAGCTCACATTTATTGAGGCCCCAGAGTGCCTGTGGCCCTTCCAAGGCCCCTCCGTATACCCCTTCATTTAACCCTTCGACCATGCTGTTCCTGTCCCGTGTTTCGGAGGGAAGCAGAGGCTGAGCGGGGTTGAGGCCGAGGGCAGCTGCTGAGCAGGCCCATCCTGTCCTTACCAGACCCCAGTGCAGCTGTCCCTGGCCTGCGCCTGCCCACCAATGCAGACATGCATGCCACTTACCTGCTCGAGTCAGAGAGGGAATGGTTCCCAGTGAGAGGGCCCGGCGGAGGCGGCCTGGCAGTGAGGAGGGCGAGGCCCGACGGGGAGACCGGAACAGTTGCTGGTTGGCGAGTGGCAGGAAGCCGGGCGGGGTGGGGATGAACAGGGATGGTGAGGAGCCTGTGACGCTCGGGTGTGGCATGGCCAGGCTGGGGCCGGAGGGGAAAAGGCCGGCAGAGTCTCCAGGGAAGCACCTGCAAGGGCCCATTGGGCACCGAGAGAGGAAGAGGGTGAGCCTGGAAGGTTCTGGAGGCAGCCTGCCCAGCAAGGGCCCATGCCCTGTCCCAGGGTATGAGGGGGCCTTAGTTGGGGTCCCACAGGAGGCGTGCATTAGTTAAAGCAGGAAAGCAGTCGTCCATTTGCGCCATTAGGAGCAGGTGGCTGAGAGGTGGCAGCATGACTCCCCCCACCCTGCATGCCCCTCCAACCCCTCAGGCTCACAGCAAACTACCTCCACTACAAGTCTCAGCATTAAAGTGACACTGTCGCCCTTGCTGACCTCACATCAACCCGGTGCCCTGAAACAAAAACCCAGCTGTGTGCCGTGTGCTCAGTGAGGCTCTGTGGACCTGGGCTCCTTCCTTCCACTTCCTGTTCTGTGTCCAGAGATTCCCAGCAGAGCAGTGGAGCCCAAGGGACACCCTGGGTGGTCTCCCACATGGGCTGGGATCCGGGGAGGCGAGAAAGCACGGGGAGCCCTGTGCATCCTGGGGGCCCTGTGCATCCTGGGAGCCCTGTGCATCCTGGGCACAGTTCCTGCAGCCCTCCCGGGGCTCCCCCTTGGGAGGCTGCCTTTTGCTCTCTACTCTCAGACACTGGATGCTCTGCTAAAGCCCCTTGTGGCGCAGAGGGAGAGGCGGCCAGGCCTGGCACTGCTAGGCTCTCAGGGGTACACACCAAACTCAAGCTCAGAAAAGACCCATAAACGACCATGAGGCTGCCTGAAAGACAGGTGACAGTGTCTCTTTAACTTGAGAATGGTACAAATCACACAACAGGACGGATGGCCCCAGGCCAGAAGGTCAACCATGCTTCCGATTAAGGCACCCGATTACAGGGGGGAGAGGACAGAGGCAGTTAATACATTAGTCTGCCATCTGGACGGAGCTTTGGGCATCCAACCTTACCTCAATCCCAAGGGACAAAGGAGCCCAGCAGACAATGTGGCAACAGATGGGCAGGTAGGCTCAGGCCTGTGGTGAGTGGGGCTGGCTACTGCACCCGTGCTGTCCTGACTGAGCACTCCTGAGCTACCAAGATGCCACCACTCTCCTGGCTATTCCTCTCCTCTGTCCCTTTAAGTTTTATAAGGCAAGGACGGGGACAGCTGTTGACTCCCTGGATAATCACGTGACCATTCTGATCTTAGGCAAAGAACCAGGAGGCCACCTGGACTTTAGAACCAATGGTGAGACCCAGCGTTTGCAAATTAAGGCAGAGAATCTGCAGAGGGGCCTGGCCAACTGGGCCCAGGCTGGACACACTCCTGCTCCACCTGCTGACTCATCCTTCAGACCTGATGCCTGGCTCCTTGCCCCTAAACTCTGGGGAGGGCTCTGCCTCTAAACAAAAATAAGGTTAAGAAAAAAAGGTTTCGTCTTCTCGTTTTGGGAGTGTACATCATGTGGTAGGCAATGCAGGGCAGTGGCTGGGACCGGCGGGCTACAGGCCCCATCGCACAGAAGCCTGGGTAGGAAGAGAGTGGGTGCTCAGCCCTGCTGGGGAGTCAGCAGAGAGCATCCCGTCGGCAGCAGGCCCCTCCAGCAGGTGGCAGCAGGACTCTGTGCTGGGCCTCCTGTGACCACTCCTCTCAAGGGCAGAGCCAAGGGTGACTCTTGGGCAGAAGACCCCAGGGACAAGTGAGCATGGTTAGGGAGGCAGAGAGGAGAGAGTATCCCTATCAGGCTCTGGGTTTTGGAGGCAGCCAGCTGGGACCAGAGGCTCCTGGCCCCTAGGGCCAACACCAGAAGGAGCAGCTGTTGTCTTATTAGTGTGTTCCCAGGTTCCCCAGTACTTCCTCACACCCGGGGCCACCCCCCGCATCTCCCAGTTGAACCCGAGAATCCCAACCATCTGACAAACATGTTTCTGATTTTGGTGCCATGGAAAATGATGGCACTGTGGGGGGGCTGTGATGTGAGGGAACGTCACTGGATAAGTGGACTCTCACAAAGCCCGAGGTGTGGTCTCTGTTTGGGCTCAATTCTGCTCTGGACAAGGGTCTCCACGGAGCATCCTTCTGTTACAGGGGCCCTGGCTGTCAGGCTCCAGAGAGCTGTGCAGGTACAAGTGCTCATGTGCTCAAACCCACCTCAGAGAGGGACTCGGAGCCCGAGATGCACGTTTGTGACCCCCAACTCCCCAGGGCGGTGGCTGTGGGTGGGGCCAGCAACATAACTGACACACGAGAAGCCACAGCCTTCTCCTGCCCCGCCTCATCAAGAGCAGGAGAGAGGTTATGTTTTAAGCAGCTGTTTATTGAGATGGGAAAAATATGCAGCAAAGAAACGAGGAAGGGTGACCCCTGAGCCATCTGGTGACATTGTCACCAGTTCCCAGATCTCCCACCCAGACTCCTGTGTACATGCCTACACCCCAAACAAGCCCTCCCGCTGCCCCAGCCCTGGCAGAGGCCCTTCTGAAGAAACGTGAAAGAAAACAGGAAAAGACGCGTGGTACCTGACGCCACCCGGAAGTAACAGGGCCCGGGAGGCATTTATTGAAAACACAGCATTCAGATCATGTCGTCTACGGCCAGGGTGTTTACAGTGGTCGGGGTCACTACACAGTCATCAACAATGCTACACAACAGGACAGATGAGACTGGCACCAGTCGCAGACAGAGGACACAGGCCCCTTCCTGGCAGGGCTGGGCCGGCTGAGGGGTCCTGGAGGATGGTCCTGGCAGTCTGCTCCAGGGCCCACTCGGCGGGGTTGGGGACCGCAGAGTCAGAGGGTGAAGATGGCTGAGCCTACCTCTCCCACATCTCAGCAGGGATGGTCACCCTGACCTGGGACGTTCTGGCGGTGGGCCCCAGGCCCCCCTCCAGGGAAGCCTGCACTTCCTCGGTTGCCACTATTGATACCAGAAGGTGCCGGCACTTGTAATGGAAACTTCAGCGGACAGTTAAAAGTCACACAAAACTCTAAAAAGGCCAGGAATCCTTACTCGCACGTGTCTTTTCACACCCACTAGAGGGCAGGAGACACATCTGCTTGGTAAGGGATCCCTGCCAGCCAGAGCTGGCTCCGGCTATTATATAAATAATTTAAATAAACACACACATCCTGCTCCTGCCCACCGCCAAGAGCGCAGAAATCAGCACCACACTGTCAGCTTGGAGAAAAGGAGATTCACATCACACCGAGAGCACGCAAGGCTGACAGCCTGGCCCTGCCACCTTCCTCCTAGGCGGCTTCACAAAGTGGAAGGACAGGCAGGTGAACCTCCAGGGTGGCTGTGGCCCCCGATTCCTCACTGCTGAGCACAGGGGCATGGCCGCATCCACCTCTTTTCTGAGGGGCTTTTTATCTCACTCTGCAGCAGAACAACAAGCCGCGTCCAGCACGGCCAGGCCTCGTGTTGAAGTCACAGAAGACCACAGAAACCCAGATGGTCTCCTGCCCTAGCTGGGCTCCCCTCATGCAGAAACTGAGCAGGATGTGAGCTCCTACTGTCCACATGGAGGCTAGAGGGTGGATGGCCTCACAGGATCCTCGGACTTAACAACTTACAATGGTGGGGCCTAGGCACGACTCTCCAACTCCCCATGGGGCGCCATGGTGAAGCTGACCAGCCATCTCCCACCTGCCCATCTGCCCCCCAGACCTAGGCAGCTGGTGACCCCTTTGGTTGGGTGTGGCCCTTACATGTGTAATCTGCTTTTGCCCTCCTGGGCTCTGAGGCAGAGGGTGGAAGAGCTGGCAAACTGTAGGCCAGTCACAGTGGGGCTTACGTTGAGTGACAAGTGGCGGGACAGACTGGTCCTGGAGGGAGTGTACAGCCTACTCAGGGGCACCACAGGCTACATGCCAGGCAGGCCCAGGCTGGGCCCACGCTCCTGCTGGATCCTTGCACACAGCTCAAAGCCAAGGTCTATCTCCACATTTGGACAGCACCCAGTTCTCAGAGCATGTCCACATGTGCTACTTCATGTGACCCTTACATCCCCAGAAGCCAGCATCCCAGGGCCCTGGAGAGGGGACCACCTATCGTTTTGGATGGTTAACCGAGGCTAGGAACAGCAGGGGCCTGGCAGCTAACGAGGAGCTGGGTATGGCCTTTCCCCGGGGCAGCTTTCGGGGGGCAGCACCCCAGGCAGCCCTGCCTCAGAGGGAAAGGCAAGGCTGAGGCCCCATTGGCTGCCCTTTGGGGAAGTGGGGGGCGGGAGGTACGGCACTCTGCATGAGCTGCTACAAGGAAGCCAGTGGGTGACAAGGCAGAGAAGGACAAGGTGGCAATGACCTGGGTCACTATGAGCCTCTGGATCCCTTGGGCCCCTGACCTGCATAGAACTGGGGCAATCTGAGCTTCTCTCAGGCACCACATGGGGTGAGCAGAGCAGCTGGGGCATGTCCCAGGCACAGGGGGGAGCAAGGCTGATGACAGCACTCAAGTCCTGCTCTTGCCAGCCAGAGAAGGGCAGCCTTGGCCCAGCTGGCAGGGCAGGGCAGTGGGCAGGGTATGCATGTGGAGTGCCCAGTAACTAACTTATGAGCAGAGACTATTAAGACTCTGCACCCCGGGCAACCCCAGCACAGCCTCGCTGTCAAGAAGGAGCCTCCTGACTACACAAAGCAGCGGGGTTTTCTACTATCCACCTTGGGATGGGGATCACCACACAAATCATGGTCAAAGCCAGGTCAGGCCCAATACGACACTCCGCATTCCTGGGGAAGGAGGCCGAGGGATCATGCAGTCTCAGGAAGGTCTTAGAGCAGGGAAAGGGGTAGTGGATCAAGGGACAGACCAGGCAGGAGGTCCTATGCGGGGACAGGGTGGTGATTCTGTTCTAGCCCTCACTCACCCAGAGTGGCACCTGCCTTGCCAAGCAGCCTGAGTGGACAGGTCACACAGCAAGGGCTCAGCAGGTAGCCACCATCACTGCCCTGTACCAGGGGCTCACCCCTGGGAGCTGGAGCCAGGAGAGGGCCATGGTGGTGTGTACGTGTGTGTGCCTGCAGGGTTAGGGCTGGGGTCAGAGGCAGACTGTGATACGCTGCTCATGTTTAGGTCACTGGGGCTGTGAAAGGGTCTCAGGCCAGAAGTGGTGGTAGTGGTGAACAGTTCCTGGGCGCTTGGGCAGCACCTCAACTGGGGGATGGCCTAGCGGTGCTGGGAAGGAAAGAGGGGGCAATGGAGAGGCTGGACTGAACTCGGGGCTCTAGACTGGGTGGATGGGAAGTGAGACAGGTAAGAAGAGAGAAGACTGAGGGGTGTCTGTTCCGGGCACGAGTTGCACCCTGGCCTGTTCATCCATCTGTCCTCCCCCCGCAGTCACTGCTGCTTCTCTGACCTTCGGGGCCGGAACCTCCGTGGGCCCGTTGCTTTTCTTGTTGCCACAGCTGCAGTGAAACCCACCAGGCAGCACAGGGATGTGGTACTGAACTTGAGTGTGTCCAGCCAGCTGGGTGAGGCCGCCTGCAGGTACTGTTGGGCCAGGTGCAGCCCCAGCAGCAGGGCCCAGAGGCAGGTGGAAAAGGCGTCGATTCTTCGGAGCCTGTGAGGGGACAGGAGGGGCAGGTGAGTGCCCAAGAGGCAAGGCAGGAACCCTCAGCCCCTTCCATCCACACTGGGCCTTGCTCAGAGTGCAGAGTCCAGAGCCAGGGGGATCCCTCTTCTGGCTTACAAGCCACCAGCCCTGGGCCAGCGCAATTCCTAAGCTGGTGAAACGGGCTAAGGAAACCTCTTGAGCTGCGTGGATGCAGCAGGTATGGACCTGCTACCACTCAAGAAGGAAGCACGGCCCAAGAGCACCTCGCCTGAGCCCTGCAGCCCTCAGGGCAGGTGGTCATCATCACCTGACTTACAGACGGGAGCATGAGAGAGAGAAGTGAAGTGTCAGGGCCCGGCTCACAGTGGGCAAGTGCTGGTGACCCTGCCCCTGAAAGGCAAATCATTTGCTATCCTGACTCACCTGCCAGACTAACAAGTCTCGTCTGGCTACATGGTGGAGTTCAGCCCAGGGCTGTGCACCAACAAGGCCTCTTGGCTCCCATCCCTACACAGCAACGCAGAGCTCGAATCCCACACGTACCTGATGCGGCCGGCCAACAGCATGGCCAGCAGGCAGGTGAGCAGGCCCAGCAGTACAATGCCCATCTGGTGGCTCTGCCCAAAGGCCCAGGCCTCAAGCAACTTCTCTGCTGTGTGCTCGGGCAGCAGGCCCAGCAGCTGCCGCCAGCCCTCAGCCCCAGGGGCAGTGCCATTGTCCGGCATGGCTGAGCCATTGCTGCCAGGGGGCAGAGCTGGGGGCAGGGCAGCCTCTGGGGTGAAGGGGTCACTGGGGCCATACAGGGCAGCAGTCAGCAGGAAGGCACAGGCCAGGAAGGCCAGAGCACGGAGCAGGATGACCTGGACTGGGGCCTTCACCGTAGAGAAGCTCTGAGAGGGAGGAAGAGAGATGGGTCAGCAAGTGCCACCAACAGCCACCTGTGCCCTCTGGGGGGTGGAGAGTGCGGGGAGGGGCTGGCCAGGGCCCTATGGCACCCACTCGAGAGCCTGATACTCAAGAGATGCCCTGTTCCCACACCCCTCAGCTCTGTGTGGACACACCACCGGCTCGTCCCACTCCTGCCCCCACCTGGTGTGGGAGGGGCACCCTCCACCTCGCTCACTCTCCCTTTAAACTATCTCTTTCACATTGTAAGGACCTTATTCCTCCAAACAAGTTTCCAAATTTATTTTGTCAAGTTCTCACTTGTGCTTTTAACTAGCACTGGAATAACCATACAGTTAATGCTGGCAAAAGTTAAGTTAAACAGTACAGTCGGAGCCATTCAGTGTATGGGGCCATGCAGTCAGAATGAGAACCACAGGTGTGACAAGGGTCCACCTGGTGTCCTGCTGTGGGCCAGGGGCCCAGTGCAGACTGTTAACCACACCAAGTGCCCCAGGGCACATCTCAGAACGTGAGAGGACGGTGTTTATTTCTAAATCCACCTGCTACTATGTCGAGTTAAGGTTTTTTTTTTTTTTTTTGTGGTGCTTAGATCAAATCCAGAACCTTGTATGTGCCAGGAAAGTGCTCTCCCTCTGACATGCACATCTATTCCCTTATTTTTCAAATGACCAGAATATTTCATTAATTAAGTACTGTAATAACAGTTAATAGTTTCAGCCAGACATTCCCAGGTTTAAACCCTGATACTGGTGCCCAGCAGGTGTGGGGCTCTGTGCAAGCTTCTCAGCCTCCCCAGAGTTGTAGGAGTCACAGCACCTAAGAGTAACCACGAAGGCCGTTATGAGGAATGTATATAACGATGCCGAGTAAGTGCCACTCAAACCCATGCTTGGGCATTAAACAACCAAAATGTCACGGTCCTGGTCACTCTCCTTGGGAACACACACATGGCTGGTGACAAAGGGACTGGGGGGCAGGGTAGGAAGGGGGTTCTAGGGGAAGGTTGTTTCCCCAGGAAGGGTCACTGAGGCCCAGCCCTCTGGCAGGGGCTTCCCATGTAGACCCAAGGCCCCAGAAGCCCACGATGCCAGTCTCAGACCTGTACCTGGGCCTGGTCAGCCTCCCGGCGCCTGAACTGGTGGCTAAGCAGCAGGGCCCGCAGCTGGCGGTTCTGGTGCTTGATGTAGTACTCCACGGCTGCCTGGCATGGCCGGCACAGCTTGTACATCTGCTCCAGGTGGTGGCGGTACACCTCGATCTCCTCGTCGTATCTCCCCTGTGGGTGAGGACAGAGGCTTGGGTCTGGGGGCACCTGAGCTCCCCTGGTTTCAGAACCAGGTCCTGCCACTTAGAAGAGGGTGACCATGGGCAAGTACTCCCACTCTGAACTGCCTGCCTCTCTGCCACTGAATGGTGATGCAGGCTCCCAAGAGTGAGGGACAGCACAGGGCAGGGGCACAGGTGACAGCAGTGTTGTAACAAAATTGCTGCTCCAAGCACGTACCTGGAGGCCAGGCACTGAAGAGGCGCTGCCTGCAGCAGTCCCCACTCCTGCCTGGAGCTCCTGGAAGGTGGGTGACCTACAGGAGGCGGCTCTAGGCTGCTGCTGGAGTCAATCCAGCAGATGGGCAACCCCAGCTCAGGGACTGCCCTTACCCTTGACTGATGGTCTAAAATGCATTATAGCTGCTGGCTAGGCCAAGGCCTTATTGGGGAGCTAAAGGGTTCTTTGGGCTTCTGGAATAGCCCAGAAGACAAGTCCCATTCCTACCATCCTCAGAGATACAGCACTGTACCTCCAATGTCTTACAGTCTGGAGTGGCCAAGACGGTTATCAGTTTGGTCTCTTGAGGAAACCAAGCATGTCAGAAAAGCCATCTGGTGCCAGGTCCCCTATTCCTCCCCTTTCTGCAGACCCTTCCCTCCTTGCTTGGCCTGAGCTCACTCTGTTCTCTCCCCCTCCTAGGCTGGACCTGAGAAAGCTGGTGTTTCTGGGCTTCAGCTGGGATCTGCCTCTGAGGTCATAGGACCTAGGCTAGGCAACCTCTGGGGACAGGGTCCAGGAGGAGGAATCTCTGGATCTCAAGGAGGAGGTCGAGGGGAACAAAGCTCCCAGCTCAGTCCAATTCCTAACTTCAAGTTTCTTAGCAATACCTAGCTTCCTTCCTCTCCCAGAGCTCTGAGTGTTCCCACCAGCTCAGAACTGCCCTGCTGGGCTGAGGTATAGCTCAGTGGTGCAGCACTTGGGTTCAATCCCTAGAACCCTTCACCCCCAGGAACTGCACAGGCTGCCAGTGGGTAAAGTGACCTAGAAGGATGGGGACAGGATAGGGCCCAATGGAGTCCAAGTTTCTTATCTCTTTCTGTCCAGGGACAAAAACCTCTGGAACAGCAATCCCTAGGGTTTCCACTGGTGTTCCTGGGCTGAGTCCCCAGGCAGCATGGACAAGACAGGGATAGCAGGCAGTTTGGCTCCAGTTGAGAACGAAATCGCACACCCTGGAATGTGGCCAGACCAGGGTCAGGGGAAGGGGCCTTGGGTACTCGGGACAGAAAAGCTGCAATCTGGCTGAACAGGGGCTGGAGGAGCAGAGCTAGCCCCAGCCAGCACCTGTGCACCTCGGCCCTGCCACCCTGCTCACCTCCTCCCGCGGTGCGAAGGCGGCCAGCTGCTTGATCTTGGTGGTCTGGTGGTGGCTGCACCTTCTGCACAGAAGGACTTGGCTGCTCACCCACTGCTGCGGCTGTGTGGGATCCTGGGGCACGCGCACGCTGCTCACCACGTGGTTCAGGTGCTCCATGTACTGGGCAGGGATCGGCTTGTTGTAGTCGCCGTTCTGTGGAGGAGTGTGGGCATCCCGGTTAGTGGGGAGCCCACTCCCAGACCCTGGCTGGCTCAGCTAGAGGCTGCTGCAGGATGCTTCAGGATCTCAGACATTCCCACTCTTTCTCTATGTGACAGAGCAGCAGCTTTTCCTCTGACACCTCACGGGTGCTGGGGCAGGGCCTGCACACATACCTGGCTCTGGCTTCATCGCTCAGAACCCAGATTGTGAACAGTGGCCTGTGAGCGGGCTGCCTGCCTGCTCTGTGAAGTCTTACTGGAAACTGGCCACTCTCCTTCATTCACATATTGTCTGTGGTGGCTGGGCAGTCGAGCAGCTGTGACGGACCACGCCGCAGATCTGGGCTTGCCTCAAGTCTGCCACTTGTAATGACAAGATAGCTGACAAGCCACCACAGCTCCCTGAGCCTGGTTCCTCCCCAACAAATAAGGGTGTTGTGCCAGGACAACTGTGAAGCATGCGTGAGACACCAGCACCCTGCTCACGGTCCAATGGATGGAGATGTGGGGGCTACCAACCCTGGGATGGGCCAGGGAGCAGGTGCTTTGAGTTGCTGTCTCAGGAGCACCAGCCCCACCTGCCCGCCTGCCCACGGCCCGCACCTCCTGGAAGCCGTTGTATTGCTCGCAGTGGGGACAGTCCCAGCAGTTGCGGTTCCCATATGGCACCAGTGTGTCCTGGTTGCAGAACCAGCAATTGACCATTGTGTGCGTTGGCTTCACCCTGTGGACCAAGGACAGTAGATTCAGTCCAGAAGCCCTCAAGACTTGTGAGAGGGGAGGCCACCCAAGCCCTGCCGCAGGCCACCAGAGAAAGGACAACAGAAGCAGGATCCCAGCTGGAGATGCAGGTGGGCTGCCAGAGGAAACGGCGGCCGAGGGAGGGTGGGGAGAGGAACTCAGACTCCATGTGCTGCGGCTGGACCAGAAGGACCAAGCGAGGGGGCCACAGCTGACAAAGCACCTCCCAGGAGGTAGCTGGAGACTCTCCGGATCCAATAGTTCCAGCATATCCACATGGGGACCTAGGGCCACCAGCCCCTCCCCCACCTGGGGCCCAACTCAGGATGGTCCCTTCCCAGGCTGCGGAAATAGTGCTCTCCAGAGTTTTCTAAGGGAAGGGAGTCTCCCGTGAAAAACTCCCCGACTTTTTGCTTCCCAGAAAAAGTCCCTGGAGTACGATGGCCAAGGAGCAGGGACTAGTGACAGCTGCTGGGCCAGGGCGCAGCCTTCCTAGTGGAGCAACAAATGTGGGCAGGTCCACAGTGGCCTTCACTGGTCACACTTGTGGTGACAGGTGGGGGCTTCAGGATAAGCCTGGCCCAGACACTGGGGGATCTGTGTTCTGGGTCCCCTGTCCCCCTCCATCTGCTTCATTGGCTGTGGGGCGTTGTAAGGGGGAGGGGGGCACAAAACAAATACACAACAAACTCCTCAGTCCCAGAGCCTAGAAGGACGGGAGCGAAGGAGGCAGCTGGGAGTTCTTACCTCCCAGCTCAGGGCCCACGTCTGTGAAGCAGGAGCTTCTGCACACTGCAGGGCTCGATGGCATAAGATACAACGGGCTCTGCCAGCCAAGGGACAGCTCTGTCACTACTCTTGTTACTGGCCTGGGGGGACGGTAGCTCCAGGGAAGCAGGGCACAGCTGCTGCTGCCTGGCCTTGCCCTCCTGTGCCCTCCCATCGACTGACTATGGGCAGGATAAAGTGGTTTCATCACCTGTCGCCTGGGGACAAGAAGGCTGCCCTCACGGCCTGTTCCTGGGCAGTGCTTAGGATGCTGGGCCTAGAGTCAATCTCATAAACTGTAGTGATGTGGGGGTGGGGAGGCCAGAGGGTGGCCAGGGTATGCCACTGGCAGCCTCTGCCTACACCTGCTTCCTACTCTGGCTCAGGTCAAAGCCCTCATCATGACAAAAACCAGCTGCATCTTGTCAACAGCACAGGGCCAGCAGGCAAGGCCTGAAGACAGTGCATGGGGCAGGGGTGGCTCTGTGCTCATTGGCATGGCCTCCAGGGAGGGTCACCCAACTTCCTGGAATCCCCACTTCATTCCCTCACCTAACAAACGGGGACACTAAGACTCACTGCCCCAGAATGGCTGCTGGGAGGATCCAACCAGAGAATGTAGGAAAGCACTGAGCACGGCAGGTGGCCCATGCTCAGCGCCAGCCAGCTTCACTGGGCACCAACAATGGGGCCAGTGTGGCTGGAGGCGTGGAATCTCTGCAGTGGTGGTCTGGCGGCCCGGGCAATTAGCACTCGTTGTTTATTAATTTGTACTGCTTTACAACCCTCTCTGTAGTTGTGCATGGGGGTGTGTCCTGATAGCTGGTGACCAGGCAGTGTGACCTCTCTCACCGCTCCTCCCCATGCCTATGACAAGGCTCTGTACCTATCTGTCTCTAGGGCCCCTCAGCCATGGTTTGTTTGAAGGGGAAGACCACCCCCTGTGCCTGCCCTGGGAACCAAAGACAGGTGAGCAGGAGTGTGGCTCCCGCTGCCCAAGGGGCCTTCAGAAGCCCCTCCCATCCAGGGAGCCCCTGCCAGGGAAATGGCTCAGGGCCCTAGAAGGAGCCCAGCCTGGAAGGGAAGGCAGGAAGTTAGCCTTTGTCACAGGCCAGCAGCTAATCTTTGATGGGGGCAGAGGTATTCTTTTGTGGCCACAGTGGCTGTTGCCCACTCTGGCTAGGCAGTCTCCAAACCAACAGTCGCCTCCTAGCCCCAAAAGGTCTGTGGGTGGCAGTGAGGGGCTACTGGCTGGAATCTCAGGACCCCTCCCACTAGTATGGCTGCCTCCCAGGCTTCAGACATCAGCCGCGTGGGTGAATGTGACAGCCAAGGCAGGTCAGGCAATCCTGGCCTCGAGGCCTCCCTCTGCCAGGCCTAATGCAGCAGTAGCTGAGCCAACCTCACCTGGCCTGGCTTCTGCTCAGAGAAACGCCCCTGCCCCACCTCACATTTCCCTCATAAACCCCGAGGCCCACTTCTCTCCACCCAGCCTACCACCACCCCACAACTGGTTCTAGGACACAGCGTACCTAGCAGGTTTGAGGTGAAAAGACAAAGGGACACAGGCAGCCTCAGGCCCACGAACCTTTTAGGAGGTTACTTGGGGGCTTATGGGTGGGCCTGGAAGGTACTCTCCTAGCTCCTGACACCATTATACTAAGCTCTTGGGCTGCTGGAGGGGCCTGAGGCAGTCATGGGGCAGAAGCATAGCCCAGAACAGAGGGGAAAACTATGAGCAGGAGGAGTCTCTGAAGAGGCTGGCACTCTAGGAGGCCCGACACAGAGCGTTACTCGGAACAAAGCTCCTGCCCTGAGGTCTCCCCACTGTTCTAGAGTGCCCACAACTTGAGTTCCTTGAGGCCTCCCTCTGCCAGGCTGCTCTGTGTCACACAGAAGAGACACTGAAATGGCTCAGCTGCCATCCTGAGGAGTTCCAAGTGCATGTGTACACTGTCTCCACCAGGCTGAGCAGCACACGGCCTGTCCGAGGCCCAGCCCTGTCACTTTGACCCTGGGCACTGTGAGCAGGCTTGGTTCCCTCACAGGCCCAGGGACAGCTGGCCTCACAGGGTGTCTGTCTTGCCGTTCCACCTGCTGGGTGGCCACGCAGATTACCTCATCTGCCCTAAGTATCCAAGGAGCCTCCTGGGCTTACTTCAACCATGGTGGCATCACACTGCAACTGGGCACTGCCAGGACCCAAGCAAAGCACACCAAAGTCCACAGTGATGCTACCAACACCAAAACAGAAACCCCAAGTTCTACCCCTCGGAGGACAGACCTGGCTTGGGGCGGCTCTTTGCCTATCAGTTCACCAAGCACCATGTAAAGTTTGCAGAGATGTAAGGACTAGCACAGTGCTCCACTTGGTCCTGGACATGAGGACAAGAATGACAACTCAAAAGACAGCAGGAGACAGATGCCACAGGAAAGTAGCCAACAAGCAGAGAATAGTATATCTGGCCCTTTGGGGTTGCTGCCTGGGGGGCAGCTCCAAGTGCTTATGGCCCCACTATCACCACAGTAATGGTAGCTGATCTGGTCATTAACAATAATCAGGGTAAGGG
The DNA here is from genome assembly GCF_001458135.2 of Marmota marmota marmota. NCBI lineage: Eukaryota > Metazoa > Chordata > Mammalia > Rodentia > Sciuridae > Marmota > Marmota marmota. The sequence goes on from NW_026000102.1 coordinate 2,482,425, forward strand.
GACTCATGGGGGAGGAAGCCACAGTTATTGGACTTGACTGGGGCTCTGGGGGACTTTAGAGAAGTGACCACTTCCTGGGCATCTCAGTGAGGCTTAAAGCCCAGGGTAAGGCTGACCTAGAAAGAGTCCAGAGGATGCTCCCTCCACATTCCTCCTCAGGGGCACCTTCCTGCCCTCTGCCATCTCTCTGCTAAGCCTGCAAACACTGACCCCACCAAGTCACCTTCCAAAAACAACTGTCCTTTCATGCCCTCCTTAGGGTCATTCAAAACCCCTGCTGTGGCCAGAACCAAAGACTCCTCACTGTCACAGTTTTCTCCCTGCTGGAGGGAGAAAGGTGCAAGCAGCCACTTGCCAGACTGTTCTCCAGATGACACCCAATGCCCTATGAGGACATGGAGAGCATCCTGGGAAGGACCAGTCCTTCTCTGTTCAATCAACAGTAACACTCCCAACACTACACCTCAACCCTCTGGTGTTGTTAGGGACACGAAGGGACTTCTGGGCACCCGCAGCACAGCTCACCCCGCACCTCACCAAGACCTCTCATTGTGTCTTGTTTCTGGCAGAATGAAAGCCATGGCTGACAGGTCAGGAAGGGGAAACTGGTACCTGGGAATAGTCACAGCACAAGACATCCAAGTGTGTGTGGCACAGTGAGCAATCTCTAGTCACATGCAGCCACACTAAACCCAGGCGAGCAGGTGCAGACTCTGCTCCTCGGCTGTGCTCCCAATCCTGGGCTGCCCAGGTGCTGCTGTCCAGGAGGAACCTGGCTCTGCGCCAGCTCTGCTGCCCACAGGCCCTCTGTGTAAGAAAATGACTGGTTCAGACCAGCTGGTCCTGCAGGCCCCTCCAGCTTCCAGGAGCGGGACACGAGTGAAACATGTGGAGACTCAGGGTGAGCGACCCTTTGCGTTGAGGGCTCCCTCAGTTCCCCAGGAGGCAGCCCTCCTCCAGAGACACCAGACACCTCTTCCTCTTCCAGAGGTCTCTGTGATTCGCCCAACCCACGCCTTTTTGCCTGTCTCTCCTCTGAGATGGTTAAGGAAGACTCGCCAGACATGCTTTTGGGTTCAAGCTGCAGCTCTGCCACCTGCTGCTGAGTAACCCTGGGCAAGACCCTTTGCACCCTTCACCTTCGTGCATCCCTTGCTGTCTCTAGGATGGTCTCACAACTCCACTTTCCTCCCTGTGCCCAGGGAAGGTGGATCAGTGGGGAAACAGTTGGCTATTCCCGCCCCCAGGCCTTGCTGAACCAAGAGGCCATTCTACTTCTATGCCTGACCATGGAGTGGGATGGAGAAGCCAGATGTGAATGGAGGGGTCTGCATGATCTCAGCCTGGCAGGGTGGAGGACGGGCCCTGTCCATCTCAGACACCTCCCAAGCAGCTTGGCTTTGCCCACCTCCGGGAGGCAGTCCAGCCAGGGGCCAGGAGTGCAGGTTCCAGACACAGGCAGCATCTCTCCTGACATGGACCTATCTGGCTTGCTGTCTCTCGGTNCGGAGGAGCCCGCAGCCCCCGCGCCCGCCGCTCTCGCCCGCAGCCCCACACTCTGGGAGCCCCCGCCCCAGCCAGGCTCCCCAGCGCTTCCCCACTCGGTTCCAAACCCGGTCTTTTCGGGGCGGGCGTGGGGCTGCAGAGCGGTCCCGCGCGTTCGCAAGCAGGCCGGTCCCCGCCGCGGCCTCCGCGGGACTGGGGCGGGGCGGCGGCCAGGCTGCATGGGGCCGGCCCGCGCACTCACCTCCGCGCGATCCGGTAGAGCAGCACGCCGGCGGCGGCGCACGCTGTGACCCCCAGGCCGCCGGCCAGGCCGGCCGTGGGGCAGCGGGCCAGCAGCGCGCTCACTCCTTCCATGGCTCCCGCGCGGGCGGCGGCGGCGGCGGGCTGGGGGCGCGGGCCGCAGCGGTACGCGGGGCGGCGGCGCGCGCCTGCTCGCGCCGTGACCTTCGCCGCTTTGTAGCAGGCGCGGGCCCGCCCCCTGACTCGGCGCGCTCCCGCCGCTCAGCCTATCGCGGCGCGGGGCGAGCCCGGGTGGGCGGGGCACCGGCGGAAGCGCGCGGCGCCGGCTCGGGCGCGCCCCCCGGCGTCCGGAGGTGGAAGGCGGCGCGCAGAGGCGTGGGTCGAGCTCCAGCAGCTGGGGCTACCTCCGCGTCCTGCCACTGAGGGCTGCTTGCGGTTGGTTCTCTCCTCCCGCTAGTCCGCTTCTCTCAACGTCTAGCCAAACCTTGCCTATGCGCTCAGTGCCGTTGCAACTTCTGAAGGCACAAGGTTGAAAATTAGCTTGTACAAACACAAGCGTCCTGCGACGGAGACAAAGTTAATCCTAGGATCATCATGCAAACGTTAGAAAGAACCTCAGAGCTGGAGGTCTTGACCTGGAAGGGTGGTACACTTTTAAAAATCCACTTGCTGAGCAGGGCACGGTGGTGCACGCCTGTAATCCCAGGGGTTTAGGAGGCTGAGACAGGAGGGTCTCGAGTTCAAAGCCAGTTTCAGTAGGCGAGGCGCTAAGCAGCTCAGAGAGACCCTGTCTCTAAATAAAATACAAAATAGGACTGGGGATGTGACTCAGTGGCCGAGTACCCCTGAGTTCAATCCGTGTACCAAAGGCGGGGAAAATCCTCATGCTGGTTAATTTTACAGTATCCTAAGTTTGAATAAAGCCTATTGGTATATTTGTAAGAAGTAGAGGGTGGTTAACACTGAACTGCAAACTGGTTAGTTATCGCGGGCGGGGGGAATGAAAGGAAGGTGCATTTGAGGGAGTGTAGCAGTATTGATTTGAGCTAAATTGGTCAATAAACGCTAAGAGGAAATATTTTTATCTAAGCAAATAATGTTTCTGTGACCCCACAAACTTACCAGTTTTTGAGATCGATATTAAGTTCTGTGTGGCAGAGATGGGTTATTTGGGCATCAATGTCACCTTTGTTTTCTGTTGCCAGGGAAGCTGCCCACACTCAATTCGGTGCTTTCACTGGGCAGGAAGGAGGAACCTGGGTGAGTGAAAGGAACCAAGGTGAAGCCTAGGGGGTGCTTGGGCCTGGACTAGACCTCCTCTCCTAGATAAGGGTGTTAGAACAAAGCCCTTGCTCCGGACTGTCTTGACTTGCAGCTTTTTCCCAGCCATGAGCACACAAATACCTTATGATGTGCAGCATACCTTCAATGTGTGGGCCTGAGTTTAATCACCTTTCCAATAAGTGTGCGCTTGTATCCGAAAGGAATGAGTGCACTATGTGAGAACAATGTATGACATCCAGCTGTCACATCCCTCGTTCATTAGTTTAAGCACACCTTGATCAGCAGCGCTGCCTAGGAATGCAGCTTTCTGAATGGTTTGCCAGACCCTGCCTTTGGAGTCAGAACATTCCTGCCTTTGGTTGGACCTAGAATGACACCCCCACCTTTTATTAAGTCTTTGTCTCCAGCCTTCTGTTATTGGAAGGTGGTGGAGACTCAGTTCACCGGAAGCATGCCCTTGACTGTGAAATCGCTGTCTATTCCTCTTTTTGCTTCTGGGCCACAAGGTGAGTGTTGCTCTGCCACAGTGTTCCTGCCATGACATGCTGCCTCCCTGCAGGCCCCAAAGCTATCAGCCAATCAACCATGGACTGGAATCTCTATAACTGAGCCAAAGTAGAACTTTTCTCTTTTTACCTCAGGCATTACCTAACACAGGCTTTGGAGTCAGAACATTCCACAGGCTCCAAGGCCCTTTAGACCTCTTTTATTAATTTATTCAACAAGTAGAACAGTGGGCTACTGTGGGTCAGTTTACCATTTACCACTTGCAAGTCACCTGACATAATCCCACTCACTTCTTGTGTGGACGGTACCACCTGCCTCACAAGGTCACCAGGATGAATTTAAATGAGAAAATACCTAATACCTTGCATAGTTCATGGCATATACTAGGCATGCAGCGAGGGTTTTTAAAGTCACAAATATGTATGTGTATATGTACATATGATTATTTAAAAATAAAGTCCCAGTGACTGAGCTTGTGAGCAGAGAGGAGTAAATCACGGGGTTTCCCCACTCAGCCCCAGCAGTGGTATTCCCCATGAAACCAGCAGCTCCTTTCTGAACCAAGTGTCCCTTCCTTCCTGCTTGCTCCCTTCCCACTTTGAGTGCTCAATTTTCTTTCACTTTGATGGCCTGGTGAAGGAGAGGCAGAAAACTAAATTATACTGGCTCAACATCAAAATATTAAAGAATGTATAAGTGAAAAGTTAAGCATTCTCATTTTTAGAAAAAATTCTGGTTTTACTGAGAGTATAAAAATGATGCGGCTGGGGTTGTAGCTCAGTGGAACAGGGCTTACTTAGCACATGTGAGGGTTTGATCCTTAGCACCACATAAAAATAAATAAAAATCTTTAAAAAATGAGGTTGTGGTAAATGCCACTTTCAAACACTACAAGGAGCTTCTGGATTAGAAATCAATTTCCCATTGTTCAACCAGAGAAATGAAAAGTTGTGCTGCAACTGTGTACAATGAATCAAAATGCATTCTGCTATCATATGTACCTAATTTAAATAAATAATTAAATGTTTCCCATCATGCACTTTAGAAGCAATGAAGACTGGCTACAGTTTCCCTTTTAGGTAGCAGTTGAAGCAGATTATATTAGTGAGCTCAAGAACACCAACTGACTTCCCTATGACTATAAAGATCAAACTTGATTTAAATTCTACTTGAAAACATCCTCCCTTCCTCCTTACCAAAGTATCTGCAATTGAATCTGAAATACAATGTATCAGGTATTAGGATCAAATATCTTTTGAAACATTCAGATTGCAAAATAAACTTCATATACCAATTCCAGTGAAAGAGCTTCTGGAAGACTACTGATTTTTACCTGCCTTTTGTCTTGTTATAATCATTGTGCTCCTTTATTGTTTCCTTTAAAAGCTAGGAGTAAAATTCTGATAATTTGTTTTTAGGCTTTGATCAGAGGTATTTATACAACACCAGCACTTCCTGTCAGTATAAGTAACCTCCTCAGGGGTGGGCAATCACTCCTGTGTGGGGTTCCATCTCTCCAACAGCAGAGACCCAAGAACAGAGTCAGAGACTGCAGAGGAACGGCCGCTGCCCCCCCCCCAGTCAACATTCACAGCCAGGCTGGAGCTGAGCCTGGCTTCTGAGGGTTCACTTCTGGAGGACTATCCACGAGTAGGGAACAGTCCTTTAAAATTCTTGCCTCTGGTCCAAATAGGGTAGATGAGGGTTCCTTTGGAAAAATGTTTATAAGTTGTGCTTCAGCCTCCGTGTTCCTACAGTTCAAAGTAGGATGAGCATAAAAGAGGACACAAACCAAATGCACACTTAAATTAAATAGCATGATTTAATTTAGTTGCCTCTTAATCCTGAATCCTCTTAAGTTAAAAAAAAAAAAAAAGTTATAATTAACTATTAACGTTAATGAATTTAAACCTTCCAGAAAGCATGAATCCAAAAGGAAATGTCCAGCAGGTGACAGGAGCCAGATGCTCTATGGCCTTTCCTGTTTCAGTCTCAGACACTCTAAACATCAATGGAAAAAAATCTCTAGTTTCTCAGTTTTATTCTCCTAGAGCACAGTGTGTGGCCTGCTACTGAACACGGTCCTCCAGCAGGTACATAATTAACTCATAGGTGGACAACACGATGGCAGTATTTGGGATCTGCCTGATGAGCTGGGCTGAGAGTCCTCTGTAGAAGGCGAGGTAGCCTTCCTCCCGGAACACCAGGCGTGCTGTCTGGATGAAGGACTTGTACTTGGTGCCCTCCTCCCGGAGCCGAGTTCTAATGACCTCTGCAGAGAGACAAACACCTGCTTTAGGCTACAAATGAAACAGGGAGAGAAGTCAAGGTTCAGCTATGTCTATCTGCCATTCTGGTTCTATTTGGACAGGACAGTCACAAGCTTAGATAAAAAAAGGGTAAATTCCTTTTAGCACATCTCCTACTCCCCTTTATAACTTCCTCCTCCTCAAATCCTTTCCACTCTGTCCAGCTGAAAAGCCGTTCCCTCCTTCTTCAAGACTTTGCCGGTTTGGCCTCCCCCCCAGGCACCCACAGCTGGACACTGGTCACTCCTACCTGTTGTGCACAACTCAGACCCTGGGTGACCTCTTCTCTATCATCCCTTTGGGTCGCCTGGTAGTGTCCCAGCACAGGGTGGAACATGATACCTGCCACCAATACTTGATACCATGTGCTGACAGCACAGCAGGCTTGGGAAACAGCCTGTATCTCACAGCACGATAAACTAAGTGTGGCTGGGCTTGTTTTGTTTTTGTGGTACTGGGGATGGAACCCAGGGCCTCAAGCAAATGGTCTACCACTAAGCCACATCCCAGACTTTTTAAAAAATTCGAGACAGGGTCTTGTCAAGTTGCCCAGGCTCAGCTCAAACTTGTGATCCTCCTGCCTCAGCTGAAGGCGTAGCTGGGATAACAGAGGTGTCTGCTATTGTCCAAGGTCTTTTCTTAAAAGTATGTCAGTGGGACAGTAATTCTATAATTCTTTAAAAAATAAAATTAGCTGAGGGCAGTGCTCAAAGGCAAAGCACATACTTAGCATTCATGAGGCCCTTCATCTCCAGCACCAAGACAAACAAAATTGCTAAAAATTAAACTTACCCAAAGCAGCCTTATTCATCACTCCACTCAAACTGAAGCTGAGTGATTTTTAAGTTTGGCTCCCAAGTAATTTTTTGAATAAAGGAATTTTAAGTAAGACTCATATTTTTGAGTTTCTTTGAAAACAGAAGTTCATCAACACAGGGCCTGCATTTCTGCATAGCAAATTCTGGCCCCAATCAGCTGAAGCTGAATGAAGCAGTTCCCACCACTGACATGATCTCTGCTCAAGTAGCTAAGGCCACTTGTGCTCACCCACCTTACCTGCAGGTATAGGGTGAGCACCCCTTATCCGATAATCTGCCTGAAACTTCTGGTGCATCACGTTGGCCAGATTAGGCACGCTTAACTGGTAAAGCCTACACACACACATTACAAAACCTGAAAATCCCCAAATCTGTAACACTTCTAATCATAAGCATTTCAGACAAAGGACACTCAACCTGTATGTGCACTTCAGTTTGTGCTATGGAGGTCCTGATACAGTGACAAATGACAAACCTGTCAACTGCTTGACTGCTCTGGAAGTAAAAGGCAAAACATACCGTGTGGATAAGCAATGCAGGAGGCACATCCCTTAGAAAGAGCAGCAGCTGCCATGAGTCCAAAAAAACTTGTCGAATTTTTCTCAGTTCCACTTGTGGAAGAGGCTAATGGACCTTCTTTCAGATACTTCTTTAAACTTTCATAAATAGCAAAACAGATGATAGTTTCTGAGATTCCAGCATATGAGGCAGTTAATCCTCTATAGAAGCCACGGATGCCCTCTGTCTGGTAAATGTATCGAGCGCACTGGAGTGTGTTCATCTGCTTGGAGCCCCTTATTCTGCATGGGGAGAACCAATGACAGGTGACTGAGAGATCGCTGCACCAGGTCACAAAGGTGATCGCCAAATGTACAGAGAAACTGCACAAGAGAGAAATCTGTCCTGTGGCCGGCTGACCCCTGGCCCCCTGTGAGGCTAGCTCAACACACTGGGGCACCTGACTGGCCCACAGTCTGTATCAAGGGCCGGAGAAGCATGTTCACAGCCTCTGACCTAATTCTATAAAGAGCTCATGGAGGATAATGCTCGTCCCAGGGGAATCACAACTGCAATACAGTCAAAACAATCCAAAAATTTAAGAATGGGAAGGCAAGTACCAGATTCAAAGTCAAGGTGCAACAAGACACAGGAAGGTGCTTAAGTGGAAAGCAGGACAAAATTCACACATGAAATGTGTGAAAGGAAGAAAAATTCACCAAAATTCTGACAAGGCTGATAAATACAAAGGTTCCCCAGGCTCCAGAGTATTTTGTACACGCACTGAGGACTGAACCCAGGGCATCATGCATGAATGGTATATTTTTATTCTATTATTTCTAAACTTGGCTCCCTGTCTTAATCATTTCACAAAAAAGGTAACTTAGAGTGAACTGATGTTGACCAGTTGTTTTTAATTGTTCAGTCTCCTTATTGCTATGTTACAAGGAAAAGTAATTCTGGCCAAACTTCTTTTTGTTATATCTTTTTTTTTTTTTTTTTTTTGGTACTGGGGATTGAATCTAAGGGTGCTTAACCACTGAGCCACATCCCTAGCCCTTTTTGAGACAGGGTCTCACTAAGTTGCTCAGGGCCTCCCCAGTTGGCAGAGGGTGGCTTTGAACATGTGATCCTTTTGCCTCAACCTCCTATAGTTACTAGAATTGCCTTTTATAGACAGCCCTCCTCTGCTTGATTCACTGGAACAGTTATTCTGTGTTATGGAATAAAGTGATATAAATTTTAGAATCATAAAATGGACCTGATTAGGAGCTTTAAAAGCTAAATTGCTGAGATTTCATCCTCTGACCGAGGTGCTTTATTGTCTCAAGCCTTTTCTGTAACCTGGCTGCTCTCAGGATGGTGGGTGGCCTTGCTGCCTCAGGAAACGGACCTCCTCACCATTTTATGTGCCTCTTGGGTTGCTGGGATCGGTCTTAGGCCACTGTACCCAGCTAATTGTATTTTAATAACTATTTATGATTGCGTTAAAAATACTTTATTCTAAAAAGAGCCTATAGGTTTCCCCAGAATGCCAAAGGAATCCACAGCACCAAAAACAAAAAACAAACAAACAAACAAAAACAAAGCCAACAACAATGCCTGGCTAGAATTTCAGGGCCAAAACTGAGTGTATCTGAGGGCCTTATTCAACTTCCCCTCTGGGGCCTGGAGGCTTGTGCTGTTCTGCTCTTTTGACTTCCTCCCCTGGAAGGTGAGGCCTCCAGAGGACCCTCAGCATGAAACCTGGTGGGGCCTGCACACAGCCCTGAGAGCACTTCCCATCTTCTTCTGCCATCTCTGGGGCCCTCCTCTCCCCACAATGCTTATAAGCACAAATCTCAAAATAAGAAGTATTTCTACATATGCTTAGATTGAGGGGGGAAAAAAGAGGGGGATGACTGAAGAGTCCTACATCTAACACCATAGCTAGAACTGGGGAAGGAAAAATCCCACCAAATTCTTACATTAAGGAAGGGACAATCAATAACTTACTTTCGCTCTAGCTGCATCCGAGTTTTAACCATCCATATAGGATTCATTAAGGAATTTGTGACAAAAGCTGGAAGAAAAGAACAGCAAAATAAAGTCATTACTGGGCAGAGCCAGTGCTTATTAAAGCTGCCCATGCCATACACAGCTTGCGAAACCAGGACTCCTGTGGCTTAACAGAACTGGGTGGCGGAGGCAGGTACCTCTCTGTACTGGAGATGGAAGCCGCAGTCCTGTACCGTGTCTACTCCTGGACCCCAAGAAAGCGCTCAGCTTCCTAGAGCCTGCTGGGTCTCTCTCACCCCTAGGTGGTGCTGCTGGCCTTTCTCCTAATGTGGTTCTCCTAATGTGATTCCCACAACTTAGAAGGTTCAGATCCTCAAGGAATTTTTTTAAGAAGTTGCTAATGTAATCCAAATGTTACCTTATATCTAATTTGGAAAAAAGGAATTCAATCTCTTTTCACCTGAATTCAAACTTAGAAATTTTAAGCCAGATGAATCATTTCAGGAAATGAAGTATTGAGACTGATCTCTTTAGAGGACTCATCTTAACTTTGCTCATCTTTCAAATCAGTCAAAAAAAAGGCCATGCTGTGTTGTTAGTCCCAACTCCTCTGACACCTCATGCCATCCAGAGTCCTAAGTAGATTAATTATTAGGAAGACACTTGCTTATAAAGTTCCCTGAAGGTCTGCTTTATTTACCTGTTCTGGGTTATTTTTGCAAGTCACAAAACTAACCAGTAGCTTCTGGCTTATGGTTAACTCACTATTGGCCCATTAAGTGAAGATAGACCTAATTTGGAATGCTATGTCCTCCTCAGAGCTCCACAAGAAGTGGAACTGCTTCTCTTGTGTGAAGCAGCTCTGCTTAATGTTTTCTATTTGGGGTCTAGAAATCATAATCTCTAAATATTCAAATGGGTTGCTAGTACACTTACTGGGGTAACAGAGGCAAATGAAACTGGTGTTTATACCCACAGACTGGCACAAGGTGGAAATTTTTCTAAAATGTCAATTTAAATTCTCTAAAATATGTTTCAATTTAAGTGAACATAGCCTCTGTATAAAAAGACAGACTTTCTCTTGGCGATCTGCAAGTCCATGCTTTCCGCGTAGGACTTCCTGAGGAACAGTCCTGCCCCAAGTTCTACAATAAGTGGAATGACTTGCTCAAAAGAGAACAGAAGCTCTCTGATCTGTCACCTGTCCTGAAAACACTGCCCCATAGCCGTGAGCCCTCGCTGTGTACCCAGGTATTAAGGGCAGATGGGCCTGCCAGATCCTGGGGAGTCACAAAGAAAGCAGCTCTGATTTCAGGAAACAACTTAATGGGAAAAGCAGAAAGACATGAAAAACACTCTAATAACATAAAAAAAAATAGCACTAACTGGCAGCATGCGGGAGAACATGTGAATTTTGAGGGAGAATAAAAAGCTTGAGTAGTCAAAGAAAAGGAAATCAAGTTACAAACTATTCTCAAACACTCATTCCATCAGTTCTAACATAAAGCTTTTGAAAATGATTTTGGGTCAAAAAGAATAGGAAGTGAATTTCTGGGGGGTTAGGGGGAACACATGCTTTAGGAAGCGAGAGGCTTTTATCTCACTCACTAGGTAACATACCTGCAGAGCCAGCTGAGAAAATATGCACAATATTGCTATTAGGCACGAAAATGCCATTAAATTGCTCTTTGGCTTTGGAGTAACATGCAAAGTACACAGCCCTGTTAGAACAAAGAGAGAATGCTATAAAGAAATCATTATGGTACTATAAAATATATATGTGAGGCATAATAAATAATATGGGAGAAAATATATAACCAAAACCATGTCCTCACCTGTGCTAAAACCAAAACCTTCTCAGAAAGTTCTTGCTTGCCCTGCCAGAATTATTTAATGATGACAGAGTATCCAAAACAATTGAGGAAAGTGATATTTGGTGATATGTGTACCAAGTTCTTTTATGTTCTTCATTCTGGATGAATGCTAACAGCAGCAATATAGACTTTAACTTTAAAAGCTTGTAACATTTCTAAAATATACTAAGGCCAGCGCAGTGTTTCTGTCCCTTGCTCCAGTCTTCTCAGCCCTTCTCCTCTGTCCTCCTTGCTGCTGGGTCTCAGGAGTATAGGCTGCTTGGAAGTTTCCCGGTAATGCAGGCAAAATGGTTTTTTTCTTGTTGGCTAATAACCCAATCATAGGATTTAAGTTTCATCTTAGGATCTTCTTTTTGTTAATATTAATTTTTAATTTTAGGTGGACACAATACCTTTATTTTACATTTATGTGATGCTGAGGATCAAACCCAGTGCATGCTAGGCGAGCACTTGCTCTACCACTGACCACAACCCTAGCCCCTCATCTTAGGATCTAGACTACTGTTAAAATAAAAATTGCAGGAGGCCACTACTTTGGACTAAATTCCTTCCTGGGCCCCAAGAAATCAGACAAAAGCAGTGGAGTCCCTGTGTTGAAGTTGCTTGTAACCAAACTATCTGCCCGTCCAAGAAATCAGGATTAGAGAGGTAACTGTTAACGTTCCCAAAAGGGACAGTTTCAACTGGTGTGATCGTCAACTTTCCTCTGCTTTAATTCTTATGAAAAAGAACTGATGTTAATCAGTTATTTTTCTATTGTTCCCTGTTTTTACCCTGCTTGGCCCACTGGAACACTTATTCTAAATTATATGGAATAAAATGTTGCCTAATTCTAGAATGGGAAATAAATCTTTAAATTACTGAAATTCTGTCCTTTAATAACATGAACACATTAACTTTTATATCCAGTTACTCTTTTTAACTGCTCTGTCCAAAAGAACTTTCTGTCAGTGGCACTGAGGACAAGCACACTGTTGTGGAAGCAACTCCTTGTCTACTTCTGCAAAGATAGAATGTTCTGCACCTGTGCTCTAATACAGAACCACTAGCTACCTGTGGATTCTGAGTACTTGAAACACTCCAGGTGAGCATAGACTAAGGAGTGAATCTTTCATTTTAATTAATTTACATTTAAGCAGGTGCATGTGGCCAGTGGCTATACTACTTGCACAGCACAGCTTTGTATATTTAGACAGGCTTTCAAGAGAATTAAGCCTGTGGAAGAAAAAAAAGGGAGAATGTCATTTTGCAGAAAGTAGAAAGTAAAGCCTGGGTGCCTTTCCAGTTCCTTCAGATCAATGTTTCCAAGTGCACATGAATCATCTGGGGATCTTGCTAGGCTGTAGGCCTGGGTGTGCCCTGAGATGGCATGACTGTGTGGTTTCTCACAAGCTCCCAGATAACACCACATGGTGACCACATACCACACTTAGGACAGCAAAAGCTTAAGGGAGATTATAGGTGATGATAGTAAATTAGTTTTTCTACTTAATAAAATAACCAGAATTTCTTTCTCACACAAAAGAACACAATCATAGCTATCACCATCTCTGCACGTCAGATATATTTAGTGAATCCAACACAGAAAACGAAACTGGCCAGTTAGCAGTGTGGCCCTCGGGCAAGAAAGGCCCAACATGGACACTACTCTTGGGAGCGAGCACACAATTCAATGCTTACCTTGACGGTGCCACTCCAACCAAATTTGGACCCAAGCCTCTGAAGAGTGACTTTGGTCCTTCCTTCTCCAAGATCGACCTGAATAATAAAAAGACATACCTTTAATACCCCTTATGGGAGGACTGTGCCAAATGGCGAAAAGTCAACTTTCACATCATTCCTTCAGATAATATAATGTTGAAGGAACCCTTACCCAACTCTACTACACCTGCAGGAGTAGGCCCTGAGTCCCATTTCCACTAACACATTGACACAGCCTGCTGCAAAAGCAATCACTGGACATATTTTCAACAAGCCTTTTCCCTGCTCCACAGGAGCAAGATATGGAGGGTTTGTGCTATATACTGAAATGCTCCGGTAAAGGGAAGTGTCCTCAATCATAACAACAGCTCAGAGATTTCTCTGGGTGGTATTTCTTTTGGAAATACCTCTTTATTTATAGCAGCATTATCTTGTAGATCTTTGCCTATTGTAGCAGAGCCTGAAACAGGACAGAAGGAACAGAAAAGCCTACCAAGTTTCACGGTATATATGAAGGTTACTTAAAGCCAAAGTCTAACCTCTTGAGTCCCCAAAATGATACTGTGATAAATTTTATTTATTATTTTTGGGTATCGGGGATTGAACCCAGGGGTGCTTAATCTCTGAGCCCGTTTTTATATTTTTATTTAGAGACAGAGTCTGGCTGAGTTGCTTAGGGCCTCGATAAGTTGCTAAAGCTGGCTTTGAATTTGTGATCCTCCTCCCTCAGCCTCCTGAGCTGCTGGCATTACAGGCATGCACCACCATTCTTTTCAAAACTGTACAAATATATATAACAAAATATACCATCTTGGTCATTTTTAAGTAGACAGGTCAGTGGCACTGAGAACATGCACACTGTTGTGGAAGCAACTCCCCTGTCTACCTCCAGTACATCTTCAGCTGACACTTCCCACCAAACAGTCCTGCCCCCACTCCTCTCTGACCTGCCGTTCCACTTTGACTGCATCTGACCATTCCAGACACTCCCACCAGTGCAATTATATAACGTGTGTCCTTTTTGTGACTAGCTTATTTTACCTGGCATGTTTTGAGGGTCATCTATGCCCTAGCATCAGAATTCCCTTCTCCTTAGAGATGTGATGACCTTCTATTGTTATATACACCACATTTTACTCATCCCTTCATTCATCAGTAGACACCAGAGCTCCTTCTACTTTCTGGCTATTGTGAGTAATGCTGCTATGAAGACAGGTGTACAAATACGGTATCTGTTCAAAATCCTGTTTTTAATACTTCTGGATTAATGGGTCACAGGGTCACTCTAGGTTTTGAGGAGCTACCATGCTGTTTTCCACAGGGTCTGTGCTACCACACATTCCTAAGAGCAACGCCTAAGGCTTCTAATTTCTCCATAACCTTGCCAATATTTTTTTTTTTTTTTTTAAAGAGAGAGTGAGAGAGATAGAGGTAGAGAGAGAGAGAATTTTTTAATATTTATTTTTTAGTATTTGGCGGACACAACATCTTTGTTTGTATGTGGTGCTGAGGATCGAACCCGGGCCGCACGCATGCCAGACGAGCGCGCTACCGCTTGAGCCACATCCCAGCCCCTTGCCAATATGTTTTAAAAAAGTTAATTCGATTTCTGATTAAAAGAAACACAGAAAACCCTAAAATGGTACAGAACATTCTTAGACATTTTCCTGCTCCAATATAGTAATTCAAGTTGGTTAAATTTATTCATTTCAATGGCTCAATCCAATAGAATTTACCTTATTTTTATTAATGGTCTTCTCTAATTTAATCTCCTTTCTGAGTACACACACATACACGTATGCGCATGTGTGCGCACACACACACAGAGGACTGAATCTGGGGATAATCTACCACTGAGCTATATTTCCAGCCCTATTAATTTCTTATTTTGAGACACAGTCTCCTTAAGTTTCCTAGGCTGGCCTCAAACTTGAAATCCTCCTGCCTAAGTTTCCCGAATAGCTGGGTTTACAGGTGTATAACACCATGCCCCATTAATCTTTTCTTCTAGTACCTTCAATTCGACAGCATTCTATGTTGAACCAGCTCACAAATAATCACATCCTAGTCAAAGGGTTTCATGCAATGTTTTACCTTCATTATGACACGCTGAAGGTATGATAAAAAGATATTTTTACTTCTATGCCAACAGTGAAGTGTTAACTCTATCTTTACCACTTCCATATTTCCATTTCCTCAAAACCAAGCAAAAATTTTTGGTGCAAGAGCAGTTAGGCTGATGTCTGCTCCATGGCACATGAACTGTGTTCAAGTCCTGTTCACCAGCAGCTTTTCTCCTTCCTCAGGTCACTTTTCATGCCCTACATCCCCTCGATGAACCAATCAACCAAATTGTGAACCTCGGTTTCTCTAATTTTTAGATGTTCACAAAATATTTCAACTGCTTAAACTAAATATTTATACCTTAAGATCTTTCCTAAAAATAGGAGGCTAGCAATTAAAAAGAAAAAGGTTACTTGAATTAAAAAGAAAAAAACTAAAACTCTATTTATGGACAGAAGAATCTTATAAATAAAATATATGTTGGGGCTGGGGATGTGGCTCAAGCGGTAACGCGCTCGCCTGGCATGCGTGGGGCGCTGGGTTTTATTCTCAGCACCACATAAAATTCTCTCTCTTTAAAATAAATAAATAAATGAATGAATGAATAAATAAATAAATAAATAAAAATACATGTATTCTGTCCATCTATAACTAAAAATATTTTTAAAAAATATGGCGGGGGGGGGGCGCTGGCTGGGGCTGTAGCTTGGTGGTAGAGCGCTTGCCTAGCACAGGTAAGGCCCTGGGTTTGATACTTAGCACTAAACAAAAAAATAAGTAAATAAAATAAAGTTATAAAACATATTTTAAAAATACTAGGGAATCCACTAAAAAAAGTAATATACCTAATAAATAAGTCCTGCAAGATTACAGGGTACAAGATCTGTATGAGAAAAATCAGCTGTTTTTCTACACAGGAGCACTTTGAAACAAAATTTAAAAAAAAATTCGATGCTGGATGCAGTGGTACCTGCCTGCAGCACTGGCTAGTTTGGAGGCTAAGGCAGAAGGATCATTTGAGCCCAGGAGTTTGAGGCCAACTGGGTAACACAGTGGGATCTGTCCTAAAACAACAACCAAACAAACAAAAAATCCTAGTTCCATTTACAGTAGCATCGAAAGGAATAAAATATTTATCCCTAGAGACATGAACTAAATTAGCAGTTGCCAGGAAATTGGGTGGTGGGGGTGGGGGGGATACTGCTAATGGATACATATTTCTTTTTTAAATATTCTGGAATTACATTTAGTACATTGAGAATATACTAAATCTTACTGATCAGCAGACTTTAAAAGAACAAATTTCATGGTATGTAAATAATAATTATTTAAAAAAATAGTAAGAAAGACCTCAGTTCAATTTATGTAATCCAATTACTTAAAAAAATTAGAGAGACTGCAGTCTCATTTTCTAATCATAAAATTTTTCTTTACTGGTAGGCAGTGATGTCAGGACACTCAATAGTGTGGTCCAGACTAAACCCTTTGGTACAAACTCTGCTCTACACTGCCACATCTAGACCAGGGAACACATCTCACACTAGCGAAGTGGACATTTCATTTTTTTCTCCATGGCATCTGAGGAAGGTCAAATCAATGAGTTTAAAATAAGACCTGAGGGGCTGGGGATGTGGCTCAAGCGGTAGCCTGCTCGCCTGGCATGCGTGCGGCCCGGGTTCGATCCTCAGCACCACATACAAACAAAGATGTTGTGTCCACCGAAAACTTAAAAAAAATAAATATTTAAAAATAAATAAATAAATAAAAATAAAATAAGACCTGACCATACAATGGAACACACTTCAATAGTAGAGAGGAAGGAAATACTGATATGTGCTACAGTAAGGATGAACCTCAAAAAACATTCAGCTAGATGAAAGAAGCCAGACCCACGAAGCCAACATACATCATTTGAATGTCAGGAGAAACAAATCTATAGACAGACAGCAGACTAGCATTTGGTTACCTGGGGCTGGGGCAAGAGATGGGAGGGTTGCAAACAGGTAAAGGATTTTATTTTAAGCTCTAAAATTAAATAGTGGTCATGGCTGTACAAAACTGAACATACTAACAACAGCTAGACTGAACTTTTTTTTTGTTTTGTTTTGTTTTCTTAAAATGAACAGATGGGTCTTCTGCTGCTGCCTAAAGCCAGCCTATGACTCAAGTTATCTTCCCACCTCAGCCTCCCAAGTGGTCAGGACCAAGCACACAACACCACACCTGGCTGAACCACATGCTCTTGAATGGGCGGATTGTGTGGCATACGAATCACATCCTAATAAAGCTTTTTAAAACAATAAAGAGCTGGGTGCGGTGGTATACGCCTATAATCCCAGTGGCTCAGGAGGCTGAAGCAGGAGGATCACGAGTTCAAAGCCAGCCTCAGCAAAAGTGAGGCACGAAGCAACTCAGTGAGACCCTGTCTCTAGATAAAATACAAAGTAGGGCTGAAGATGTGGCTCAGTGGTGGAATACCCCTGAGTTTAATCCCCAGTACTCATCCCTCCCCTGCCCCCCAAAAAGGCCAGGCAAGGAGAGAGGAGGAAAAACTCACTGAAGAAAGATCTAGAGCAGGGGAGAAATGCTGTTGTAAAGCAAAATTTAGTTCTTAATCAGTTACTTATAACAGATTAAATGCTAAAACTGGAATATGGATTATAGAATATTAAAAAGTAGCATATCAATATGAAATTTCTTGAATTTGAAAACAACTATTCTCTCTTGGAAAATAAATGCTGGAGGATTAAGGGTAAAGGTGCAAGCCACATGGCACCCACTTTGAGATGGACAGAAAATAAATGTGTACAGCCAAAATCAAAGTGTGAACATTAACAAAATGTTAAAAATTGAATGAATCTAGGGACTGAGGTTGTGGCTCAGTGGTAGAGGCTGGCCTGGCATGTGTGAGGCCCTGGGTTCGATCCTTAGCACCACATATAAATAAAGAAATAAAGTAAAAAATCCACTGCAACTAAAAAAAAAAAAAAAAATTGGGTGAATCTATAAAAAGTTATAAGAAAATTATCAGTACCATTCCTGTAACCTTTCTGTAAGTCTGAAATGATTTAAAAGTAAAATCATTTAGGCTGGGAGTGCAGTTCAGTGGTAGAGTATTTGCCTAACATGTGTGAAGCCCTGGGTTTGATTCACAGCACTGCAAAAAACAAAAACAATACCAAAAAAACCTACTAAAAATATGTTAGGCTATAAAAACAACTTAGATCATGATTATAGTGTAAACACAACTCTTAGGATTCCATAAACACAATACTTCAAAATGTAATTCATGGGGTTTCAATGAATATTCACAGTGGCCAAGAGTAAGCCATCTGGCTCTTAAGAGAGGCATGAGAATTTAATATTTTGAAATTTTAAAATACTTTCTCAAAGCAGGACTGTTAAAAAGACAAGCTCTTTTAACACAAACTTTCCTTAACACCTTGAAGTAACCTACACCTCCCGACATAGTATGTAATGAAGATTTTCAATGCTAAGTTTATTTGACAATCTTTTAAAGCTTAGATTCCGTCTGTGGTCCCAGAAATGTACAGTGTGCAGCTCTAAACACAACTAAGGGAATCTCTGGCTCCAGGAAGCTGGGAGCTCTTATCCATAATGCAGCAGGGAGCTCGTGTCCTCAAGTGACTCAGACCTTTAAAGAAGTGAAGACAGCGGTCTCCATAGTTACTCATATTAACAGTTGGCAAAGAGTCAAATCTGTTATATAATCCAAAAGTCTAAACTATCTGGGTGTTTACAACACTTTTCTGGAACAATCAAGTTCCTACTATAAATGGTCCACTTTAGCTTCAAAAGAAGGTTATAAAAATTCAGACTCATTTTCCCACAGTCATATCAACCTTCATTTGGGAAAGAAACGCAAAAAGCAATTACAGTCTTGTTTGGATCATTTCAATCTCTTCGCCAGTTTCAGAACACAATATGCTTACCACCGACTAATCCAAGACAAGTGTCTTATCTAAACATGTCAGTTTTTTAAAAATACAGACTGGCTCAGTGATGTACACATTACTTTTTGGATTAAAAAGATACTTGAAAAAACAAATATAAGGCACCTCAGCAGTTAAAAGAAGAAGTCTTGTTGACAAAAAATTAAACCAGACTTTTTTTTTAAAAAACAGATACCTGAAATAAACATTACTCTGGTAAATTTAATAGATGGATCCTGAATTTGCTAACACCTTGCCTTTTATTCTTTTATGTAACTGTTCAAAGAATAAAAGTTATCAATTCTCCAAAGGAGAATTTTTTCTCTAATGTGTTAACTCGAGTAAACAATGATTTGCATTTTGAAAAATAAACTTCCTACAAACTCTGATCTTTTTTTCTTTAAATATTTTTTTTCAGTTGTAGTTGGATACAATACCTTTATTTATTTTTCTTGTTTTAAAATATTTTTATTTTTAATTTTTTTTTAGTTGTAGATAGACACAATATCTTTATTTTTATGAGACGCTGAGGATCCCCAGGGACTTGCACATACTAGGCAAGTGCTCTACCGCTGAGCCACAACCCCAGCCCTATTTATTTTTCTGTATGTGGTGCTGAGGATGGAACCCAGGGCCTCACACATGCTAGGTGAGCGGTCTACTGCTGAGCCACAACCCCAGCCTGGCTGATGTCTTTTACAGCAGCACTCCCCCACAGAGCAGCACATAAGATGAGTAGCTATAGTTTAATGAAGTGGCTGCTATTCATTTGGGCTTTTTTTTGGTACTGGGGATTAAACTCAGGGGGTTCTACCACTGAGATACACCCCCAGTCCTTTTATTATTATTATTATTTATTGAAACAGGGTCTCACTAAGTTGCCAAGGCTGGCCTTGAACTTGCAACCCTCCTGCCTCAGCTTCCCAAGTCACTAGGATTTCAAGCTGCCATGCTATCATTTGAGCTTTTGAATAACAGCATCTTCTACAAATGTAAACAGAAAACAAAGATGGGTTTTGCAGCACAGGGGAAAGGCTAGAGCCCTTGGCCTTGCCTGTCATTTCCTATATAAAGAGCTCTTTCTGCAGATCAAAGTGACCGCCCTGGCTCAGGGTGGCTAACAGTCCACCAGGGTGGCAGCCCAGTGAAAAGCAGCCATCCTCTGAGGCACACAGCCAATGGTGGCCTGACTGCAGCCTGCTTTACAACTTCCCATGGGAAAACATATGCACTGACCCTGAAGGGCCACTGTGCTTTCTTCAGATGGGAATTAGGTAATATGGTGTTCCCCTTTGTGGCCCGGGAACCAATAAGTTCATTTACAAATCTATGTTTAACAGTACAGAAAGCACATGCATAAGACAGCAGCTAGTATTTATTTACAAGGCAGGGAATGTTGAGTCCTTCAGGTTCACTATCTATCCAATGGTCTAAATCCATCCACTTGCTGATGTATGGAGTGCTTACTCTGTCACAGGCCTCATTCTAGGTGCTTGAGGACACTTCAGCAATCATATAAAGGTCCCTACCTCCAAGAAGTTCAAGTGGAGGGTGGCAAGAGGAAAGAAAAGAGCATGTAAATAAACAAACTACACTGTTGGAAGGAGATAAGTGCTGTGGATAGAAATAAAGCAGGCAGAGGGGATGGGTGTGGAGGAGGGTTCAGTTTTAAAGAGCATGATCACTGCAGGGCCTTCCTGCAAAGGTGACAAAGCCACTCAGATAATGTCCAGAACAAGCACCCTGTGGTAGAAAATGTTCCTGGCCTTTTAAAGGAACAAGGAGGCTGGAGGAACAAGGGAGGACACAGGAGGTGATATCAAGGACAGCTGTGGGCTGCAGCTTTTGTGTGGAGGAAGATGGTAGTCCCAGCAGGGATGGAAGCAGAGGATTTTCTGGCTGCTGTGCTGAGAACACAGAGTATGGGGACAGCTAAGTCTTAGGCCAGGGCAGTTGGGAAACCACTGTCATGACACAGGTGTGACACTGGCCTCTGCCAGGACAGCATCAGAAGAGGTGATGAATCAGGGTCAGATTCTGTGTATATTCTGAAGTCAGAGTTGACAGCATTTACTGTGGGTTGAGAGAAATAAGACTTGAGGGCCACTCCAGACCCCAGAGCTTCAGAGCTGCAAAGACTACACTGCTTTAACCCAGACAGGGAGGTTCTGGGGGCAGCAGGGTGCAGGGAGCTTGGTTTGTCTCTGTTCCATTTAGAATGGCCAGTGAATGTCTGAGCTATCTCAGGCAGCTAGAGGGCCTGTGAGAGAAGCACCGTCATTCATAGATGATATTTACAACCACTAGATGAAATGTGATCACCAAGGGAGGGGCCTCAGAGAGGAGTGGGGTAGGCTCTAAGCCCGGGTAGCTCCTGCAGCATGGCGCAGTGTGGCTGCAGACAGCCAAGGAAACAGAAGCAGCAGACAGACAGGATGGCGTAGGACATGGTCCTGGACGTCTGAGCCAGAAGCTGACTGATGCGTCTCTGTGTTGAGACCTAAAAGACACAGCAGCTCAGTCTCCACTCTAGGGCTCTTGTGCTACTGTTTTTCACCTTACTCTTAGTTGCTCCAAATCCTTAAAAATAAGGTGGCTGTTCATCAAACATGACTTTGGTGTACCTCTTTTAACTTCTGATCTGTATGTCCTCATCTGTAACAACAGGCAATAGTAGGCCTGAGAGAGAATACCTTAAGGTGGTTGTGAAGACAAAGAAATACTACTACATGAAAGTGGACTTTTATTAGTTTGAAGCCATAACATCAGCTGAGCTGTATAGCAGAATCTCAAAACATATATGTATCAGGCTTAGGAGATGGAACTGAATAAAACAGTTCTCAGACAAAAAATCTGCTTCACAGATGGTTTTCCAACAAGTTAAAATTTTACTTCTTTTTTTAAAAATATATTTTGATGTAGTATTAAGTAGTTTAAAAAGTATCTACATGTGATATTTCATTATTTGGTACTGTGGTTATATCAACCAATGAATGTTGTAGGTCCACAAAAAAAATGTTTGTGTGTAGTGTGGAAGATGCTTCTATATTTTAAGAGACAGAGTAGCCCTTTTCCTTTAGGTTATATTTTTGATAAATGATTATCCACTTGGGGACATATATGGGGGAGGTAGGAATTATTGGAGATGAGACACACAAGATATTGGAGATGTGGAATATAATATATCTTATAGAACTTAAAACAGAAACATGCCCATTAATATTACAGGCTCAACCCCATTGATACTCACAACTTTTGGGCAATACTGCCGGGTACATTAAACCTAAACTCAGCAGTCACACTTAACTGAGCAAGCATGTGTGAGGAAGTCTGTAAGAAAGCTAATAAAGTGGGTAAATCATTTCACTGCTGGACACTGCATGCTCCTTAGATGAAAGGTGTCACCTGGACCCAGTGTCTGCCTCTGCTGTGAACAGAACAAGCCAATGGGAAGTGTAATCAAAGCCACTGAGGACAGCAGTGGCTGTGTGTCTTGGCTGAGGTTCATATCCACCTCCATGGCACTGGATTCTATTTTCCTTGTGCCTAACCAAAATCTCCTCCCAGTTGGGTCTCCGCTCCACCTTCAATGTTTAACTTAAATAACAGATTACTTGGACTGTTCTGGAGAAGGTCTCCCTTCCTTGAGGGGGTTTCTGACTCTCACGTGTGACCTGGTCCCCAGCAGGCGGTCATGTCATTGGGCTCTGCTCAGTAAGCTCGATGCACCCTTTATCATGTTTGGCAGGGACGTCTGAGTGCTGCACAGGTAGGTTTTACAAACAAAATGTACCTAAGAACAAACCAAGCACACATTCCACATCTAAGCTGTGGCTGGAACCTGCCTAAGTACCGAGTGTGTGTGTGTTAGGCCAGAGCATCTCCAGTTACTGCTTCTTTCTCTAAGGTTTCCTGACTAAATCTCTACAGGAACAAACAGCAATTTCTTTCCTGATACATTTTTTCCAAGGATAAGTTCCAGAGGTCTGAATATCAAGCTCAGTTAAATTTAACTATTATTTATTAAACACCTCTTTAAAAAAAATTTTTTTTAGTTGTAGATTTATTTATGTGGTGCTAAAGATTGAACCCAGTGCCTCACACGTTAGGCAAGCACTCTACCACTGAGCTACAACTTCAGCCCTAAATATCTCTTCTTAAAAAAGTACAGATCATAAGCTAAAAAAACAGACTGTCAAATGCTCTTCTGAATCTTTTATTTTGCTTTAATGTTAGAGACTGTATCCTAAATTCAATTTAGAAATATTTAGCTACTTTGTAAGCAAGCAAATGATATACTGTTCCTACAACAAAAATAATAGAGGGCAGCTAGTCTAGTACTAAAACAAAATTTTCTATAACTTATTTCTAAATAAAATGTGAAATTCAAAAACATTTCATTTGCATATCAGTTACTCTCAAAAATACAACCCAAATCTTGTCAATTAAAAAGATTTTATCCCTTTATTCCCTTGTTAGCCCTTAAAAGATTTGAGCAACAGCAATAATCTGATGTAACAATTTAAACATGGTTTCAGTTTGCTTTGTAGTTTGGTTTACTCAACTGTCCCTGGATGATGATCACATGCACAGCAGTATCCCTGCGGCCAAGGGCACAAGGTCAGGGTTCAAAGGTGTTATAAAGAATCCTAGTTCTTGATGGATGTGGTGGCACACACCTGTAATCCCAGCTACTCGAAAGGCTGAGGCAGGATTGCAAGTTCATGGCTAACCTAGGTAACTTGGGTGAAACCTTGTCTCAAAAAAAACCAGCAAAAAATGGAACTGGGGATGTAGCTCAGAGGTAGAGTACCCTTGGGTTCAATCCTCAGTACTCCCCGCCACCACCACAAATACTAGTTCTTAAATAGGACTACAGACTGTGCAGACAGACCATTCCATCTGATGGGCTTGATGAACATCCTGTCCTGACAGCAGAACAGAAGCGTGCGGTGGCAAAAGCAGAGAGGACTGTGCAGGACAGAACTTACTTCAGAACCTGTAGGAGTCCAGGTGTCACCGATGTCGGTCTCACCATTCCAGCTCCATTAATGGTCCCCAGATGAACCTGAGGATAATAGACGGTCCGGAGAGCGAGTCTTGAAGACTGTAACCTGGTCTTAATGACTTCTAGTGGGCAAGTGAAAATAGCACCAACTGTGCCCCCACACCTGGAAGAGAAGAGGTCACCGCAGGATCAGAAGAGTGGCCTGATTTTCTGCATGAGCAGGATGTGGAGTCTGACTCTTCTCTTAGAAAAAGGGCACATACATTAATGAAAGCAGAACACAAAGGAGGCTTAAAAAAAAAAGTTGAAATCCCTGAGTTAAAGTGATAACCACTGTCACCATGTCCTTCTATACTGGCACAGACACACCACCTTCTCCTGATTTTGTACTCTCTCTGTGTGTTGACATATAATATTTTTAAAAATTTTTTATTTGTTTTTTGTTATATATGACATATAATATTTTAACAAACTTCCTAACGTTGGACATACATGCCATCTCTCATCTCACTACCTGCTGCAAGGAATATTCTAGAAAGTGCATCTTTGCACGCCAAAACCAAATATTCAGGTAATGGCACTATTGCAAAATTCCATGTTTATGACAATACGGATCTTTATTAAAATCTAATTTACTTACTGCTTACTAATGATCCCCTCAAGTTAGCTTCCTAGCAAGCAATTGTGTATAGTTTGATTTGGGAACAGACTCCAGCACCAATCAAAACAACTTGTGTAACTATCAGGGCCAGCAGAAAATTGTTTAAAACAAATCACTTCACCTTACCCCATTGTTGCCCTTTTATCCCTTTGAAAATGGGGTCCTGGCCGGGTGCAGTGGCACACACCTGTAACCCAGTAACTCGTTTATCTTAAAACACCTACTTCAATCTTCTTTTACATAACAGGATCCATGAATCACGTTTGATAAGCTAGTTATAATGAACAATGTCAAGTACCATCTAACGCCACCACCCATACCACCAGGGATGCAGGCTTTCCTCCTTGAAAAATGTGACTCTAGAGCAGGATGATCCTCAAGGTCAGGACCCTGCATTCCTCCCAGTGAGATCTCAAATGGTACTTATTCATTTGAGATTTCACGGGGAATGTTTTTAAAAGGCACCTAAATAACTGGGAAGAGCATTCACCCTTTACCTTCCACCCCCTGCCGCCTGCACTTGCAGTGAGCCGCTGTGGGCCTGGCACTCAAGGAGGTTCAATCAGAATGATGCTGCACTGGCATCTCAGACTGGGACAGGCTAAGCTTGGAAGGACAGGAGCTGGCACTGTGCAGTACTCCCACTAGCTCCCCGGCTCCACTACAGCTTCACCAACACAGGGTTAGGCGGGGGAAATCTAGAAGCATCCCAGGCCCTCCCACACAACTGGGGTAACCAATGAAGTCAAATCTCCAAGCAGGACGCAGATCAGGAGCCTGAAGCTCCACGGAGCAAGCAGCATTGAAAGCCATCTGCTAACCAACAGCACTGCTGCCATCAGCCCAGGGATGGTTTGTGACAAACGTTCAGTCCTCTGACAATCTTCAGAGGCAGGAATAACCAGCCCTATTTCACAAGGAGGAACCCAAATGTCAGGAGACAGAAATGTACAGATGGGGGAGAAGAGGACAGAGCCAGTGGGGGCTGGTTAGGTAAACCTGGTTTAAGTCACAATGAGGACAAATCCTAAACTGCTACCTACAAGGGTGGTTTCTGAACTGAGGGCCCAAGCCCATCAATCACAAAAGCACTTTGGAGGATCACAAGCAGAACAGGGAAGCAGGAGGACAGAAACTGATGAAGCCCTGTACTAAAGGCAACGTGGCTCTCCACAAGCTTATATACTTTTTCAAAGTCTCCAAGTCATTCAACCCAAACCCCTATCCAGGTCCCCTATGCTAAGATACCCTCTTGTGGGATATTTATGGTAAGAAAGCAAGTATTGTTAGTTTGGTTATACTACTATATATTAGCTTTGTTAGTTAACTCAGACTTTGTAAAACTCTCATGGATTTTTTAATCAAGAGGGTATTTTGAGCTGGGCGTGGTGGCACACGCCTGTAATTCTAGGGGCTCAGGAGGCTGGGGCAGGAGGACTGTGAGTTCAAAGCCAGCCTCAGCAATAGTGAAGTGCTAAGCAACTCATTGAGATCTTGTCTCTAAATAAAATACCAAATGGGCTGGGGATGTGGCTCAGTGCTTAAGCACCTTGGCGCGCGCGCGCACACACACACAAAAAAAAAAAAA